>NW_025400985.1:5165702-5297923 GCF_015345945.1 Tribolium madens | reverse complement strand
GTATTGTTGACTTACCCTTTAATCCGGATCCTTGTAGCACGATTGTCTTCTCCATTTCCCCCATTGGCACTCACTAATCACTCGAAATTTTAAAATCGCGCACTACTAAATGTCTATTAAATATTCGAAACAACACAACACACACGTACTGTGTGTACATCCCCCCATTTCAACACGATTTCGCACAAAACCACCAAATAATAAGTTATAATTTATTCGGACAAGTGATTCGTACGAGAGCTCAGCTAAGACTGACTCGTTATTGTAATACTCGTAATTTTCTGGAAAACGTCACAAAAACTATTTCGTAACAGTTCCGGTGTAAAAGGCCTTTGTTCGAATACAGGGTGTTTCACATAATTTTACGAGACCTACGCCTGTAAGATGCATACATATTCCGATACGAACTCGATTACAAATTTTGGAAAAATGGATAAACTTCTCTACTCGTAGTTTGTTAACCCTTTCAAAAATTACAACGTTTTTAGTTGTTAGTTTGGGTGCGTACATTAGGCGCAAGCCTCGTAAAGTTATGTGAAACACCCTGTATTACCAAATTCTACGTCATCATTTTTTCCGTGTTTTACACTTGTTTACCCAACAAAGGGATCTTTAGTCGTACAAATACACATTTTTTCTAACGTGACGTCACGGAATTTAACCCAATCAAATCTTTCAAATTTCTGAAATTCAACCAATCAGATTCAAATTACGCGATAATGTCTGTATAAGTCTACGTTATCTTGTGTATGACTTGCTATAATTCACCAACAATGTTAATACACATCAATTTTTGTGTGAATTATTGTTTTTATAACTTTATAATCGTTGCCAATTTGTTAGGTTTAAGATTGGCGCTTGTGATTTTTAGCGTCGGAATAATTGGCACACTTGTTATTAGCTTTTCAAGTCCGTCGACGACAAGAATCTTATAAATTTTGAAAGATTTGATAAAGTGTAATAAAATAGAATTTATGACTAGAGACATTAGGGTCTATTCTGTAAACATATTTCGATGCTATTTTGTATGTATCTTCCCTGTTAAAATTTTAAATACCCCCTTTATTTTTCACCTTTATATGCTTAATTTTTAAAAGGTACTTTGTGGGTAGCATTTAATATAATAAAGGAAACAAACGTCAGTCGTCAGTGTAGAAAAATGCAAATCAGTGGTAGGAGTGTTAAACATCGTGCATTATAAACAATGGCGTTTGATGGATTTCTTTATTTAATTATTGCTTATGAAGAAGACATTAGAAGAAACAGAGTAGAAAACAGAATTTATCAGCGTCAATTTCGGGATACCACAAATCCATTTATGTACTTTGAATGATGCTTTTATTTCGTCTAAATAAATTTTGTTCTTAAGATTTAGTCAATGCCGGTTATGCAAAGAGCACGAAATACTAGAATACCTTAGAGTTTTAAGTGCATTGTACTTTTTTGGGCATGGTAGTTACCTTACTTGAATAGGACATAGTTACTCGATGTCACAGAGCTAGCCTAATTTAAGTAGGAATATTAATGAGGTGACCAATGCAATTATTCGAGGATTAATTAATATTTGGATAAAATTTCCTGTTAATGAAGTTGATCAAGATAGGAATTGTTGCGATTGTAATTATTGACTGTGCACATATTAAAATTATTTTTCCCCCAGAAGAACATCCTTTATATCCAGGTCAACCATATTATTGTAGCAAAGAATATTACTGGCCAAGGATTCCAAACATTTTTCGTTTTCGATTTCTTGCTATGCCTGCAAACTGAGTCTCAACAATTCTTTTTTTTTTGTTTTTTCTGAATTTTCTTATTTTGGATTCATTAGAATGAGTTTGATCTAAAATGTGCATACCTTATGTGCACCTTTTTCTGCGCTTTCGTCATTTGTGCCAATCTTACTTTAAGCATTTTGAACGTTTTTTTACGGAAAATGACAAATAAAACTGGCTTGACATTTTTTCGTAGTCGGCTCATCATTTAAAACCAGCAAAATTAGTTCATTTATAACAAAATAATAACATTTCCTCTATTTAATACGATGAAAGCCGAATATTYTAAAGGGTCCGTTTAAAAGATATATTTTTAAATGAGCATTTAATTTTATGCATACAGAATAGCTTATTTAAATTTGGGGGTTTATATATTTAAATTTAAAGGTACCTTTATTTTTTAATAAGTATTTACAGAATAGGCCCTAATATTTAAAAAATGGTATATATTAATGACTCTCACAAATTTAACTTACTTTTAAATTAAGGCAAAGGGATAGCGAAAAGCAGCATAATTATCTAAATATTTATATTTGAAAAACTCTTAAAATATATTTTGTACAACGCTGATGATAATGTAAATATGAAAAACAAAATTGATTCTTGTTTAATTAAAAATTAATGCTTAACACAATAATGACACAGGTATCCCCTACCCATAACTCAGTCTTCCAAAAATTCGTCCAAATCATTTAAAAGCCTCTCTTCCTCCTTTAAACTAACATTACAATTATCATCGTCATCTTGTAAGAGCAAAATTTCGTCAGCCGTCTTATTATTATTACTCTGGTTCATGTCAACGTCACTATCACTAGCTTTATCAACTTCTACTTTGGTTTCATTTGTCTGTTTTTCTTCCTTCTTCTCTTGAATATACGGTGGTTCCCGTTGCAGCTTAATTTTCGCTTTCTTCGTTCCATTCTGAGTATCTTCAGTACTACTACTAACACAACTATCACAAATGGCAGTATTTATTGCATCTAAAGTTTGACTGGCTTTCTTGGCTCGTTCAGCACGAATTTCTTCCAAAGTTTTAATTTTGATTTCGCTGACGTCTGTTTCCGTTTTCTTCGGTTTCTTTGAAAGCGGTCCTGTGATGTTTGTTTCATGCTGTCTCTTTATCCCAAATAGATCGGTTTTTCGTCCTGCATTTTTCGACGAAAATCTTTCCCATATTCTCTGACGCAAGTCCTCACCATCGTCTTCTGAAATAAAATAAAAAAAATGTAGTCTAAATAAATATTTTGCAAAATTTGGGAGGTACCTGGATATGAGTAGTATGCAGCAGATTCGGCTTGAATTTTTTCCAATTTAATTTCTTCCAATGTTTTAACTTTTACAGCGCGATGGTTGGATTTAATTGGTGAATTTGTTGGTGCTGATTCATTGTCAGATTCTGCAAGAATACATCACTTAAAAAAATGGTGTAAAAGTAAATAGTCGGGATGCATTCTTGCAGAAATAAAAACAAGTTTTTTGGTACAAAACAACTTTAATTTCTTTCTTATAATGTACAATTAACTGAAACATCCTAGCAAATAAGTACCAAAAAAAATTCTTTTCAAGACAACCATAAAACAATTTTTATATAACAATCGTAAAATGTGTATGTATATAAAAAATATAACTAAATTCTGACCCATGTAACAAAAGTAACATTTTTCTGTTTTACAGTACAGTCAGATTTTGTGCATATGGCAAAATATTTGTCATCATGCAACTCTGAATTTTGCTATATGTACAATAACATATTTGTGATTACATACAATAATTCTAATAATAAATACTACATAGTTGTATAATATATAGACCTCCCTCTTCCCATAGAAAAAACCGAGCTATACAAGAATGCACCTCGAACTCAAACCCTTGTGAGTTGTATTAGGAACAATTCCATTAAAAATAAGAAGACAATTCGAAAAATACTGGTAATTTGACGCAAACAGCATCCAGTTCTTCAAATTTTTAAAGAAAAGTTCATGGAGATTATTATTAATAGGAACATAAAACAAACATTCTAGAATAAAAACGCAACGACACATTCCGAAAAAATAATGCTACTCGAATCTTAAAAAATTATTTTACTAGCTGCATACCTTCTTCAAAATTAACAACCAGGGAGTCAACAGGGGGGTTCTTGAAACCCTTTTCACTCAAATGGCTAAGTTTTTCATTCACTGAATTATCCGCAGATTCTAAAATCACTAATTAAATCTCCCAGTTACTGTTTTGGACTCATTACCTGTGCCAGAATCTGTTTTACTTTCATGAGATTCATCAACAGTTGCAGGTTTTGGGCTTTGGTGCAGAAAGGGACAGTGAGGCTTTAGACAGCCTCCAGGCTGCGACTCCCAATAACAAGGTATCGCTTTACGGTTTTTCTGCACGAAAATAAATATTTGTACAAATTTTTAAATAGTTTAAATAGTCTTACTCTCAATTCCATGTGTCTGAAATTGCAATGGACATTTAAGCATTTGCCTTCCTTCCAGAAGGAACACATTGTTTCACAGCCTAAAGCAGATGGTTCATGACGAAATGTGCAGTTGTCACCCTAACAAACCCCAAATCTCACATATGGCACTTAAATTAAATTCGTAAATCTTACCTTTGCACACGTCGAGTAATAATAGAAATAGCAATCATTGTTTTTCTTCGGTGATTCCAAATCCGTCATTTTCTTGAAGAAATTATCAAGACTGCAAGTAAACACACCGTGAAAAGCATGAATAATTTTGAGGTTATGTAATATAAACTCAACAGATTTTAGTGCTTTGGGGTTATTATAACGTAAGAAAAAGTTGGGAAAGGTCAAAACTAGAGTTGATACATTTATCTTATGCGATAATAACAAAAATATAGTAAAAACTCATATTACCAATAATAATTTTCTGTCATATTTGCGTTGCTTCACGAAAAATTTAGAACTTTTTGACAAATAACACTAGAGAATTTTAAATCTTATTTGCCTCAATTTTTCAACAAAAAATTATCACTAATTGTAAAAAAAAACAAATTGACAGCTTACCTTTGAAGAAAATACGTGACCTTTTTATTTTTTGTCGCCAACAGGAAATCTTTCTGTCTGCGCTAAGAAATGTCAAATTTAAATCGTGGCGGGTTTTTGACCGGTTTTATTCTTTAAAGAAATTTTCGAAAAAATAACTAGTTTGAAATGCAAAAATAATACAAAAGTTCATGTTTACAATGTTTATTTACTTACATACACAAAAATACTACAATCATATGTACCAAATTGCTATACATGTTGAGTAGGTATCTTGAAAATATTATAAAACATCATTTACTAAATATTACTCGTTTTTTCCTAGATCTCTTCATTTTTAAAGAAAATCCTAATTAAAAAAACTGATGCAAAAAACAAATATTTGGTAAGTTATGTTTTATAATTATTATAATATTTTCAAGATATAAATGAAAGATATAATATTATAGCTATGACACCTACAATTCTCAACAATTTAACATCAAAAAATACTTGAACATTGATTCAATTACCGTTATCTCAATTAGGGGTAATTTAGAAAAGCTATTCTTTTTTCAGAATTGTCTTAAATTAGAACAAAATAATTTGTTTTTAGTGAGATAAGATAAAAATTCATACTCAAAATATGGTTACATAAAATTAATTTAGTCCAACAGGTAGGTTGTGATACGGTTCATTTCTATCAATTAGATAACTGATACCTACTACTTGTAAACTTTAATTTTTTTAGGTGAATAGCAATTTTTGTTGACAAATTTTAAAATTTTGTCCTAAAATTTGCTGAAAATTTAATACTTTTAATTTAAAGTTTAATAGTGTAATAGTTTCTTAGTTTCTGGACAAAAGTTAATGATTTTATAGAATTTTTGTTAGCCTTGAAACCATAAAATGAATAATATTTTGGTACCTAAGTAGAAACGTCTTTTACTCGTGTCGCTTACACATACATTTGCTATCATATTAAAACAATAATATAAAACATTGAATAATCAGTAAAAAGAACTTTCTAACATTTTTTTTATAAATAAACAATTTAAATATTCAATTTTGATTGGGCCATTCAAACATCACGCTAAAATGCACCAATCACCGCTCCCCAATTGACACTCCACTCTCATGTGGTTAGCACAGTAAAAGTGAACAACAGTGAGAGGGGTCAAAGGACGTCATATTTATCATTCAGAAAATAGTGATAAATAGGAGCAGACATCGCCAAGGTCTCAAAGGACAAATATTTTGAGAATCATTATTCATTTCACCCTTAAAAATGGTAAGTAGTTTGATCCTTTTTCCCTATCCTGAACACAATCATTTTATGATAATTAATTTAAATTAATTAATTCCAGTCTGAGCCAATTCGTGTCGTGGTCACAGGAGCCGCCGGTCAAATCGCCTACTCCCTTCTTTACATGATCGCAAAAGGCGACGTTTTCGGCCCCAATCAGCCCCTTATCCTCCATTTACTCGACATCCCACCCATGATGGGTGTCCTGGAAGGCGTGGTGATGGAACTGGCGGACTGCGCTTTGCCCCTTTTACGGGGTGTAGTCCCTACCGCTGACCCAGCTGAGGCTTTCAAAGGCGTTGTTGCAGCTTTCCTCGTGGGGGCCATGCCTCGCAAGCAAGGAATGGAGCGCAAAGACTTGCTCTCAGCCAATGTGAAAATTTTCAAAGTTCAAGGAGAAGCCCTAGATCAATACGCTGATAAAAATGTCAAAGTTTTAGTTGTTGGAAACCCTGCAAACACCAATGCTTTGATCTGCTCCAGATTTGCCCCCTCTATCCCAAAGGAGAATTTTACAGCTATGACCAGACTGGACCAAAACAGGGCTCAAGCCCAGATTGCGGGCCGAGTCAATGTCCCAGTCGCTAATGTTAGTAATATCGTTATCTGGGGAAATCACTCTTCCACCCAATTTCCTGATGGGTCCCATGGGCAAGTCAAGATGGACTCTGGGAAAACTGTGTCGGTCAGAGAGGCTGTCGGGGATGACGCTTGGTTGAGGTCGACTTTTGTAGAAACTGTGCAAAAAAGAGGGGCTGCCGTAATCAATGCCAGGAAAATGTCTTCCGCAATGTCAGCTGCCAAGGCTGCAGGGGATCATATGAAAGATTGGTTCCATGGGACCTCATCTGGGCAGTTTGTCTCCATGGGTGTGATCAGTGATGGGAGTTATGGTACTCCCAAAGACGTCGTTTTTTCATTCCCTGTCACTATTAAAAACAAGAAATGGGAAATTGTGAAGAATTTGCAAATTGATGATTTTGGCAGAAAGATGTTAGACATTACTGGAAAAGAACTAGAAGAAGAGCGAGGCGAAGCACTTGCTATTATTGGAGCATGACTCGTAAATAAGCTTTAATAATCCAAACTAGACCAAAATTTCGTAATATGAAATTTTGGGTTCTAAAATCGGAAAGAATATTTTTATACAAAATTCATGTGCTTTAGGCCCGAACCGAAAAACCGCATTTTTTAAGTAGCTAGTTTGAGTTATTAAAGCTTTTTATTGGTTTTGGGCAATTATTTAATGTATTTTTTGGTGTAATGTGAGTTGTGGCATGATATAAAAATAGTAGCGATAAATGTTGTTGAAATATAATTGTTATCAAAGTCAAACCCATCATTAGTCATACTTCACGAGTCCAATTATTGGAATTATTTAATCATTATTACGATTTGATATCTTTCCTCCATTATTTAATTTTTTTAGTAACTTTGACGTTTTGCGTGTGGCAACACTTTTAAAATTTTAAACGTCTTTTTTGTGTTTGTTGATGTATAATGTTTTTTTAGGTTATGTAAAAATTTTAAAGTTGTAAATCTCGAACAATATCTATTTATAAGTATTATTTTAATTATGTAGTTTTGTGTTTTTATTATTTTGCTAAGATGGAAATGAAAGCCAAAAAACTAAGAGGAGAACTAGACGAGTTGGGTTATTACCTAACATTTTCTCACGAGTCCGTCCCTCTAATTGAAAAACTGGTCGGTGATTTAAAAACAACCACCCAAAGTCTACAAAAGTACATGAAAATAGCTCAAAATGCAATCGAGGTATTGTCACAAATCTGACAATTTATTTTTGGCATAACTGAATTTTTGTGTTTGTAAGGAAAGAGACAATCTTCAGTTAGGTGCAGAACCGTATAAATGCGATAATGCGAGATTAGTGAAAGAATGCAACGAATTGCATCAACAGTTTTTACGTGAAAGGGAAGAAAATGAAAAAATTCAAAGGGGTAAAGGTTCTTGCTTTGAATTCGTAAATTACGGACTAATTTCAGATTTAAAAAGGCGTTTGGAATTGTTAAAACAAGACAATATTGATTGTACTACTGAACGGGAAAAGTTAAAAAGTAAAATAAAACAGTTGGAAGTGGAAATTGTAAATTGTGGGGAAATTCTTTTAAATCCGAAACAAAAATCCAAACCTGGGTTGAAAAGTGCCTCAACTACTGCGTTAATTGGACAGAAGTCGACTAGAAAAGCAAAAAATTTTGAGCTAAATAGCGCCATGGCTTTAGCAGACCAAAAAATTGCTAATTTAAGTAAAGATATAAAGAAGTTGAAGGAACATAATTTGCAATTAATTGAAGCTAATGAGGTTCTACAATCACAGCTAAATAATAGAGATAAAGAAATAAAGCGATTAAATGGTCTCTTGGAAGGTGGAAGGCCAATTCAAGCAATACAAAAAGATTGTTCTTGTAATTGCACTTGTGCTAATAAGGAATTGCATGGGGGTGGTAATATACAAGATCAACTGAACAAAGTTTTACAGGAAAAACACATTCTAGAAAATCGTCTAAAAGGTAAAAAAAAATGTTTTAATTTAAAAAATGCAATTTTTGTGGTTGTAGACGCTCTTGCTAAACAACACGAAGCAATGAAACGTTGTTTACATTTAGCAGAAAGGAACAAATTGTTGGAAAAAGAAATGAAAGACATTGATCATTTAGCATTAGCAGTCGAAGCAGAATGTAACAATACCGTTAAAAACAACGCAGAGAAAGTTAATCGGTACTTTTAATTTTTTGTCACAACCTTTTCTAAACATTTGTTTAAAGTTTACAGGACAGGATGCAAGAAAGTCTTATTCAAATTCAAACTTTAGAAAGAGAAAACAATCAACTTAAACAAAACAAAAAAGAATTAAATGAAAAGTTGGATGCTATAACAGGAGAGAAAAAACATTTACAAACCGTTTTAGAAACGTCCTTGGAGGAAAAAAAACGACTGACGGATAAAATTAACAATTTCACGATAATTGGTTGTTATTTGAGTTTTTTTATATTGTTTTTTAATTTTATTAATTACAGAGCACGACTTGAATATGGAAATTGACAGGTTAAATCGCTTTTCAGCTGAACAAAAGAAAAGAATCGCTGAATTGGAATCGTTAGTGGACCCAAAAACACGCACTGAGGTTCTAGTTAAATTATTTGATTACTATAAATTTATTTGAATTAATTCAGGATGGCCCTCGTATCTTATCTGACGTGTCCCCAAGTCGGGCTAAACCCAAACCTAAGAAAAAACCTCCTAAAAAACCATCAAAAAGTGGTTCTCCCGTTCGACCATCACTTCAGGTACCCACAAATACACCCAAAGATGGGTCTCCTGGGACCGGTAGGTGTTGCAATTGTCATTGCGATTCTTGTTCTTCATCAAAACATATCAAAGAACTGTTAGACAAGGAATTGGAATATAAGGAACAACAAGTAATTGTTTTAAATTGTTTGCTATTTTTTTAATACAGATTTTACAGGCTGCTCGCTGTATTGATAATTTAAAGTCAGAGAAAGATTATTACATGAGGGAGTACCACAAAATATTAGAGCAAATGAAAAATGTGCCCAGTAGACCAGGTAGTAGTGGTAGAATTGATAAGGTATACAACTTGTTTCTGTGGTTGAAGATGATAAGAATTTGATTGTAGAATTCTGAGCTTGTTCAAAAACTGTCGGAACAAGAACAGGCTTTAGCTCTCTTAGAACATAAGAACAGAATGTTATCAAAAGAAAAGTTTGATTTGATTTCAAAACTAGAAAGTGTGAGAGATCTACCTGACACAAGCACCGACGGTCCTTGTCTCAAAGTGAGTAATTTTTTTATTAATTAATATTAATCATAAAATAAAAATTTTAGGCTACTTGTAAACGCACTGAACGTGAGCGCGATCTTTTGCGTTCCGATCTTGAAAGACTTGAAGAAGAAAGAGATATCTTTAGATCCAAATTGAAAAATGTATCAGAAGGTCAAATTAACGAAGTGGAAAGACTGAAAAAACGTCTTTTGGATTCTGAAGAACAAATTCATAGATTGGAACAAGAACGTCGAGAGTTGATTCAAAATCATGGAACAAGAAGATCAACAATTGATACTCTTGAAGAACAATGCGAAACTCTAAAGAATCAATTACGAACCGCACAAAACGAACTTAATCAACAGAGGGCGTTGTACAATCAATTAAAGTATTTTTTTTATTAAAATTTGAACTTTTGTATAATTTTCTTTATTTAGGACTTTACACGAACAAACTGATCGCTCATTATCAGACACTCAAAGCAAATTAGTTCAAACGGAAACGGAACTCGCCAGTGCCTTAGAACATTTGAAAAGGAGGGAACAAGATAGAGGAACAGTCAGCAAAGAGGTGGATTTGTTGAAAAATGATATTCAGATAATGAAAACTCAGTTGGCACAAATAGACCAAGAGAAAGATGAATTGCTCGTAAGTTTAATTTTTATGAAAATTTAGAAAAAAATGAGCGGTCTTAAGTTCAGTTTTTTGTTTTACAAATTATTGTTGTGAGAGTTGAGAAAAAAATGTTTTGTAATTTGATTATTTAGGTGGCCCTAGATGACAAAACTGAAAAACTTGCAATGATGGAACACGAGCTAAAATCCCGCGAAAAAACAATTACTTCACTCGAATCGGCTGTGAATGAAATGAAGAGGAAGCTAGGGTAAGTTTTAGTTTTTATTACAAAAGTAAAAATCGTATAAATTACAAAGTTACAATCTGCGCTACTGAAAAATTCCGATTTAAATAATCGGCTAAAATCACAGTCGGTGGCATACACGCCATTTCGGTTACATTCCTCAACGTCCTTATCGTCCTAGTATACCCGGGGACGCACTCACAAATCCCTTCATTCCCTCCCGCACTGTCCCATAATTCCTGTTTTTTGTACCTTTTGGGCGCCATCCACGCACCTTTAGGACACGGCCCTTGCGTGTAGAGTTTATAGCAGCGTTTCCGGTACCACACCATACCATCACTTTTATTACATTCAGTGATTTCTTCTTCGTCACAATTGTTATCATAAACATCTTTTTCACAACTACACACTCCGTTATACGAAATTCCATCTAAAGAAGGCCTTGTATCGAAATCAAACGTCACGATTCGGCCCTTCCGACATGGCCCTCGCGTCCCTATCCTGTAACACTTATCCTGCGAGAGGAAATACAAGTGTCCTCTAGGGCACGGTTGAGCAATACACGTCGTCGAATTTATAAGAAACTCCCCAAGCGCGCACGGCCCTTGTGTGAAGGGCCGGTAACACGACGAGGTGTTCGCATATCGGACATATCCGCTCTTGCACTGACAAGTCCCGCGCCGGGTTTCCGGATGCAGTTGGTAGTTTTCACCGGAGTTGCAAGGGCCGATAGTTCCGATTTCGTAACACAGATGAGTGTTGTCATGGAAGTGGGGGAGGAAGCTGTGGCAGCCGCAGGTGCGGTCGGGGAGGAAAAGATGGCCCTTTTCGCGACATGGGCCACGAGTGAAATGTTGGTAGCACTGGTTGTCGGAGTAGCGGTAGTCGCGGAGTTCGCGGTGTTTGTTGCAACGGCATTGGGGGATTCGGTCGGGGTCGGTGGTGAGAAGTTGGCCTTTAGGACAAGGGCCTTTGGTCAGTTTGTGGTAGCAGCGGCCGTCGCGAGGCCAGAAGATCTCGTTGGGGCCGGGACAGGAGTGCGTTTGGGTGCAGACGCCCCAAAGGCGTTTAGAGCTGGAAAAAAGTCGCGGTTTTTTATTAAAACAGATGTGGTAAAAATAAACAATTTTTTTGTAATTGAATTATTTAAAAGAAATTCTCCTCGCTCAAAGACAGAATTATAAAAAATTGATTACGGTATCGGATTACGGAATTTTTTGCTTACTTGTCGTCGTTGTATTTGGTGTCTGGTGCAAAGTAGAAACCTTTTTCGCACGGTCCTCTCGAATACAAGTCGTAACATTTACCATCACGTGCAGATTGGGCTTTCATTGGAGGGCAGCGACATTCTGCGGAAAATTTTTGTTCGCCGGATTTTGTGGGAGAAGGACTTAGCTCCATGTCTTCGGAGCATGGGTATCCAGTCTAAAATATAAATAAATAACAAATTTTAAAACAGAAAAATTAAATTAAAAAATGTGACATAAAAAAAAGATTTAATTAAAACTGAAAAAATGTTATCTAAGGGGATAAAAATTAAAATATTATTTTGAAGTCTAATAAAATAATAAGTAACAGTGGCAAAACGATGTTTTCTTTAAAAATAAAAAAAAAAAACTGAAACTATAAAATACATGTATTAGTTTAGTTATTAATTTATCCGACCTGCACGCAAACAAAAACAAAAGTTTATTTTCAATTCACTTTAAAATTCACATATTTATAACGAATTTGATGAAAGAAGAAGATACCATTTTTGTTCTAATTGCAACTTTCAAACTCAAAAATCTTGTTTTGAAATGTGAAAGTTTTATTTTTAAAACCAATTGGTACATACATACTCGAAATTCCAAATACATTTTTGTAAATTTTGAACAAGAGAAACGGTTTATGAAAAGGTAGCTATTTATGCTTCCGGCACTTCTGATTTATTAATTGGAAGTTACAAATTTGAATTAAAAAAAAATAACCTTTGAAATTTACTATTAATAATAAAATTGTAGAGTTTTTATTTTTTTAAATGATATGTCATCGTGCAAATTCTAACTCAAAAGTTGTCAAAAAACAATTGCAAGTACTTTAATTAAAAAAAAAGAAATTAAAAAGATTGACCTCTCTATACAGGGTGTCAGAACTTGCGCCCCAGAGAAAAAAATCTATCTGTCAAAAAATTTAAACATTTATTTTTTGACATTTTACATTTTTTATATCTATTTAATGATACTGATGATTTTGCATATGTTTTTTTATAATTATTTACTCTTAGGATAGCCTGCAGCAAAAAAACTTGGAAAATTATTTTTCCAACTTATTCTTCTTGGATCTTCTTGGTATGGAAACGATGAACAAAAACACGATAAGCCCGTCACACCAAACTTTTATTTACATTTTAATAAAAGTTTGGTGTGACGGGCTTATCGTGTTTTTGTTCAATTTTTCCAACAGAAATAAATAGAGTCAAAGTGCAAAATTTAAACTTTCATAACTTCGAAATTTTTACAGATACTTTTTTAATTTTTTTTTTCATGTTCCTGGTATCTTTTTACCTTACATGGCAATTTTTCTTCTGGGGCGCGAGTTCTGGCGCACCTGTATAAGTTTTATTTCATTTTCTGATTAAAACTACAAATCGCGTTAAATTAACCTGTTAAGAGCTTTACGACTATTTTTAAAGAATATTTTATAAGATGAAATGTATTTGTTCTACTTATTTTAAATCCAAACGACTCACTTTTTTGATTTTTTAATTGTTTTTTGAATTCGCCTCAGCCACGAAATATGCAAATATAGTACGGAAGACGTTTTTTGTAAGTTCATAATAAGACAATTATTATTTTAATTTTTGAATTTTACGATAAATAAAAGGCTCGATTTGTCAAATCAAATACGTCTTAGGGTAATTAAAACAGGAGAAAGTCAATTCCTTGCCTCAACTATTGAATTAGGGCGGCAATGTTCCAGTTATTAACAATCGCAATTCAGCAATCAATAATAAATCATTTCAATTGAGCAATGACTATTCGAACCACGGCATTTCTGATAAGAAAACAATCTAGTTTATTACCAAAGTTCTCATAGTTCTAGACCCACGCACACGAAGGTCGTGATGCTATCATTACATAATTGTACATTCTTTCGTCCGTAACCTTTATCTCCGATTTAATTTCTCGACATTTGCGGAAGGTCACTTCTCACCTACCTTAAATATCTTGTAGCACTTGCCATCAGGGGGCCAATACAGTAATTGCCATCCACCGGGTTGGGTCGCACAAGGATTCAGTTTGGGATTTGCCCATGGGGGCGGCAAAACAGCCCCCAGTGCTGCATTTAATCCCAAAAGTATCAACGTCTGCAAGAAATAAGTTAAGAAAATGATTTTCCCATGACACAAAGCGGCGTTTTTTCACTTATATAACGCGTTAATTATGTGTATATCTCTTGTGTAACAATTCATGTGTAAAGGAGTGTGCTCGAGTCGGAACCAAAATCGTTATATAAATGGATAATTTTATTGAATCTCATATAGACAATGGTGGTGAAGAAAAAAATTGAGCGAATAAAAGTGAAACTTTCACTAGACAATGGGCTTATCAAGGGGCAGAGGCGTTCAAACCCACGGTATTTTCATTCGGAAATTAATCATCACGAAATTTCTTTTATTGTAATTTAATTTAATTTTCGAATACAGAGTTGCGGTTTTGGAAATTCCTCGCTTGAGTTATGGAAAGTCAAGGGAAGTGCGCATTTCCACTTAAATAAATAATAAAATTTAATTAATTTTAATGAAGAAAACTTGTATTTGAATAAAATTATTGTTATTACTCTGCCGTTAATTTTTTCGTTTTAATTAACAATTAATTAACTTACTGCGATATGATATGCCATTTTGGTCGTTAACGTTCACACACCTCCTCACCCATTCTGGTCGGAGCATCCGCCGCGACCATTGCCCATGAAGAACTGATCCATTGTTGGTCTCGAAGAGCGCGATCTCCCATCAAGATTTCGCAAGGCCGCAGCCCCACCTCATGTCTCCCCCATGAGGGTGTAATATCCAGTTGCTTGACTTGAAGATTTTCAATGTCACTGGCGCTTGGTAAAGTTCAACCGAACGCTTTTTGCTTTCACTTGACCGGGTCATCGAGGTCTCTTTCGCTGCAACAAGAACAACCAACGAAAGTGAAACCGATTTATCGGTAATCAGAAGGTCTTATCTAATCGATTTGCGGTTTTTACGTAACCGTTGAGGGCGAAACTAAAAAAAATCATCCAAAAACTATTTTTTCTCGGTATGAAATGTGTCATCAAGTTAAGAAATCGTTGCAATCTTTGGTCTCCATTATTTAAAATAACAAAGCCGTATTGGGGCATTGTTGCAAGATACGATTAAGCAAAAGTGTGTGCTAAATATATAAATGAGGATTTTAACCGAGTGAATTATTAGCCAATGCTTTTGTTTCTTGACTACTAAATAAGCAAAATACATCTATTTTAAGGCAACATTTCTTGCGTTGCATCTATTGTAATTGGTTCTAATCTGCATTTTTCCATACGGTTTCAAGCCATATTGCTCAAGGAGAATTGTTATTGTTCAAATACATTTTTTTTATTATAATTTTAGATTAAATTTAGATAAGGTGATTTGGAGAAAGGGCGCGCGATCGTTAATGAAGGTTAATAGCTTTTATTAATAATTTAATGAAATTAGACAGGATAATAGATCATATTTCATATTTCTAATGCTTTAAGAAAAAACTATGATTTTGACTTGCCAAATATTTTTATTTAAAAGTGATTGCTTTTTTTATATTTTTGGGAAAAATCTTGATATGAAACATTTCGTGAAACAAGGTAACACAGTTTATTGAATAGATGCTGAATTTTAAAAAGATGGTTTGGGGTGTTTTATACAGGGACATTTTTTTAACTCTGAACATAGCCCTATGTTCAGTTTAAAAAACACAGATCAATCTATTACTCTCAATTAATGATAGTCTAAGTAGTTTGTCTACAATATTTAAGAGCAGCAAAATAAAAATTTGGTTTACTTAAATGAAGACAAACAAAAAAATTACAGGGAGATAGAATATTAAATACTTCACGGTTAAAAATGAAGATATAACATAGGGCTTGAACATAGCTCATAGTTAAAAAATGTCCCTGTATATAAAAAAATATCCAACTGTGAGTATCAAATTAATTAATTAACAGAAAGTGCGACTTTTCTTCCTCTTAAAATCCACAAAAACCGTTTACTTTTTTCTTCCGTTTTATGCATTTTGCATAATTAGATTCATCTGTTTATCATAGATATTTGCTTCGCTACTCTATCGACCTTCGCCACTATAATTACTAAATTTTGATGCAAAGTTCAAGTGACAAGGTGAAATATTTTGGAAAGTGTTTTTTTCCGTAAAAATTCGACTTATGCCCACGTGTACAATTTCGTGATTTATTCATTGAAAGCACCCAGTTACGACTTTCATTTAATTCGCCAATAAATTTACCTAATTTAATAAAACTATCGATTAATACAAACAGATGTTTAAACTTTCGCGTTATTGTTGAAATTTTAGACAATGTAGCTAGAAGTTTCGTGTTAAATCATCATTAGGAACATTATTTTTGATTGTTAACAAGTGTGCAAATGTTATTGTCATTGCCACAATCAAGTTGAATAATAGATAATTAGATAACGACAAGAATTTCTTCTACGGAGATCGGTGCTAATTATACAGGTATTATTTAGATGATGTAAAACAAACTCTGTGCTGAAACATTCACACATAAATTGAGTTTTAGGCATGTTTGTATTCTCAATTAACAAAGTGCATTCGACTTCGGGAATTTCGTTTCGTAACAAGAGTCATAAAACTTGCTCCGCTCAGCTTTTTTACTTCTACTTAAAATTCCACTACATAGTATTAGTCCATTGCGTAAAAATTGTCTCTTCTTGAATTTATAATTAAGTTTTTTTAATAATTCGGACACGTTTCAGTTTAACACATAAACCTTGGGTCGGCTCGTTTTGTAATGTTAATAACTATTGACAATTGGAAAATCCTAAGACAACGTGAAACTCTCCTCGGTCTAGAAACTCAAGTGAATAGACGCCTAATTTGATATTGTGCGCCTTACTATTGCTAGTTTTTGCCGAAATTCTTTCCTAATTTAGAAACGCGCAATTATGCAATTAAATTAAGTTCTCATGACGTTTTTTGTTTATTAAAACTTCCGATCAGTGAAAGTCTATAAGTTTTTGCGATCACCTTCGACCTGCACATACCGAGATTTCATTTTCACACAATTTTTCAGCTCATCCAACGACGAGAATGCGAATCAAAAGCATGAAATTCACAGTTTAGAAACCGAATTGGCGACACTGAAACAAGAACTTGACACCATGAGAAAAATTAAAGACAGTGCGATTCAAGAGAACCGCAGACTTCAAGACGATTTAGGTTCGGTCACTTGTGACTGCAGAGATGCACGGAAGGAATTAGAATTGTACAAAAGACAAGTCGATGATTTGAAAACCCAACTTCAACATTACGTTGCTGAAGTTAAAAGAACGGAAGATCTTATCTCTAATAAAGTAAATATTTGATTAGTTTAATACGTCGATTTGATTGTTCGTTTTTAAGGAAATTGAAAGGAACGAGTTGTTGGATCAGTTTAGGTCACTCAGTCATGAAGCTAATATTTTAGAAACTAACAATCACACTTTAGAAACCGAAGCCACTCAAAGTAGAGTACAACTCTCGGTCGCGTTAGATCATGCTGCTGATTTGGAACGTAAATTGGACAATAAAGATTCCATCATACAAAGTTATGAGAAACAAATTGCTGATTTGACAAGTCAAATTGCAAGTTTGGAGATTCAACTCAGACAGTGTATGAACCAATTTGACAAAGCCGACGAAGAGTTGCAAAACATGAGGGACTTCTCGTTGAAATTGGAATCAGAAAATGCACGACTGAAGAGACAATTGCGGGATAGAGACGATCAAAGAATGCAAATAGATCGAAATGTTGATCAGTTAAGAAACGAACGTGAATTTTTACAACATACAGTCACGCGAGACAGACATAATGTGGAATCTGTTGAAAGAGATTTACACGATGCGAAGCACGAAACGACCGAATTGAGAATACTGAACCGGGATCTTCAGGAAGAAGTGCAAAATTTGAAAATGCAAGTGCAAGAACTGAAGGAAAAATTGTAAGTAACATCTTATTTAATTGTACCAATTTTTTTAATTTTTTGTCTAGTGTTACAACTTCCGAACAGTTAGATATGTTTCAAGAAAAAGCCTTAGAGTACGCTCAACAAAACAAACAATTGAGACGCGAAATTGCAAATGAGCGATTTCGTAGAACTAGAGATAGTGAAAGTTCCAAATATCCCTCTCTTTAATTCCCTTTTCCAACCCTAATATTTTTTCCTTTTCCTAGACAACAATTTGTCCATGATCACACCACACCGACATCATCACCGTCCCAATCACCCTCTGCCAGTCTTAAAGTACTCATCAGTACCAGGGAATTTCAGTCAAGGGCAAATAATTTGCAAAAGTCAAAGAGTTCAGTTGGGGGGAATACAAGCAGGGCAGTTATGGAAGTTCCAGATAGTGACGATGAGAAGAGACTACAGGGTGAAAAAGATCAAGCTGTTGCGTCTGTGAAAGAATGTTTTTGTACTTGTTGTTGTGAATTTAAGAGTAGGTCTAGAGATGAGGGTGTTAAACGTTGTTGTTTTGCGAATTATACCATTGTACGTGAAACGCGGGGCAGTGAATCGCCCAGTTTGCAATCGAAAAAATAAAATTTTAGCACATTATTAGTTTTATTACATTTTAATAATGTTGTTGAAGGCATCTGATTAGAAGTATTAAAACTTTTTTTCGGTCCAAAAAACATGTCAGAAAATTTCGGTTGCGTTATATTTAAAAAAGTCAAATGTTAATTTTCTAGAATGTACGCTCACGGAGAGTTGAATTAATTACCTTTAATGCAGAAATAAAATCAAATTTTAATAGTTTGTTAGGTAGTCCTACAAACTGTTATAAGAGCTATTTGAGAAAAATAACTCAAGATGTAAGTACGTTATGCAACCAATTATACATCAGTCAAATTCGGGCGCAATCGTTTTCGGGTTGTTGGGCTTTCAAAAATTGAAATCATAAAAAAACTGAAAAAGTTGACACATGTCGATCGGTTTGTTTAGTGTCAACAAACTAATCCAAAATGTGTAAAACTCGAGCTGTGTTTACTGAAGACAGCCTATTTATTGCTTTTTAATTAATAGGTTTTAATTTATTGTTCTTCTGAATAAGTGAGAGTAAGAGGTTATGTCAAAAATGGCCCAACTCGAGATCAAGAAAATGAAACAAGGAATGTCTTATTCCTGCAAAGAAAAAACAATCATTTTAAACGTGTTCAAATATTTCCGAATTCAATTCCCCGATAAGTGTGTAACTGAGATCGTCCGACGGACTTCAAAAGCCACAGGGTGTAGTGAAAAAAGCATTTTTCAATTTCGCAAAGAAGAGGCAAGTGCTGAAGGTTTCAAAGTGCCATCAACTACGAAAATTAGGAGAAACATCAATATAAATAGTAGAGACATTAAATACGACAGTACTGTACGACAAGCCATAAGAAATATAGTTTACGAACTTAAATACAAAAATATCGTGCCATCGTTAAACACGATTTTGAAACAAGTAAACGGTGACCCCCAATTACCAAACTTTTCGTTGATGACACTACGAAGACTACTGTTTGATATGGGTTTCTGTTATGAGAAAAACGGGAACAAGTCTGTCCTAGTTGAAAAAACACCACCTGTTAAGAGAGACCCAAAGAAGGAAAATTTAGGTAGTAACAAGGCCAAAAAAGTTGTCAAGCCACCTCAACAGTACTGCCAACCAAGTGAACCAATTAATCCAGTTTCTCACAATAACCTACCTCCACAACAGCCCCCAATAAACAACCATATAGTGATTCAGATGCCTCAACATGATAATCACATGATGCCAAGCATGCACATATCACACCACAACATGCCAATGATGCTCAACCACAGAATGCCACCCCCACATACAATGCCACCCCCGAATGTCAATATGACACCCTGGATGCATCCAACACACCATGCCATGATGAAACAGGAGTGAGGAAAAATCAGGTATACAAAACTTATTTATTTATAGATCACAGCTTTCCAATAAAACAATTAAGTACAATACAATTGAACTAAATTTAGTTATAAGGCACTTTCGACCTCAGTCTCAATTAGATTTTTCTTTAATGAATATTTTATTATGTCCATGTTTTCATATATCCGTTCTTTTGACGAATCTGGAATTGGATATGAGAATTAAAGTTGAATTAAATAAAATGTTTTTGTTACCGGTTGATTGAGTCATGGGTGTTTCCAAATAATCATTAACACAAGTATGGATAAACACGTATTGTTTCTAAAAAAAATGTAGAGGATTTTGTTTTTTCAAACAAAAATTACTTACTTCTGTTTGTACCATATTTGCTCTTTGTTTTCTTAGGTCAAGAACAGTCTTATAGATATTAATGTCTCTGTGATCATCAATGGTCTGAAGAAGTATGTCTAAAGCTATCAACGTCCCTGTCCTACCAACGCCAGCGCTGTGAACATATAGTATTATTTTTAATTTGTTTTACTTAAGTTAGAATTAATTCCCGCCGATAACTTATTGCCAAAACTTATTTTAATCAGAGAGTTCCTCTAGTATTTTTATACAATTTTTTACAAAATAAAACTTTCATAATTACCTGCAGTGCACAACAATTACACCTCCTTCACTTCTTGCTTTTTCCCTCAATTGTCTACAAAATTCTAGCATATTATCTGTCCCTAACGGAACGCCAAAATCTGGCCATTCCAAAAATTGCATATGTATCACATGTCGCTGCTCTGTGCCTCTTCGAACTTGTAAAGTTCGTATACAGTAAGTACCGAAATGCAATTCTGTACAACATCTGACTTCTAGTGATTCCCCGAATGTGACACTTTCATGATTACTGGGAAAATAATGGTAACATTTTTCCTAGAATTTTTTCGATTATTTAAAATTTTTAATCGAGAAACACACTGACTTTACTTTGTTCGACGAATTGTGAGACCATCACGATTATTGAAACGTTTTCCTGTAGAACCATTTTCCAAAAGTCGCGGGTTGTTGATTCAAGGGGCCCTTGAGTGGCAATGTATTCCAATTTACCAGAATAGCCCTAAAAATATTTATTAGTACATAATGATAGTTATATTTTTTAAACCTTTATGTACGACGCGTTGATGTAATCCGAACTAATTTCATCATCTTCGTCTATATTTAATTTAACACGTGTTTCGTCGACTGAAAAACAGAGTGAGAATAACCGTTTCATGTGCGTTTTTACGACATACAAGGCAGAATATTTGTGTATCTATTTTTACGCCTGTTTTCGGCGAGAACAGCGTAAGAAATTTGTGCCGCCACTTCTTTACTTTGTAAACCCAATTCGGTGAATTGTTGCTTGAGGATGTGGGGATTTTCTTTGAGATGTGTGTAAAAAGCCACGTATTTTTGACAGGAGAGGGGTTCAGGGGTTGTTGTCGAAATTCGTTGTTCTTCTTTTGGTATCGAACTGAAATTTATTTTAACGCTAATTTATCAAGGATCATGTGCTTACCTTCTCCGATTTCGTCTCCACAGAATTACCAAGAAAATTATTAAGATTAGTAAAAGCAAAATACCGAATGTTAAGCCAAGAATGAGGGCCAAATCCAATTCTTCCATCACATCTGAAATTGAACTGGCATTGTAAAAAATTCAATTTTCCTGCATATGAGATAAGATAATGTGATAACACAGTTTACATTACCTGTTTTAAAAGGTAATAATGAACTGTCCTTATAACCCGCTCTTGTTAGGCCTCTCAGAATCAACCAGTATTTTGTATCGTCATTTAGGATTTTGTTAC
Organism: Tribolium madens; assembly: GCF_015345945.1. Classification (NCBI taxonomy): domain Eukaryota; kingdom Metazoa; phylum Arthropoda; class Insecta; order Coleoptera; family Tenebrionidae; genus Tribolium; species Tribolium madens. The sequence goes on along the minus strand of NW_025400985.1, from coordinate 5,276,194 downwards.
AATAATAATCTTCACAACTTCCGTCGCCGATTGTAAAATTTGTTGAGTTTACACCGTCTGAAATCGTGCGATTTTTTTTCAAATATAAAAATTATTGAAAATTACCGCTGAAAGGGTTCCAGAAGTTTGGGGTTAACTGAATGCCATTTTTTGGTACTTCAGGCCACGTATCGTTTGTCCCATCCCAAAATCCGTAACCCCCTTCTTGTGCTTCCGTCAAAAGTATCAAAGTGTATGCAAAAATCTCGCCGTTTATGTTATTAAAATTTTCTTTTTTAAACGCGAAATATGCCTTTTCTTGTTCAGGACTCGGTGCTTTCAAATCCACATTTTCATTAATCACTGGTACTGCAAAAAATTATTTTTACGCAATTATTATTTTTTATTTAACAACATACCACCAGCTTGCGAATGAAACGCCGGAACTGAAACCGGTCCTGAAGTAAAATTTTCAGTCACAACTTTAATTACAACTGAATATTCGCGTTCAGGTTTTAGTGGAATTGTTACGTTTGTTTCATTAGTTTCAATTGTCTTTTCTTCAGGGTTGAAACCATTTCTTTTTCCAATGTAGTTTATTTCGTAATGTTTGAAAGGTCCATTTGTGTTGCATGGAGGTTCGAATTTGACAATCACAGAGCCGGAATAAGTTTCATTTTGAGAATATTCCGGAGCTAAAGTCTCCGCGTTTTCAACTTGATCCGGCTCTAAAAATTGGTATTTGTTGGAACTGAGTAAACTAAGAAAACTCTCTGTTTTTGAGCTTAATACATACAGGGCTGCGCCCCAGAGGTAAGGTAAGGTAAGATACCACGAACAAGTAAAAAAATGTTAAAAAAAAATATTTATAAAAATTTCGAAGTTATGAGAGTTTAAATTTTGCACTTTGATTCTATTTATTTCTGTTGGAAAAATAATTTTCCAAGTTTTTTTGCTACAGGCGATTAAAAGAGGAAAAACAAAGAAGCTGTATCCTAAATTGTAAGTCTGCTTAATGTTATTTGTGGTTTTTATTGGTAAAATTTTTGTACCTTTACTAAATAATTATAAAAAAAAACATACAACATCATCAGTATCATTAAATAGACATAAAAAATGTCAAATGTCAAACATTTTCGACAGATAGAATTTTTTAAACATTTTTTCCATGTTCCTGGTATTTTACTCGAAATTTTTCTCTGGGGCGCAAGTTCTGTCACACCCTGTATTTTTTATTTTAATTAGTACAACTTCATAGAAATTATTATAAACAAAATAGTTTCCAATTTTCTGACTTTTTGTATTAACACTCAAAATTCCGGTGTCAATTGAAAATTTTGATTCACAAATCCGAAATTTATATTTTACTTTGTCCGACTTCCAATCTCATTTTGGAATCTTGTAATTGTATTTTCAAAAATAGCGATTGAGACTTTGAACCACTAAATTCCGAGTTTACTACCGATTTTAATCAGAAATTTGGAATCCAAATCTGCTTTCTCCAAAAGTTTTAAGTTAGATATAGATTCGAAAGTTTAGTTACTATTATTGAAATTCAAAATTTAGAAATTCCATTTTGCCAAAGTAGGAATTGGATTTAAAATCTGTGTTTGAAGCTCGAAATTCTGTATTAATATTTATTTTCATTGCGAATGCCATTTTTAAAACTTAAAATTTTTGAAAATCCGTGTTTGTTTCAAACAAAAATTATCAGATTTCTTTTAACATGGTAAAAAATTCGTATACAACTCGGGTGCCGCTTGTCAATTTTTACACTTACCTGTGGCAATTGTAGCGGCGTTTGCACTTGTTTCCGTCCCATTTCCGGCTCCATCAACCCCATAGACCGAAATATTATATTTAAAATAAGGCAACGCTTCTTCAAAAACAAGACTAGTGTTTCCCACGCCGAGGTCAAAGAAATAATCAGTGATATTAAATGCACATTCTTTATTAACAATCGTATAAAGAGGTCCCAGATTAATAATTTTTAATCCATACAAAGTCATGATTCCGGGGATTTTTTCCGGTTGCCTCCATTCGACTGTAAATTGTCGAGACTTTACATCTTGTATTGTGAGTGACTGGGGAGCCGAGGGAACTGTAATTATTTCAGTAATCGAAACATATTAGAAAACAAAATAAAATACCGTCTTCATCTGTAGTAGCTTCAAATGGGGTTTCAGAGGAATTTCCACCTGTGTTTGTGACAACTCCCGAACAGGAATAATTCGTAAAAGGTGACAAATCATCGATTGTCATTGAATATCGGTTATTAGGCCTTTGTTCGGTGACTTCTTTCACACTTTGCGCATCCCGGATTATCCAAGAACTGTTTTCGTTTGAGTCTTCCGGTGCAATGCAAGTTACCACTAGTGCAGTCACATTACACATATTTGTCGATTTGTTGTCAGTTTCCCACGTAATGTGTATTTGTGTTTTACTGCTGGATAATGAACCGATGACAATAGTCGGAGGATTATTTGCTAAAAAGCAATTCTAAGATGTGTTTTATTTGTTGAAAAAACACCTACGGTAGGCTTGAGCCTGGAATTCGGCCGCTTTGACATTCCCTTGTTGATTTTCTCCAATTAAGGGTTTTACATTTATTTCATATTTCATACATCCCACAACCGGAGATAACTCTAAATACGTTTCGTTGGTTTTCTTCTCTTGTGTTTTAGCCGTGCTGCCTTGGGGCCACCATACTATATAATAGGCGGTTACACATTGAACGACTTTGTCTTCAGGTGCTTGCCATGTTAGATTTAAAACATTTTCAGAGACTTGTTCAACTTTCAAGTCCCCAACTTCGTAACCAAACGCTTCATAAAAGGGAATAAGTTTTAATTTGTTTTTATTTGTACTTCACTTACGATTAGGGGCAATTGTGTTAAAACTGTCGTTTGTAAGTTGTCCCAGTGTATCATCATGAGAGGCCGCAACTGCGACTTTGTATTCATTGCAAGCTGTTAAATGTTCGAAAGTGTAGTTATTTTCGGTGGTTTCGTAAAAATTATTGTCGAGGTAAATTACGTATTTGTCAACACATTGGGTATTTTCCGGGGGTTCCCATTCCAAAAATACTTCAAAACTTGTTGCATTTATTGTAAAATTCACCTTAGGAACTAGAAATTTAAATTTTTCCACATTTCGTTGCACATTTTGGGGAAACTTACTCTCTGTTTTTGTTGTCACTGTTTGTTCTGTTTTATTTCCCGAAGTGTTGTTTATAAAAGTTGCAATACCGACAGTATATTCAGTACAAGGTTTTAAATTTCTGAATGTATACTCGGTTTCAGTGGTTTCGTTGTGAACTTCGTTATCGAGGTAAATAATATATTTGTCGAAACAATCTGTTCTTTCCGGGGGTTCCCATTGAAATGTTATTTCAGAAGTAGTTGAGTTAACGTTTAAAATGTTAACCATAGGAACTGAAAAAGCAATATTGATTCTAAAATCTATTTTATAAGGTGATTTTGGTGTTACTAGTAAGTAGAAAGTAATTACAAACTAAGGAAATGATTATTATTGGTTTAGAACATTTCAACTAAAAAAAATGTATTTGGTAAATGTGTTTACGTAATGATTTAATGTATTTATTGTTATCAAAATGTTCTGTTTCCGTTTTCCTTTTAACACTCATTATCTTACGACTCCCTTTATTTATACCAAAACAGTAAATTATTTTGGGACTCAACAGATCAACCAAAAGTAATAAAATATGTATAATTTTTTAAGTTCTAAAGTGAATTGAAAATTCGATTTTTTGGGAAGAATATTTATCAACAAGCTATTAGTTTTTGAAATACTGCCAGATTTAGTTAAATAGCTGATGATAGTTTTTAGAAAAAGGGATATTTTGACATACAATAACCAGTTTTAATCTTTTTATTCCTACTGAGTAAAGAGAAGCTCGTAATCTTAGATAACATATAAAACAACTTTGGGTTTCTTAACAAAGATGTTGCGAAAGGATTAGTGCTATATTTACTTTAAAATTACATATCTACTTCAGGAGCAAATATTTTGCTTATTGTACGCAAAAATAGTAGCTTAGGGAAATTGTTTTTGTTTGTCTAAAGTTGAATGCTGATAAAATCATTTGGACCCATTGTTATCGCATTACTTATTGATTGGTTCTTAATTTTATCTGTATTATATAGACACCGAAAAATTTCCTTGGAATGCAAAATTCCTTATTATCCAACAAATGACTTACTGTTAGCACAAGCCGTTTCTGTAAATAATATTGGTGAAGTAGCTGAAGACATTTCAGTTTGGGTTGAAGAAACTTCGTTGGATGAGGGTGCTTCAGTTGTTGAAGCTATTTCTCCGTTTCCAGGCCACGAAGTTAGTTCTTGTTTCACAAAAATATCATTTTCGGACAAATTATTTTGAATTTCGTTTGTTTCATGGTTGTGACCGTTTTGCTTCTCGATTTTTGTCAATTTTCCGTAAATACTCGGCACCACAAGCAGTAACACCCACACCACATTCATTTTTTTTTTATTAAGTTTTCTGTCACATCAGCTTAAATATATATTCGCAGTGTTAAACAGGATGCCTTTATCAACACGACCGTTCAGCACCACACGTATGAGTAATGAATAAATTTTATAGAGTTAACATTTTATTTTGCTACACTCTGGATTTGTTACGTGTATAGGTACTCGAAATTTATAACTTTTTGAGATAGCGAGATTACGTTTGAAGAACAATTGGATGATAGGCACTAAGCACACACAATTTGCTGGCTTACTGAAAATGATAAAATGTCGATATTGACTATTATCTTTGAATTGGGATGAGCGAATTTTTTATTAAGTACATGACGTTAATTAAGCGGTATTTGGAAAACGTGTACTGGCGGAATTAAAGACTACGGCTGTTTAAGGCACTGTGGGACGATAAGCTCCCTTAGAGATATATGCGCGCTATTTATAGAAAATTATACATAATCTCTGTTTTCGTTATTTCCCCCGGGTTTTCGAGATATCGGCTTTTATCATAATGGACCAGGGAAACTCGCCGGAGGGAAAAATTTTATAAACATTTTTCAACTTCAACTTAGGAAAACATCTGTTGCATCAACCGTGGTAGCAACAGCTACATTACATAATATTAATTCTATGCAGCCATAAACGGCGCAAAACAAAATAGGCACTAAAACTATTTTTATGTCGTAAATTAAGATTTATTATTTGTTTTTACTTTTCCATTTAGATTATTGTATTGCAATAATTAACCTTACGTTAAGTGATTTCACGTTAGTCATTCTTTGCGGCTATTTTTAAATAAACAATTTTAATTGTTAAATCTGTGCATAAAAACTTACATTATGCAACCATTTATACTTCTGCACCTTTCAATCGTATTTTCAACATGGAAATTTCAAACTATTTGGAAAGAAATAAAACAATTTGATTCTTTACTTTTTTTTTATTTTTCACCAATTCAGGTATGTCACAAAAATTAATACAATCTTTGAGGTGGTCCCATGGACGATTTGACGTGTAGAGACCTAACATTTTGCCAATGTTTCTTCAACAAAGACACCAAGAAATTGATGGCGAGATGAACGTTTTGGACGAGTTCGTCAGAGGTCATGTCAACATGACCAACCGCTACAGACAAACACAAGACCTGAAATTGTTATTTTTAGCATCACCATTCACACAAAAATCCTTATTAAACAAATGTTTGCAACATTAAAGCCACAATTACATGCGTAAAAGTGGTAGTTATAATTGCACATTATTTAGCACCATTATTCCATACAAAATGACAATAAGAAATGTTAATTTGTTGGCTTAATGATGCAACATTTTCAAGTTTCTTACCTTTTTCATTTGGAATTTGATAGTGGCTTTGACTTCGTCGATTTTCTGGACCATTGATTCTTGATGTGAGAGCAATCCAGGGAATTTACCAGCTTTGTTAAGACCTGGACCTAACAAACGTGGGATTTGCTTAATGAGAGCTTCCGATGCCAAAAATGCGTCGTATTTTTTGGCCAGCTTTTTCACGAGCTTCTTATTCTTGTTGAGCTTCTTTAAGGCTTCGACATCCATGTATGGAACATTATTAGCTTTAGCTTCATCACAATGCTGTTGATCTCCCAACATGCACACCTGCATTTTGGGGCGCGGGATGTGCTTCAATCTAGGGGCAAAAAAAAACACAGTAAGTACTAGTCAGGACACGAAGTTCCAAAAATGATCTCCTTGCAAGTGATTGTGACTCACCACAAATTCAATCTAAACTATAGCGATAATGTCCAAAAAAGACAAATATCTACCCAGTTATTTTAAGACCCTGGGTACAGGTCCGCCAGAGATAACTCCAGCTCCCTGATATATGAACCGTTTACAAAATGAGTTAACCTATAAACAGTTCATTCAGGTGTACATACTTGACGGTGCCACTGAAACGTTTGTCTTTTTGGGGATCATAATTTTTCAGTCCGATTTGAAGCTCCACCGTTTCGAGGAAATTCCTTTTCTTCTGCTTTGAGTGCTCCAGAACGCCATTCACGCATTCATACAAAGTATCACGAGACACCTTCGACCTAGCAAAAAATTAAAAATATGAACGAATTATGAATAAAGTGTGTTAGATAATCATTATTCAAGTAAAGTTGGGGTAAATTATATCAGGATTATTTCAAAAAATTAAAATTTTACTTACGACATTTTTGACAAGTTCTTGTCAACGTGCACGCACAAATGAGAAAGAAGCAGTGATGCAACCGAACTTGTATAGATTGTGGTGCCAACCTGCGGCCAAAGTTCCTAGTTTTCTTGAAATTATTTAATTACTTTTGTATAAGAATATTATTTTATGGCAATTTAACATTCCCTCGTTTACTATTGTTGACGCAAAATAACTCAAAAATATTTTTTGTTAAATATAACAATTAATTTATTTAAGTCTCAAACCAATTTCTTGAAAATTCTAGAAATTTCTGTAACCGACCGCATGAGGCCAAATGTCAAACAGCTGATCCAATAGTTGCATCAGTTGCGTCGACTCAGATTGGAGCATTGTGATCGCTTGAAACAAAAAATAAACAATTATTCAAAGTGTTTTTACGTATTTTTAATCTAGTGCATTTTTTCCGAATATAGTGTATAAGGTAGTGGTTGCATGTATGAATAATATGACAGGAGACCCTAACCAAGAAAACCACCCATCAGTTTTCGGTTTCGAACCATACCCGTCTCTAAACGTGCAACCCATAGACTGGAGTCGAATACCATTCGGGCCTTCAGCAGCCTCAGTGATTCCCCAGGGACAATTTAACCCATCTTTAATTTATCAACAAGTACCCTCAAGTATAGGACATTTCTCGTTTTGTTCCTCACAAGCCCCACATCCAGCACAGTTTCCTTTTCCCCCTAGCACTCCCATAGAAAATAATGTGTCGGTACACCATTCGTTTTCCACAGTGCGTTGCAAGAGGAAAACTGAGTCTCCACCGTAAGTATTCATCAAAATTAAACTTAACACATTTTTCACAAATTGGTTTAGGTTACAGCCATGCAAGCAACATATCACAGAAGAGAAAATGGCAGAACATATGTCTCGTTTGCACATAAGTTCGGAAACAGCGACGTCGTCAAAGGAATCAGATGGAGATAGAACACGGCGTTTGTATATGTGTGAAGAAATGAGGAAATTGCAAAGTGATTCTATTCTTCCCCAATCTCTGTTGTCTAAAATTCAACGACCTTGTACAGCTTTGGTATTATGGACACCCCCACGTCGTTTGATTCCCTTAGAAAACGTAGAGAGTGAAAATAATAACGAAGAAGAGGCTCCTGATCAAAATAAGATGGCTATGGAGGCTGATTTGAATAATATGGATCTAGATAATATTTAAGTTAGGTTTTTCTTCCAAGTGATTATTCTCCAAGACTGATAATTTGAAAGGAATGATTTGTATTAAGAAATTGTGTTCCTAACCTTTATTTTTTTATCGTGAGGAGAGGAAATACTGTAACGAAATAGTGTTATACACAGACCAGTTTTTTTCTGCAATAGAGCTTTAAGTAATTTATAAACTTTTTTCATATATACTTTAAAAATCGTAATTAAAATAGAGTGTAAGGAAGACATTGCTCACACTTTTTTAACGTTTGTTCGTTTTTTCTTTCACTTTTGAACATTTAAGTTACTTTTTTACTATTGCTGTATTAGATGTAAGCTTTCTTACGTTTAGTTCTCTAACGATTTGTTAACTTTTGTTCTTAACACCTTTTTTGATTGTTTTGTATGGCAGTGCAATTGGCCAAAATAAAAACTTATTTAAATTACGGATTTTTTGTTGGGTGAATTATGCGAATTAGGTCTTGCCGGCTCAAGTGGCAATACCGGTTATGTTTTTTGCGATTTATGGTTTGTGGTAAGTATGGAAAAAGTTCCATATCCATCGCAGCTGATGTTGGCGCATGCGCGTGTTTTAGTTTGAAAATCAGCATGGAAGTCAGTGTGTAGGGTGGTGTAAAGTTTTCCAAGAAAATCTAAAATTTTAAACTGATAACAATGTGAAAAAGTGTTTGTGTTACATATTTGTGTTGTGTTGACTGTTTTCTATGATATTTGCAACTTTAAAGTTTAATTTCTATATAAAAAAGCTCATTATCGGTAAGTTCCTTAATTAAATTTTAAGATTGTTTATAAAGTCAGCTGTAAAAATGTTTTTTTAATGTAGGATTGTTTTGTATTTTTGCCCGGTCTTTGATTGATTTTCACGTCCAGTGCGACTGAGTAACCGCAGAATCGTTGTAGGTTATATCTGACCTACATTTGCAAGTGTGGGATTTTATTTAAATTTAATTAAGGCTGAGTGAAAATGATCAGTAATGAATATGCCGGTATTGTCCTTGGTGGTCACAGCCGCCTTTGTGCACTCGTTCGTGGATAAACAATAAAGGTCACATCCGCCTGTCGGAATTCTCAACAGCTGACTTAAACGTAATTTATTTGATACAGGGAAAAAGTTATCTTACAACAGAAATGGGATGTCGTTTGCAAACGTATCTATTTCCCTAAATAATGGCTCGATTTATTTGCTCACACATCTTATTCCTTTTGTTTCCCCGGATCTTTTTTCCTTTATCTCTAATTCCATTCGTTTCTAGTTCACTGGTTTTATTTTCTTTTATTTGGCAATCATTTGTCTTTACGACAGTAGACTCCTTATACGTACGCCTTTTTTCTTTCCCCGAATCTAAACTATCCATATTTTTTCTTTTGCCACTCACGTATTTCATATGGCAGAGATGAAGTCGGTCATCTGTGGACAACAAACCTTCATTTACATATGATTTGTCTTTATAGGAAAGTAGCAATTTAAATGCAATCTTATTAAATAGCTTAATTTCCTGTGCAGGGATTCGCAGTCTAACGGGGGGATAATTAAACTTAATGCAGTCACAAGTTTAAAGAAATCTTCTGCAGTCTTTTGCATTCATGTGAATGAATAGTAATGGAAAAGTTACGTCGATTTCATTTTTATTGTAGTTAAAAGCCTTTTAACTTATTCGAAAAGTTTTTCTTCAATTATTGAGGCTAATTGCTCTACTTGCCATTTAACGACTTTGAAATTTCTCATAATGGTTAAACTTACACATTTGACACTAATTTCACGTTGCGAACATCGATTTTCAAGGACCTCGAATGAAAAACATCGACTAATCTGAAGTGTGTGCAATCACTTCCTGAGAACGGGCTGTCACCGAAAAGTATAGAAAATACCTAGTATTTAAAAAAAAATTGTACAAAAGTAGGATAATTTTAACTTCTATTTGAACAGTTTTTGAAAAAAAAAGTTAGTAATTTTATAGTAATTTAGTACACCTATAATTATATGATTCGATAAGGGTATTTTTTTTATAAAGTTTTGTCTTTTCACTGTTGAAATTTCATTTCAGTTTATAACCGTTTTTCCCATTATTTTATTAATATTTTTTAAATCAAAGAACTGTTGCTTTTGAGTTAATAAATTTAAAATTTGGTAAAAAGTGGAAATTTGAATTTTTTAGTTGGTCTAAACTGCAACAAAAAACTTTAGTTGTTTTTTGGGAAATTGGGGAAATATTTGACATTATTTTTCATATACTGAATTTTACTTTAACTTGTTTTTAACTATAAATTATCCTGTTTTTTTAAGAAATATATTTTTTTTACTACTGCACTTTTGATTACAGCTGCATTGACGTAAATTATAATTATGTGAGTTCGAATTTAGTTTTGCTTGAATGCTCTTCATTTTTTTAATCAGTGAAGTTACATAATTTATACATACATAATTTTTTTGAGAGAAATCATAGTTAATTGGCTGATTTATGTGGTCACCGGAGGTGACATGCTTTAAGATATTAATAAAAGTTAATTTTTTTGATTTATTAAAAACTGAATTACAGCAATTGATTGTCTGTGAGCAAGGTTAAGTCGACTTGTAAATATGGGCTGTAATCTCACAATAAATTACGTAATAATTCTCCAATAATTACCTTTTGATTTTCTATATTGTTAAGCCAATTATTTTTATTGTACTCGGCAAAATTAATAGCACATGGAACATATGTGTATAGACTTAAAGGTCACACATGTCTGCTAATTTACAAATAATATACTCAAGTTTTTCCACCCACCGGGAAACATAATTTTCGAATTTAAATAATGTGCGTTGGATAAAATCGGGGTATTTTTTTCTAAATATGTGTGGTACCGTTTTTCGTGTAGAAAGTAGGACGAAATGACATTTTAATGAGTGTACTTCATCAATGGGTTTCTAATTACTTCTGCTCGTTTCAATATTGTTTTTTCGATTGTAACTTTAAGGAGTCATTCATTAATAAATGACTTCCTTTATCTTTATTAATTGTGTACGTGCAAAAATTATTTACATATTATTCTTGGTAGCGATAATTTGTGGAATGTTCACTTGTAATAGGTTTCGCAATAAAAGCGGATTTTTGTTTGTGGTGAAAGATTATACATACTATCGGGTGTGTCACAAATAAAATAACTTGGATAAAATTGATTGATAATTTTTTCACTTGATCGATTAATAACGAATTACATTTGACTTAATGATAGGAGCCTCTCGAGAGAACGATGTTAATATTTAATAAAATGTCGACTTAATGGTTATTAATAAGGTCAGCTTTTGCGTGACGTAATTTAGATGCTACCCGTAGTTACTTTGTGTAGAAATAGGGTAATGAGGAGTGAAGTGTCTCTTTGTAGTTTTCTTTATGAGCAATGTGAATAATAAATTTTTATGAAACGAATAAAGGGTACTAAACTATCGTCATTATGTTTTATATTAGAATTTAAAAATGTTTTGTTAGTGAGTTTTATTATTCCATAACATCGTATTCGTCCAATTTCAAGAATTTATAACGGCATGAAATGCGTCTCGTTGAATCCCCGTGAATATGCAACATTTAAATGCGGAACTGTATTTGCTTTGATAATCCGAGAAACACTCACATAAAATTAGTACATGAGCATTAAGTGTTGAAACACCTCGAAAACTTGATCAATGTCACAATTTCGTTTTATAGTGATGGATTATAACGTCCTCCAGGACGCATTTTACTACGACTCTACACAACTTAGCAATTCGTGTGAAAAGACCTTTTGTTTCCACCCGAAACAATACCTATACATTGCAGCTTTATCAGAATACAACGGCGTGAATTTATCAAACTTAATATTGAATCAGTTCGCCTGCAAGGGTGGAATTTTAATCGTCATCATCCACAAAATCTCTTTGAAACTTTCGCCACGGATTGTCCTCAGTCTGGATTTATTTAATTGGAATTTTCGAGTGTAGGAAATTGTTTGAGTTGCGGTTGCAATTGCATCCAGTTGGCAAGCGCTTGTCAGCGACCAATGCAGGAATATCTGGTATTAAATTCCAGTAAAATTCAAATAGCGTCGCAGTAAATAACTGTCTCGTATATCGCAAATGGCGACAAGCGTTATATATCTACAATGGTATATTGAAACAGTGCAGATAATATCACAATATCTCCGAAAATCGATGTCAAAGTACCATTTGCATAGCTCGTAAAGCGGATGGTGTGAAGTAAGTACACCCTCGGTAATGTAGTCCATTTGGATTTTATAGGTAGGTGATACTTTGTTGGTTATGCAGACAGATGTATGGTTGGAAAAACGAACATGGCATTCATATTGATGTGCTGTTCATTTGTCTATTTCCTTTTTTGTTGATTCCGGGATGTTTGAATAATAATAATGCCGCCGTAGGAAAACAATAGTGGGAGGACAGGATGGAGACACCATCAAACTAATGAATGAGTTGCGACATGGGTACAGAGTTTCCAATCATTCAATCAAACAAAAAATCTCATTTCACGTTTATGTATAAAGTACAAAGTTAGACCTGAAAATGCATTAAAAAAGTTAAAATTTTCGTTAATAAGAATAAGTCTACGTAAACGATTTTTTCCTTTTCGCGAGAAGGCGAAAAATCGCAATTTTTCTCAATTTTACGAATAGTGAACATGAGAAGTTTCAGTACTTGCTAGTGGATGCAGTTTTCATAATCTGCGTCTCTCTGGGGTCGATCCGTGAAATTAATTTTTCCTTCCGTTTTGCCATTCCAAAGTTTGAAATGTTAATCACCGTCGGCATTAGGTTCCGAACAGGAAGTTTTGTTCGTTGCAGTCTAATTTCTTAATTTTGTTAATCCTTTATCGTCTTCACCGACGAATTTTCCGGTTTAATGGTCAACAACTGTTAGTAATGACTGCATTAAGAGCTGGTAATTGGAAAAATTAACTGAAATCAGAACGGGAAGCAAGGAAAATAATAAGGGGAAAGACATTAGTGAGTTCCTAAAATATCACCAGAGTATACGCCCGCCGTCTCGATATATCGCCGTCTACAATTAGACGGGTTTTAATTTGTGTGTTACAGTTTCGTTCAGTTTAATCATTCGCAGAGGATGTGTATGTAATGCTTGACGGAACACAAGCACGGGTATGTAAGTTTGTAATGTTTGATATTGAAATATACACAAGCAATTTGTATTTTGTATGACTAACGTTTTCATTGCTTTGAGACATAATTAATTAATTTTAGTTCTGAAAGTGGGCGGCATGTGGCAAAGGGTCTGATGAGAAAATTACAGACTTGTAGATTATTTAATGTTGATTTAAATTCCGGTGCCTGGATTAAGTCATTTCCTCACAGCTAATATATATTTTGTGAGAATCAAATTTACAACTAAAATATTTTTTCTCATTAGAGTTAAAAATTTGATTGTCAAAAAAAGATGGTTCGGATGCATTAGTTATTATGGACAGAGTTTTGAAAGTAATAGTTACGAATTTCTTTTTGTGCAAAGTTTGCACAAGTGCGGTAGAGTTTTTAAAGTTGTTTTGTAATTTATTTTGACCTATATTTTTTGGAACATAAAACCGCAGGTGTGTTGCTTAATTTTCACAGTGGACCTATTTTTTACCAGCTGTAACACGATTTAATGTTTTGAACGAAACTTTGGCAATAATACGCAACTAGGTATTTCAGCCAACACAATAAAAGTAAATTTTTGATGATGTTTTTCTTTTTATTTTGTATACAGTTTATTACGTCATTTTAAAAACATTCAAGTCTCTAATTTTCGTCTCGTATTATAGTCGTATATATTTTATAACGTTCTTTTTTATATTTGATACCGCTTATTTTTGTCATTTATTTGGATTGTAAGCTTTTATATAGGGCTATTTAACAAAGTTTTGTTGCACAATGTAAAAGTTTAATAAAAATGTTACACTGGTATAAAGCGTCTTCTTTTACGGCTACATAAATTGTCAAAGTGCTCATCTTCGATTGAGATAAATCTTCTTTCATTATTGGCCAGGAATATAACATTTTTTATTTTATTTTTTTGTATTTATCGTCGAATATGGCAAATATTTATAAAAAATAACCCGATTTTCTTTGGTAAACCATCATCATATTCTTCTAATTTTTCATTTGATCTATGTAAAGCCAAGTCTTAGCATCGTTCGATTTAACATCGAGTCTGGGAGTTTGGGGTGTCTGATCTCGTTCTCTTTTTGAAGTGAGCCTTTCACGTCATTATTGGCTTCCCGAGTTAAGTTCGCATTATAACGTCCTCCATCTCTTCCGATCCGCTTTCGAACACACGCGAATTTTAATGGTACCGATGTGTGATGCTTATATTGAATTTAACATGGCCCAGATCGATCCTCTATCACAAAGGAAAAGAGGTTTAAAACTCCTCGACCAGATTCGATTCGATTTCTTTGTCCAATTTTTCGCCGAGGATGTGCGTTTTCAATAAGACAAATTTTACGAAACGAGTGTACACTTTCCGGCGATTAAACGCTTGGATTGTAAGTGCTATTCGCTCTTTATATTGTATGTAAATTTTTACAGTTATCAAGGGGGATTTTTGGGTCGAGGTGCTTTTCGCCAGATATGGCGATATGTGTTACAATGGCTCGAAATTGTTGATCTTTTCAGAGGAACGATTTTTTTTAATTAAACACGAAATTCAATAAATTGGAGGAATAAAGAGATTCTGGGCACCTAATTGTGAACCGCAGACGAAAAGTAAATTCCATCTTTTTACAGAGTCGTAAAAAGAGGAAATTTTATGATTAATAAGTGAAATTTCTTTTTTGTCGGCATATAAATGGGCTCGGTAAAACGTTTTGGTTCAAAGTAGATGTGAAAAAATGCAATTTTATGTTTTGAGGAAGCCACTTCTTTCGGGTCGTAATTAAATTTAATTACTAAATGGGGTGTAAAAAACGTTCTTTTATAAATTTATAATTCACTTTGAGGTTTCTTGTGACCAATTGATGGATTTTTTTTATTCGCAATACCTGAAAAAAATAACACCCTATTTCAACGATCTTGACGTTGTAAGTATGGTGATTAAAAATACGTTCGCGGAATAAACCACATGCATAAATATCTCAGCCCTTGCGTTACGAAATAAATCTACGACCGAAATTAAAAGCGTTGGTCGAAAGGGGTGGCAAAAAATAAACGAGGAGAACGGATGGTAGATTTAATCTGGAAAAAAGCTTCAGACAAGGATAAAATACGTTTTATTTAGTTTCAAATGTTTTATTATAGCCACAAGGGTTTTAATTTGACCTTAAAAGATGTTACGCTTTTTGTTTATTTTTCATTAGTATAACGTTTTTCTCAAAATTTTCTCTTTTAGTTATCGCCAGCTTGTAACATAAAAATACACAATCCAATTTTACACTTGTTGATTTTAATTGCTCACCACCAACACGCCAATAAACAAAGTTTTAGCCTGACCATATTTTTTATTTTTTGGCTCAAATTTTAATGAAAATTCTGGAGCGCATTTTACGCTATTATTTTCGCAATAAAAGCTCGCAGATTAACGACGACCAGTTCTCTTCGACGTCGTAATTTTGAGTAAATAACTTAAAGCGATTTTCGTTGATGATATTTTAAGTCAATTAAAACCCTTGTTTTGGCCGAGGCGTGGAAAATATCAACTTTCTTATGGGGAAAACGAAAAGCTAAATAAATTGGTGTATTAGAGGTACACTAATGCTTAAAATTAATGACGCTTCTCGAATCTACTGCATGGTCTGAAAAATCGAAATTAACCGAAGATAATTAGAGTTTATTTTCTGTTTCACAAAAAGTGGGACAAGAATAGCACACTTAGAACATCAGTATGGTCTTTCTAGAGTTACTAACGATTTCTAAAGGTAAAGACAATGTTTTCTCCAAGTTTAGTAATTGAAGTTATTTATGCTTAGGCTCTTGATAAACTTAATCCGGTTCTAGCTACGAGGCAGAGACAAAACTAAAAAAAAGCTTTTGTCTAGATAATAATTTCCTTAAGCTTTAATAAACCTCCTGAGAGAACTAGGCAGCTTCTCCACTCATTCTCATCAATTTCATAAAAAAGGCTTTTCTTTTTACGTGAACCCGTTCTTTTTGAGACAATATTATTTTTGGAACGTTCTCTGAAGAGGATAAACGGAAGTTGTTAAATATACGATCTTTGTTTGTTTTCGTCTTTTTAGTCCAGACAGCTGCATACAAGTTTCATTAACTATAGAAACAGTATGAAGAGATAGTAAAAATAGTAACATCCCAAAGAGTTTTCATCACAGGTCTAATTGAATTTAGTAGCGAAATGGTTTTAGTTCATCTCGAAGGTGAGCGCTAAGGGCGACGATATCAATCTCGAGTTCAATCTTGAAGGGTTCCTTTTTAGAAAAAAAGTAAAGAGGGGGAATAATAAAAAATCGTGGCCTGACGTCACATAAAAAGATCTACCCTCCGGCAAGAAATACCTGAGTACAGAAAACTGTTAAAATATGCTCGGAAATAAGTTTAAAATTCGCGCTGAAACCGTTAGCGGAAGTGAGATAAGACGAATATAAACAAGTGGTGTCAGTGTTGAGGGTGAATTTTCCCTTCTCTACGGACCTAAGAGATAAGCGATAGGCGTAATCGGACACATTATTTACCGGGGGGACTGTTTTTTTAAGGACAAACCTGCAAATTGGGATTCTGGAGAGAGAATGCTGAGAGTTGACGAGCGAGAATTTAAAACGGCGCAAATGTTTCATAATAGAATTTGGATTATTGAATTGATAACAGACGCGAACAAAACCAGATGGGGAGAACTGTCGGAATAAAACTTTGCGATACTCTAATAAGAAAAAAAAAACCACTCGGAAACAAATCGAAAGCAATCTTCCTTGTAAACGTTATCTTAATTTGGTCGGAGTGAGACCCTCATCATCTCCCGCGACACCTAAAATAGTTCGATATCATCTATCCCTATCTAGACATTTATTGAATGCGTATCATATGCAAAATGCCCTTTTGTCATACCCATTGCCATAAATTCAGGATTTGAGGATACGACCCCTTATCATAATCACAACTTTTGTAAAGCTTTCACCTACGGAGGGTCATTCTTGATAAAAATATCGCAACGGATCAGGAGCATACTTTTATGTTCGAGAGGAACTGAGAAATGTGGGATCGTATTTTTTGACCAAAATCCACAAAATAAATTCGGGAACAATAAAGAATCCTTGCCTACACCCCTTTAAATAAAATTTTGTGACAAATAGGGTCGAAAACGTATCACCTTTGCATGAATTTTCTTTCAATAGACAATTTCGTGAGCAGAAAAACGATAAAACGGGAAATATGATGTTTTCAGGAATATCCTTTACAAAATGTGATGTGATAGGTAAATTTTCGGAAAAAATATTTGAAGAGTATATTCGCAGGAATAAATTCGAAAATTTCTTAAAGAATTTCTCTGTTTGAGTTGAAAATTAAAATTGTATTTCAAATCAAGAGTTTAAGACGTAAGACGTATGGACTCTCATCATTCTTGCAAAAGTGGAGACAAATTAAATTTTGTATCCGATTTTGTTACAGATAAAAGCATTGCTGGACACCGTTTTTCTTCAACTGTTAGTAGTTAGTAGTAATGAATAATAGTTGTACATTTAACAAAAAACGAATCGTGAATTTTTTATTGGAGGGACAATCTTATTCGATTCTTCTTTAAAATGAATAATATTTAATTTATAAATGTTTTGTTGGGCTCTCTGTACGTAGAGTTTGAATTATCTGGTGTATTCCGTCAATCTGTTGTGTTTTTGTGTGAATAGTTTGATAACGGATGGGAGTGTATCTCGTCTCCATGAGAATCAGTTGGTCTACCCTTGGGTCCTAATAGATCATTAGAGGAAGGGTAATTTGGAGCCCGGCCAGGTCATCAGAGGCCGGAGATGATGATCAGCATCGGCCACCCGGAAATAGGGTCAATCTGGTTGCGATGTTGTCCCTCTTCATCTTCTCAAACCATCCAATCACAGTAAACGAATTTTTAAATTGAATTAGGGTAAATGGGCGTCGTTTTTCTTGTTGGAAATGTTGACAAGATATAAATAATTACGTAGTGATTGAATTTCCGAGGGAGGGTTTAACGAAATTTAAAGAAAAAAAATTAGCATATATTTGTCAAACATTTTACGAGAACAAAACATCGGATTTCGAAGCGTATCTTCGGAAAACTAGTTAGAGGCGTTATGAAATATACATGTTTCGAGTATTACAATTTTAGAAATTGAGATTTTCCAATATCAATACGAAAGTTATATTGAGTTTGAAATTGATCTGGCGTATTTGCACCTCGGTACAAGACTCGGGGGATTGCAATACTAAATGTTCAGCTTCGCTTTGATATTTTCCATAATTTTACGTTAAATTCAGAATAGACGGATCGCTGGTCGTGAGGAAATACTTCAGAAGGAATATAAATGATAGACACATGTGTCAAGCATAATAAACACGTGTGTTACCAACGTGAAGTGAGAAAAAACACCACTTGTTAAGTCACTTAATCGACTTTGCATCTCTTCACTTTGTTTTGGAGTTTAATGATAATGGAACGTAATAATAAAAATTGTTTACGTCGAATTTGTTACGTTTAGGGGATAATAAATTGGAGGAAAAAAGTTGTTGATGTCGCTGTCATTCCAATCAATTTTCCTGATTGCCCCCGAAGCGGAAAATTATTACAGTGTCTTCAGTAAACTTTTCGCCATTTTATCGAAGCCTAACAAAACAACGAGTTTTCACGTTTACGCCTTTCGTGCAAAAAATCTACGGTCAGTTTCCTTGTTCTTATATCAAGGATCGTTTATTATCACAGCTCGGATGTCGGAAAAACGCATACAAAAACTAGCCATCGGAAAAACCTCATGACAGTGTAGGGAAACATGTTTGATGGTTTTTCTGAACGTGACTTTTTGAACTTGAACAGTAATGCGATATTGCATATTATTAAAAATATTCGAGTTTAATTAGTTATGAACAAGTTATGAATGTTTCATATTTGTGGGTTATTTAACATAATTCTGCAGTAAATGGTATATTTTACTTTTGATTTTGGAGATTTATTAATTCATTAAAGTATCTGATATAAAATGAAAATATATTTGGTGTGTTACCTTTTTAATGGGTTCTATACACGCGATGTGTTTTAACGCTAAAAATGAAATGTGTGTTAACACAAAGTAATTATGAAACCGCCCAAACATCAGCATCACTGAAAATTGTTTTGCATTAATGTATTATTCTAAAATGAAATTTAAAAACAATTTTTGTTTGTTAGATACGTTTTTTTTAAACGTTTTTTTTTCCAATCTACTTATTATATAGAAGATTTTTGGTTTTATTTGTAATAAGATAAGCTTTTAAAAATTTTACAAAACAACGGTTGTTTACAATTTATACTCCTCTGCACCACCTACGGTAACCAATTCTATTATGTATCAAATGTAACATGTGTAGGTATTGGCAGTTGTTGGATTGTTAAATATTTCAAGAGTTGGAAGATAATTGCGGAAGTGGTTTCAAGTTGTCATTTTTGCTACTGACTGATGGTAGCAGCAATGAAAGTGTCACCACATGGTTCCATAAATTTGACTGTTTGCTTTTTTGTTTCAGATATAAAAGCCGCCGTCGTCCATTAAGTCTTCGAAGAAGAAATATTTATGAAAATCAAACATAAATAAGTATATAGGTGTTGAAAATTATAAAGTGTTGTTTATATTTGTTGAATCGATGTTGTTATATGAGTACGTCATCGAATTTATTAAATAGAAGTGCGTTCAACAAGCGCCGTGTTTATATGCGATGAAATGAATGAATGATTCAATGTTTATTAGTAAAAGAGAGAGATCCAAGATACATACACACGACCTTACAACTTATAGCTTCTATTATAAGGTCAATGGCCATGCATTTCTCAGCTTAGAGATGTCTGCACTCAGTATGCGTTTAGACTTTCGTAGTACTCTTACTTAAAGATTACCAAGACTTGTTTTCTTTTTTCTTCAAACACCCACTGAAAATGATACGCGGTTGTGATTCGTAACTTCCATCCAGAAACCTTAGATTGTTTAAATTAGTGTTTTCCTTGTTAAGTTTCAATTTGTTTTAATAATGGAAGTGACTTAAGTCGAGTTGTTTTGTTAATCAAAGTTTGAAAAATGGCTGAGGATTCCGCGAGTTCGCGACGGTTGAGTCAAATCTTCGATCCTTTGTCGCGGTTGACGGAATTGACGAGGAGTTCCCACTCGACACCGTCGTCGCCGCGTCTTCTTCCGCGTCGACCAAGAGACGTCACCTCGGCCATGCCACCGCTAGACGGGCTGGATTCTGGACCGAGTCGTGTCGTCGATCCCAACAATGTTAATTGGCAAGAAAGATGTCTCGAATTGCAACTAGAACTGCACAGGAGTCGGACGCAGGCCACCAGGACGAGGGACATGCTGCGAGAAAAGGTACAAGAACAATTAAATGAATACATTTCTCTTGATTTTTTATTGTGTCTCAAACTTATGTGTGTTACAAATTAGTAACAGAGGGTGAGCATCTTAAAGACAAAAATTTAGTGACGGTTGTTAATAAAGAAGTAATTCCATGCCAAAACGATCACTTTTAAAACTCATTGTTTATGATTTTCGTAAATTTGCGATATGTTATAGAACGTGTAAAAATAAGTGACACGGATTCCACCGTTTTTTATTTTTTCAATGTATGTTGAAAAAACAGAGATGTACAAAATTAAGTACGTTGTAACAAAAAAAAATATATCTAAAGAACAAATCAACATATTGAAACGTTTTTTTTTTAAATAATAGATATAAGTAGCTACACTACGGACGTGATAATACATGTATTCTAAAAATGTGTTATTAACAAATAATTTAAAAATAAATCGTTTAAACATAAAAATAAACAATTATGCAGTTTATTAAATTTCTCAAAAAAATTATGTAAAAACTTTCATATTTTTACTATGTCTTCACATAAGTTTCAAGACGGAAATGGCTGAAAAAAACATTTTTTTGAGGGTGCTGCATAGTGCATGATCCCCTAGATCATCTGAAAGTAGCGTTTCCTTAGAAATTAAATAGAAAAATTATCAATTACCGTCACTAATAAACTGTTGTATAGAAAACACATCATTTCTAATAACTTATTAACATTTTTTTTTTTTTTAAATATCAATAATAAATACAAATTTCTCCGTTGAGGATGAGTACGCTCTATATTTTTTTATTTTATTTTTGATATTAGAATAAAAGTATGTAGATTTCGCGTACCTTTTATGAGCTTCGCTCCACTAAAACGATCATTTAAAGAATCGCAAAGTCTTTCACATATTACGTTTTGCTATTCAGGGTGTGTCAAATCCCGGACCAACGTGACATAGCATTAATTAATTAATTAATTAATTAAGTTTAAATTTTGCACTTTGACTCTATTTGTTTCTGTGGGAAAAATAATATTCCATGTTTTTTTGCTATAAGCTATTAGAAGAGGAAACAAGGAAGCTGTATCCTAAATTGTAACTCTGTCTAATGTTATTTGTGGCTTTTATTGGCAAAATTATTGTACCTTTATTAAATAATTATAAAAAAACATATACAAGATCATCAATATCATTAAATAGACATAAAAAATGTCAAATTTCAAAAAATAAATGTAAATTTTTTTTGACAGATTGAATTTTTTTAACATTTTTTTCATGTTCCTGGTATCTTACCTTACATGCCATGTCACCTTGGTCCGGGAATTTTGACACACCCTGTATAGCAAAACGTAATATGTGAAATATTTGGGAAATATTTACTCAACCGAAGAATTTGTTTTTATTATTGATATTTTTTGAAAAATAAATGTTAATAAGTTATTGGAAATTATGTGTTTTTTTAGAACAGATTATTAGTGACGGTAATTGGTAATTTTTCTAAGAAAACGCTACTTTCAGGCGATCCTGAAGTAAAAATGTGAGTTTTTACATAAATTTTTTGAGAATTTTAAAAACCTGCGTAATTGTTTATTTTTTTGTTTAAACAATATATTTTTAAATTATTTTTTACTAACAAATTTTTAGGATACATGTATTATCACGTCCGTAATGTACCTATTTATACCTATCTATTATCTAAAAAAAATCGTTTCAATATCTTGATTTGTTCTTTAGATAAATTCTTTTTGCTACGAGGTACTTAATTTTGTACATCCCTTTTTTTCAACATACATTGAAAAAATAAAAAACGGTGAAATACGTGTCACTTATTTTTACACCTTCTATAACATATCTCAAATTTACGCAAATCAGAAACAATGAGTTTTAAAAGTGATCGTTTTGTCATGGAATTACTCAAAGGGATATCTCTGATGCACCTAAAATAACAAATAAAAAGGCGGAATGAAAAAATACAAAAATACCTCTGTGAATATTTTATTAAAAAACTTAAAACTTTAAGAATGAAATCGTTCGTGGAAAAATTATCGCTTCTTTTGAAAATTGAAAATATTTCACAATACATGTTTTTATTATAATTCTATGCATTCATTGGCTTCAAAAAGCTCTTTGAGTAATTTTTTTTGTAAAATTTCAGTTGCAAAAATACGTGACGATTGGAGTGCACCACCGTCATGTTGCTTTTCATTTTAGTGGCACGTTGCTTTTTTAATTATTATTTTAATTATCGCGTCTGTTTTCACATGGCATCCAATCTCATGCGAAGGAAATTGTGTTGTGTGTCCGATATGAGTTTAATCATTGATAAAATTTATTTTGCAACAGATTGTATAGGGTCCTGAACCGAACCCTTGTCATATAACACTCGCAACACGCCAACACAGAACCCCATGTTTTTTTACACAATTCGACCCCCGGTTCCAACAAATATTAAACCCGATCGGTTCTCACATCAGCAGCGATAAATTATATCAAGTTGGGCGTTTTACGAAAATAGAATTCTGTTTATGACATGATATTTATGAAGAGAAAAAGAAAGATCAGAGATCACCGCGATATCGATGGAGTTTCTCAGATTTGTAACTTTGGAGTATGTTAGTTTTTTTTGTGGATTAAGTAGAAAACTAGATGCTTGTAGGAATGAAGCCGCGTCGAGGGAACGATACGGTTCGTTTCTTTATTACGTAACGTGGAAGCTATGATCGTTTGCATGTATTTTTGGCCCCAAGTGAAATCTTATCTCGTAATGGTATGAAAG
Organism: Tribolium madens; assembly: GCF_015345945.1. Classification (NCBI taxonomy): domain Eukaryota; kingdom Metazoa; phylum Arthropoda; class Insecta; order Coleoptera; family Tenebrionidae; genus Tribolium; species Tribolium madens. The sequence goes on along the minus strand of NW_025400985.1, from coordinate 5,253,071 downwards.
ATGTTTCACTTCGCGCCGAATAGATAGAAGACATTTTACGAGAGAATCGAGACAGGTGATTACTTTAGTGGAGAGTAGTTCGAGCGACCTGATTTAATTGATTTTTGTTAAAACAGGAAAAGATTCTTGTAGGGAAATAAATTTATAACGTATGGTTTAAGGATTATGTTTTATAGTATATTTTTAAAAAGTTTGATCCTTTTTGGAAGCGGGTGGGATCGTGAAAGGTTTTGTGATATGATATGGGAAATGTCCCCTAAGATATGGCCAAGCAGATACGAAGCTCTCTCGAATTCATAAATAATAAATGGCCGATCAAATATTCATGTCTTTGTGATCTCGCGGCCTTCTGTGCATCGTACGCGTGTTCGAATATGGATAACTTGACACTTTAAATATGCAAGAAATCTGCCATATAGAGGGGTGAAAAGTACCTAATTTACAAATTTATTTGAATTGTACGGTTTCTTTACGTGATTGCTTGTTGAATATACGTAATGGGGATATTATACTACGGAACTTTGAATTAAATTATGAATACGTTATAAGTTGGACGGTATTGAGGATTTAGTGAAACTTTAATGGAATTACAAGAAATACATCTAGTCTATATACAGACTTGCAGTATGGAATGGCTTATTTTGGCAAATTTTGGAAGCTTACAAATGTAAAAAGCCTTTATCTTAGTTTGTAGATCAAATCTCTCGTTTTTTTCTCATTTTCTTATGATTTGAAAAGGAATATAATTTTCTGGTTAATGGTTAGGTAATGGTTTTATATTTAATGTTAATGAATATTTTTTGTGTTCTAATTTTAGCGGTTTTAAGAATTTCACAGTTTTCTAAGCACAAAAATTGTTATTTCCGGTTGATACTGATATCTTGAAATTAGTTTTGCAGAATTTATGAACCATAAATTTTAGAACACCATTTATAAAAATTAAATGATATTCTTGAAATTGTTTTTTAAAAATATGAACATTTTACAGAATGTATCTAACTGTTTAGGTTTAGGTAAATTGTACAATTTGTCTTATATTAGAGTTATTTTAGAGTTCTTAATTGAGCTAATTTATAACTCGGATTGATTAATTATGAAAAGGTCGCGTTTATTTTATAGGGCCAGTTGTAAAGTTAAGTCGTAAATAGAGTCGAGTAATTTGTGATAGATTTGCGTAATTTATAGCCGACCCTTTGTAGTCCCTTGCAGCAACAAAGTTTTTCGAAAATTGGTCATAAATTAAGTAAATTTAGAGGTGACCAAATAGTTATATTTAACGATTTTAGTTAAATGTATGGATGATAACACACTTGGCGAATTTCAGAGAACTTTAATTGCACTTCCGGCCGCGTTTTCTATTACCATCCTCGTATTTGAGTAACGAAATGACATTTGTGACCGAACGACAGGCTATTTGTACAGCCCGAATTAATTTGGCTTGTTCAAACACGATGACGTCTTCTTCTCAAAAGCGGTCGTCCACCTACTACATACGATTGTTGGAATCGACTAACAGACACAGCGATTATGTGTGAACGACGATAGAATGGAAAAGTGAAAAAGCAGTTTATTAACTGGATAGTATATTATACCTTTAGCCGTATAACGACTAGCGCCGTAATTATGTGTACTTTAATTTTCAATTATCTGCCGGTTCATAGCGAACATTTCGCCTTTCGAAACAGGCAATACTGTTATGAGTGCTGCTATCGTATTAGTGAAACAATTTGCATATGAACCGATTGTGTATTTTCCCAACCGGAAACTTTTCCACCTTAAACAATTTTAAAAACAATTTGAGCGGAGCTTTTAATCTCCACATTTAATTAAAAAATACGTGGAAGACCCGAGGGAACATTTCGAAAATGCTGCCACTAAACGAAACGCATCAATCCGCAATCACACGATTCCAAATAACGGATTTTGCGTTAAATAATTCGATTTTAGCTGCTGTTGTTGTTATGTAACAGGTGAACAGAGAGGTGAGTGCCGACTAATATTAATAGCTCTTAAAGGGGGATTCGAGGGAGGGTTCTCGGGACTTTACCTGAGTGCCATGAATAAATGATAACATTAAAGATGGCGCTCGTCAACGCTCCTTTGCCGCTCTGCTTTCAATTCAATTTGCAAGCAGACACTGAGAACTCTAAAAGCCCCACGTTTCACTGAATCAATCTATTATATGCAAACTTGATTAATTAAATATACTCCCTCTTTATATTTTAAGAACAGAAATGTCGAAAAATTGATCGAGGAAAAAATTAATAGAAACCTTCGTGGTTTACGACTTTTAGCAGTTACAACTTAATAGCGTCCATAAATATGCAAATATTTAAAAATAATTTTAACATCACTCCAATTTATTCACGCAATAACTATAAAACATACTTTCACGCGATGGCCCTTAAAAACGATCTGATAAATACCTCTGAAAAGTGATATCTTAATAAAAAAATTCCTCATTTCGATAGGTTGTTTCTTTAAAAATTTATCTTGCGAATTATAACAATTTTAGTCGTTATTGCGCTCAACTTTTAAATAACGATGGTTTTATGCATGCAGGTAGCTTTTATTTAATTATAAAATGGAGTTTTACGACACTTTCAGACCGAATACACATTATTGGAAAATGTTTTATTACGACATAAATTTGCAAACAATGCGTTACAGGCACGAAGTCTATAAAATGCACGGTGATGAACAAAAAAGTCAGCGAGTCGTGATTACGATCGTTTTTTCTTAGTGTGTGTGTAATTTTTACTGTCGGACTTTTTCACGAGCCAGACCAAAATCAATGTTTTCAGGGGATCACATTAACTGTAAAAATGTCCCCTTTTATAAAGGTTTTATCGAAATCTTTTCAAACAACCAGTTAAACCTCAACGGGGGAAATCGATTTTATTCTAAAAGACTTTTTATCTTTTGAAGTCGAACTGCTTAACAAACTCACCCCCAAATGCATTAACGATGGAAATTCCGTTTTTTCAACAGTCAAATTACGATTGGGGACAAGTATCTAAAGGGTGAGAGTAACTGCCTTTTGATTTAGCCAGATTTTGGAACGTATGACTATTTAATACATAGAAAATCAAGGACAAAAGTTTATTTTTTGACCGATAATAAATAGCAAAAAAGCGGAAACATAATTTACAGAAAGTGGTCTGCTTTAGTGATAGGATAAAATTCATGAGAACAAATAATGATTTTATCACAACAGGAAACATTTTCAGGCTTCTACTATTCTAATAATAATGAAATTTGCTGCGAACGTAGGAGGTGGGAATTACCCTTTATTTCAGAATTTTATATCAAATTGTTTCTGTGTATTTTCTCAAGCAAATTATTATTGTGAATTTAAATAGCATTTGTATTCTTAACAAACTTTGTGAAAGACGCTACCCTTATCAAGTTTACAGAAGTTCCTGAGTGGAAAGCTCGGTATTTACAGAAAAAAAAACAAGTTAAGCTAAGAATAGTTGAGAGATTACTTGGACTGGAATTGTTTTGGTTTAACGGAATTGGTATTTTTCAGAGTACAATTCTGGGCGTTATGCTTTGTTTTTTACCGAGTATAAAGTTATATGGAATCGTTATTGGTTTAAAACCAACACGTGTTGAAAGTTTGAAAGCCATTTATGGCAAAGTTTTCATCGAGTTTATGCATTTTCGTCGTTCGATTTATCGAGACGATAATGCAAGAATTATGTAAGACAAACATTTGGAAAAGTTGGAACTATTTATTTTTCATTGCGCGGTTGTGATCAAGTTAGAAGGTTGATTTTATGCAGCATCTGAGATTGAGGGGTTGGAAGAAAAGGCGCCGTCATATCTCCGCGTTTTCTAATTCAAGGCATCCGGCGCAGCTTTCGATATTGAACGTTTTCACGGGTGGTCGAGCCCCTTTTTTCCTGTAAAGGTAACTAAAAACGAATAGGCACACGCATGTGTTTTTAATACTCCCGATCACGACTGCGATTTGCATAATGGGACTTTGGGGGTGGGACTACCGTGTACAACACCAGAGTCCGTCGAATTTTTACGCTATCGCGATACCATTTGAGAACTCTATATGGCCCTAATTTGCACGAAAACACAAAAATATTACCTGAAATGCCGATCCTATCGCTGGCATCTCTCAGGGCCGAAAGGATCGACTTGGAACGGGATATACTTTCCGGCGAATCGGAGGTGAAACGACGCTTTGGGAAAAGCTTATCGGCACGATAAAATTATGTAATTTTTCTTTTATTAACCATTCGCATACATTTTTACCGACGTTTATGTCGATCCGGCTAATATTTTTTCGCCGACGTCGGCTTTATTTTCTTTGAACATGGACGAAAATAAAGCAAAACGGAAGCGTAATTGATGTAGATTACAATTTTTATCGCCGAACGGACATTAACATTTTTGAAGATTTTTTCAGTGAAAAATTATTAACGTAGCATAATTTGTTTAGGTAGCTAGGGGCACAATTTCGACGTAGGTATGACGTCCCACTTTGCCTTGTTCGAATTTAATGTGGTGGAAAAGATGGGCCGAGTTGATTGTTTTAATCTCGTTAACTGGAAGAGAGTATATTTTGACTGGACAAAACAGTCCATGCGTAAAATTGCTCTTCATACCGGTACCTCTAGAGTTTCGGTATCAGGTGGACGTTTTCCTTGCGAAACTTAATCATTTTTGTCTTAAACAGCACTTTGAATAATTCATGAATTCGGGTCGAATTGGGATTAAATTAACTCCATGCAAATTCTTGGCGTTTCGTTTATTTACAACCCTCGATTCATTAAGCTATAAGTGAACGGCAATCGATAGTGTTTATGTTAATAAAATTGCCGCGAATGGGATTTTTTTGTGAAAGATTGGTACATCTTGTCGAGTAATGAATATGACGGGCGGCGGCGTCGCGACGTCGCCAGTCGGTTTTACGCCCAGACGCATCCTTTTACAACAAAGCTTTATTTTGCCACAATGTTCACTACTACTATAAACTAATAAAACGACAACACAAAAGCAATTTACTTCTCGTAATTGAGTTATAGAGATGGTTGATAACATACCGGGTGTCTTCACAAATAAATGACAAATTTAAATGAAAACGCTAGAGGGTAATAACTCGGTAAAAACGTGAAGTATTTATAGCAGTCAGCGATCATAAATATAAATTAGCGGTTTATGAAATATCCATTCGTACAGTTTAATTAAAATGAAATTACCATCAGCGGTGTACAATCGACGATTGATGGGTGCATTACATCACATAATCGTTAATTTATAACATGCATCTGTTTAATAATTCACTTACTCGATAAATTATCGATTTACAATTTCAAACTTTTGGAATGAACATCATAATTAATTAAATTTTATGTTTCAATTTTTAGCGATCGGTTTATAGCCGTGGGTAAACTTTAATTTCATAAAATTCCGTCGAATCGAATATTTTACACTGAACTAACCGCGACTTTTGTAGCATCGAAATTTAATAAAATTATTGTTTCGATTAAACACGAAATTAAAATAGTAGACAATCCTGACGCAATTTTGGTGGATGCGCCGGGTAAAATTTTTCTACCACACAGTGCAGTAAATTTGCTTTGTTTTTAATGAAAAATAAACATTACAATGTTGAAACTAGTCCCATGGAATTAATTGTCTGCTAATCAGATTGCAGTACAACTGCACGACCGTACCATTTCTCAAGCTAACACAAATGCTGCAGAAGTCTTACCACCGCTCTAGTAGATTTATGAATTGTAATTTTCCCACTGCAATATAACAAAGCGGTCGGTTATTTACAATAGTGAATTTCTTACTTTACGGAATTAGTTTCGCAGTCTTCAACAAGTGTTCTGCACAACAATGTGCAGCATTTGATTACCGTAATTGAAGTTGTTGCATCTGCAGTGACGAAAATTTTACTTGCAGTCCTAGGAGTTTAAAATCAAGAATCAAGAATTACTTCAAAACTGACTTTTAATTAAAAAAAAAAATACTCGATCAAAAAAACTACTGATGTTTCAGCTGCGACATTGTCTTTTATTGGTTTTGAGGGATAAACTGATCAATTACGAGCAAGTATCTTGGAGGATTAAAGACAATAAACAGGTCTATACAGCCTGGAGCTGCTTCGTTTCGGTTCAGACACGTTTTATATTGGTCTATAAGGTTTTATTCAAATTGGAAATGAGTTTCGTTTCAATGTACTTCCGTATATATAATTGCATATTTAATGGCACGGAGAGATATAAAAGCAACATTGTTACAGTTAAAAAGTCCTTACAGTAAACGATGTATGAAAAAAGTAACAAAATCACTGCCTCTCTCTCGCTCCTTTTGGTCACATTCAAATGTGAATTCTTTCAATTTACATCTGCTGAATATAAAGTGGAATAAACACATTTATATGAAACTCTCTCAGCGATACTTCGTTTTACACTCACTTAAAATATAACCCAGAACAGAAACAATATCAAATCCTATCCCCGTTTATTGCTTTATTATGCCATTTTTAATTAAAAATCGCGATCGTGTGATTACAACTCTACGAAACATTAACTTGTTTCAGTTCAAGTTTTCTTATTTTTTACGTGAAACAACCTGTGAATTGTTGCCTCCAATGTCCGTTTAACGCCTAACTTTAAACTACTCAATTTTCACATGCAAATTACAAAGCACGTTGGGTAAAATAAAATAGTGATGAAGTCGAGTTTGGGAAGGCAACTCATATGTAATCTAATCCTCACCGAGTTCTCGCTAAATGAAAATCTTTGCACGCTTCGCCGTTCTAGAATGAGCTTCGAGTTATGTTTACGACGCTACAAACTTTTAAAAATATACTTTTCATAAATTGGAACGATCTGCAGATACTTAGGTACACAAAAAAATTTTTACTTTACGAAAATAGTTTGTGGCAGTGCCAATTTGGTAAATTTACTCGATGTGTGTGCTTTTGAAAAGTACAGCTGACGCCGGATGTGGAATTTCCACACGAAATTGTTGAACCTTTCGACAGTTTCGAGACTACCGAAGAATCCTAGGCATTTGATTTCCCAGCTGCAAGTGAGCACACTGACTCACGATCCTATATGGAACAAGAGACATATTGTTTAAATTTTGGAAGAGTTTAGAATGTTTTAGCAGAAATTGGAGAACGAGGGAGCTTTTTAGAACATCATGGAGCCTTTTTCTCACGAAAAGAGCTTTCTTGCTTAGCTTTTATAACTACGAACAGTTTGAGCTGCTACACCCTACTCATCATAAGAAAGAAAACTAAGTGTAGTATCACGTGCTAGTTTATGCAGTAGGTATCTATACAAGATTTTTTTTAAGTGAAAATGCTTTTAGTACAAAGATAATATTTTACATTTGCAGAATTAGCACAATTTAAACCATCTTTTTTTCATTTGTGTTTTGTAATTCGCTTTGCTGTGGAATTTTCCTGCTTAGAAAGGCTCTAATCCGGGCCTGATTAGCGTCGATACTTTTGATTGAGTGAAAGCGTGCAATATGTGTCGATGAAGTCGACGTTGCAGAAACGTTATTACCTCTGAAAATCCGGGTGTATTTTTTGAAAAAAGGCGATAGTTGTGATGAAAGACATGAGGTCTTTCCCATCATTCCTTTATTACTTTGGGAATGAGTGTTGTTGAGTGATGGCCGGTCTTTTTGGGATCAACTGACGTCAAATCTATCTAGGAGAATAGCACGAACACCTGGTCCCCCCGTTGCCAAGACGAATATTCTCACTTAGAGACGGTGACATTTCACTTACGGTAAAGTTGTGCTTCGACCCTCCGGGGGCCTCCGGGGATGAGCTTTCTTCGTTGACAGTTGCTGTAGTAATTGGAAGCTTTCAGGTGATTTGAGTAGCGATTAATTCTTCGACGGGTCTTCGTAATGAGGTTGGCGTATGCAAGGCGTCGTCCGGTCGACGGCGGGTAAATCTAATATGTCGGTGGTATGCAATAAACACCGGAATGTACTAAACGGCACTTAGGTGCCGGGGATACCGACTTTTGTAATAAAATACCCGCGACCCTCTATTAAAATGTCCCCTTCATGTCCGAGGTAATCGGGACGAATTTATGCATAAAAAAATGTAGGTATGTCTGCGTATACAAGATAAGCTCCTGTCATATTAAATGAAGCCTGTACAAACAAGGACCGATAGTGTCACAAGCCCTGGGTGAATCCGACCTCCCTTAATCGATACAGGTTTAATTTGTGACATGAACGACTGTACAAAACAAACATCAAAATAAAATCCGAGAATGTCGTTGACACTGATGTTACATCAGATATCGACAACACATGTTTCATGTAATTAATGTCGGGATTATGTCGTTTAACTGGTGTATTTGCCGTGTTGTGTTTTCGAAGCGTAGGATATTTGCTGAAATAGTAAACGTTTAATTTGTTTTACTAGTTGTGGAACGGAACAAAGGGATATAACGATGTGCATGGGTTTATGGGAGTTTCACTTGTTTTGTGATGTGGCCTGTAATTGAAAAATTTACCACTATAATCAATAGGAACGCGAAAACCTGTTCTGATTGAGAATGGGAGAGTTTATAAACAGTTTTTATGGATTTTTGTCACACATTTTTTATTTTTGATTTAATTAATAAGAGGGTGAAACTGTATCTTTGTTGACACCCGATATAGCGGAACAACTCCCCTCACGAATTGTAACTAGAAAAATATAAGGCCGCTTTTTTGTTCCTATATCGAATGTTCCTTTCCGAATCTTAGCTAATGTATTTTTGCCTCGGGTCTTATGTAAATTTCTCAAATATTTCCTGATTTGCATCATTCTCGTGTACATAAGCGAGATTTGCAGATGCTTAAAAATTTATTTACGTTATGCGTGAGGTTGTTGGTTTTTATGTATATTTCCTCGAATCTCGACGTACGTAAGAAAAAGTCGGTTTCGTCTCTCTCGAATTTGTAAAATCCATTATTTCACGTCGTCTTTTTAGAGGTGCGAATGTTTATAAAAACATTATGAGCTTAGTAATGGTATGAAATGGAACATAACGAAGGTTTCCCTTGAGATATAAATAATAAATTCATCTTCGTATCCTGTACAAGCTGTCAGAAAAAAACATGTTTTACAAAACTTTACTTTACATATTCGACGGAAAAAAGGATCTCACTTATCTAGTAAATATAGACTTGATGAATTGGTTTTGAATTATTCAAGATGGGGGGATTTTTACTGAAATTAATTTCAATTTTTAGAAGGAAAGAATGTAAGGTTGCAAAAGTCAAAGACAATTTATTTTAATCTTTTCAACTCTTGTGAGAAATCACGTATTATGTGGTGTTAAATTATAATTGCCTATTATTTGTATTGTGGCTCTTTTTATGGTCTTTTATTCTCTTTTATTTTCCTTCATAACTTATTCTATTCCTAGACTATAAAATGTTTATAGTTATATTTTAAAAATTCATAGTTATTTTACGCTAGTTTAGTGGTTCCACGTGGATACAATATCAAATTAGATGCATTGTTCAGTTAGACGGCGTATTTGAATTGTGTACTCTATCGATCTACTATAGTTAACAGCAGCTCTTTGAGACGCAGAACTGCGGCAAACATTGTAGATTATGTATGATAGCGACGGTATGGTTTCAGAATTATACACAACTGTCGAGTTAAAAGTCACCGAGGAAGTTTTTCCTGAAACTTTTGATATATTTGACGGTGTGACAGCCGGAGACTTAAATAATAATGTATGGAATTTTTTAAAAGCCACTAATTATGTTGGATTTTAAGGTTATAAAAACAACGGGAACGTACAGTTTGCGTGATATATTGATGGAGTAAAGAAAGGAAATTCGCTGAGTTTGCTTGGAGGGTCTTTCAGAGATTATGAATATGGTCCAAGGCAGTTTTTGTTTTGGGACAAATCTAATTTAAATAAAAGCCAATTTTGATTCTGATCGTTTGTGTGCGAGTAATTTGTCGACTTGGATGAATAAGATTATGCTAATCTTTGAGCGGTTAGGTTCTTCGATCCGCCCATCTGGTGCTAATTTGTTTCGTGAGTCGGCTGAAATCCCGCCGAACCGCATTAAATGCCTCCGTATTTGTATCGTTTTCTGTAGGATTTTGCAGACGCGAAGCGAATTAAAAAGTTTTTTAAGGCGAATTGCTGAGGGGGTTGCGAGGAAAGCTGGCCTAAGCTAAACTGCTAAGTGATTAGACTCGACACGTGCACGGTCCCCCGAGAAAACAGTGATTGATTGAGCTTACACGAAAAAAATGAAGTAGAAATTTACAGTGCAAATGCCATTTATCTTTATTACAAAAGGGAAGCAATTTGTAATGCTGCCTTAAGATTATATCGCAAATATCGTTCATTGTATCAAGAAGAATAATCGGGGGTATCGTTTCAGTGCAGTTTTTTTTTCGGTCGCCGAGTGGATAATTTATGTCGTCCATAACGATTCGAAATTGGCTTGACACTAAACTAGTCGTAAACTATCCGTCTCTGGTCGGTACTGAAATTGGAAAACTTGGTCGTTTGGCACGTAAGTATGCCAATAGACACACCATCATGCACACGTTGCCGAAATGAAATCCGTCTTTTAGCTCGTTCCCTCGTAACTCCCAGCCGATGCACGAGGCGGAAATTAGTCAAGTTTAGGCCGGCATTTGGGAATAATGGGCGCGACTGTCATACCGAAACGCATAAATAAGTAAATACGGCAACCGGTAGTGGCGCAGCGACGCTGTTATTCCGATTTCGAGCTCCACAAGTTGGAATAACGAACATGAAGGACTATATACACCACCACACTGATTATTCCTACTATCGCCTCGAGGAAATGGTCCAAACCCTACCCTAAAATATCTACCAGAAATTACAATTTTTTCAAAACATAAGTGCAAAGTAATCCTAAACTCGAAATACAATTATATAAAATTTGGCATCAAAGCTATCAATGAAAGTTTGATTTTGAAAGTTATTAATCTGACATCATTGAGTTTAACTTGTCGTCAATAAAACAGAAGCGTAAACTTCTTGTTTATTTTATAAACAATGTTAAATTGTGCTTTTATATGAGTAAAAAATATGCGAAAAAAGTATATATAAGATTTTTTTTTACTATAATCTTCGTTTTATTATGAAGATCCGTTTTGAATTTGCGGTGCAATGTCTTATCTTAACAACATATCACAAAAAATTTGATCTGAAGACAGACAAGGTTAAATAATACTCGACTTATTAAAAAAAAATTATTTAAAATATGTACAATGGCGAGTATTAAATTTGCCTAACATGCTCTCTTGTGAAACAAACGTGTGGATGTCAAATAGATGTCTTGACATTGAGGGAACTTCTTATGAGCCTCAACTGATTAGCTACCTCAACTTCAAAAATTTGTTCTCCAGCATGGTAATTATTTTCACTTTGTTGAAGTTAGAGACGACTGGCGACACAAAAAAATATTTGTTAATTAGTTTTTGGCCTGCTGTTTTGACATTTATATTCATTTTTGAAAGGTTGACAACAGATAAAATTACACAGGGAATCTACTTTTTTTTGACAAAAAGATGAAGTTTCAAAATGACATCACCTACCAAAATTTTATGTTCGCCATCGTACTTACAGAATTTTATTTGATTTTGTTTTTGTGACAACTTAAAGTAGTAAAAACTTATGCAAAAGATCTTTATCTGACTATGTATAAAAAGTGTTTGTTGTTTTTAAAGAATCTATGAAGTAATTGCAGTCATTTCTCAACTGTCTTTGTGGAAGGAGGGAAGCCGATGGCAAATAGGTAGGTGGTAATTCATAGTGACTAGTATGGATGTGTTTTCTTTCAGTTACTTTATTGTATTATTAAAAAATACTCATAAAACTTTGGAAGAAATACAAAATCAAATGTTCAAATTGCGTTTTGAAAACGCACTACTACACTTGGAACTTTGATTTCATCAAATTATTCTGTGAATTCTATTTCCAGAAATTCCGCGAGTTCCACCCCTAAATACTTATTTTTACATTAGCTTTTCTCGAAATTAGTGTTAGCGTGCCTAAAGACATTTAAATAAACAAGTCAAAACTAGTCGCAATCTATCTCCCATAAACCCTTCCAAACTGACAATATTGTAATTCGTTGCAAACGTCACGAGAAATTTTTTAGCTTCTATTAACGGAATTGATCGTTTATTATCCGATTACTGTTACGCAACATGAGATAGTAAATTTTCGTGCGGCTTTTAATAAAAAAGAAGTGCCGGAAGAATCGTTAGTGTTGTAATGCGAGTGGGTCTAAGAATGAGGAGTGGCCATCCATTACGAACGATAAAGTCATTCCTCCGCCAATATATAAGTAGTGCTTCTCTTATTGTTCCCGAATAACGCTGTCCATTACCTCTGAAGACGTTACACAAAAGAAAATGACAGAGAATATAAGTAGTAAATCTAGTTGCTCCCTGCAATCTGACTCTGCGAGAAGAATTATATCTTCTCTAGAAAATTTCAATTGAATCCACCATGTGTGAATATAGATTCCGGAAACCGATTATACGGAAATCCATAAGTGAAATACGGACTGAAATATGCGTTGAATCATTCTTGAGCGAAAGGCGAAATTGGTGGATGCGCCGGGAAAGCCACCTTTAAAATAATCACCAACAATTTACTCTAAACGAACCTTGGAATATTCGCAAAACAGCTCACTTTACTCGTAAATATTTAGTTGTGAATGGACAATTAAGTCGCTTTCACTCCATCGTTTCGCCTACATAACTTTCTGAACAGTCGCCCCCCAACCCTTGGGGACAAGCGGCCTCCTTAGAGAGGTCCTTAGTACTTAAACCGCATCCTTTCCTGCGCCATTTACTCCATAACCCATCTGTTAATTACACGAAACTAGTCTCTCCGCGCCCCCTTCAAGATATAGTCGCTCTCCTAGAACTGATTACTTTAACAGTCTAGATTATATCAGCATGTGTAAGTTTTAATTCGTATCCAAGATCGAATGGGATTAGGCCCGAACTAATTTAACGCTATTCGTAATTCAGAGTAAGTTATTCGGGCCAACTATTGTAATTAACTCACTTAATATACGTATGGGTACGAAAGGAAAGGACTGGGTCTAACATTTAACATTCTCGAGATTCGAGATTTGCAGCCTTAATAACCAATTCAAATTAGATATCTTGACGAAAAACAGATAATCGTTTTGCTGCACTACCACAAACAATGACTCAGTCGGTAAGTGAGCGATTGACAAACACTGATTGTGACAAGCGGGGGTTATATTGGATTTATCGGTGGTCGAGCCAGCCGTAGGGGACAGATTATTTGGATGGATTGATGCGACTGGAATTATTTATGTTCCCACCCCATAACCATTTGTTTATGTTATTTATACTTGCATTATTCCCGGAACGGGGGACTCTCCGTTTTGCCGAAGGTGAATTAAATTGACAATCGGAACAATTGCATTATCAAAAAATCAAACAGATTTTAGGTAGGAATGTACCAGCAGAATTGGCTTTAAAAAACGTGGGTTTGAAGAAAAATAAAATTAAAAGTGCTCTTCTAAATTATTTATCTTTAATATTATTACAGATAAGAAGGATACACTTTACAATTACTTTCCCCATACTATTGAAGGTAGTTTTTTTCTGCTCCGCTTTATTAAATTCAAAATTAGATTCTACGAGAACACAATGAAATTCTTTAATGTTACGTTGCGACATTCTGTTATATGTTTAACAATGTATAGAGGAAAAATGAAAAAGCAAACTTTAAGATTAAGAAAAGATTTTTAAGGCTCTTGTTTTTGCGTTTTTGGACAATTGTTTTAAAACAAACGCACATTATTTTATATATTTATTCTAATTAATTATTCCTGAATTTCCGTTGGTAAAAACGGAACCACTCTATATTTTTTGGTTTGGTAAATCTGGTAGAGTTGTGAGAATTGTCTTTTTTGTTTTATTTTTATGTTGTGGTCTTTTGCGAAACCGTTGTTCGCATTCATAGGGGCCGCGGACGTTGGCGTCGTGGAAAGCGTCATCGGGTGTGCTACAGCAGATATTAATACTTTGTGTGTGCGACGTGCGTCGTATACTCAAATGAGTCTTGAGGCTCGGCAGTCCTTTTGTCTGCTAATGTTGTTGATGGTGCACAGCTTGAATACGATATTCAGCATTCCGTGAAAAGCGCTTTTTTTCTGTAAATCCTGCGGATTGATTCTTGAAACAGTAGTAAAGGCGGGGAAAAAGCCGCAGGTGCGGCCGTTTTAGATTTACGTACTTTCGGTAGGGAATTAAATCCGTATGCATGGAGAGTTCGGGCATAAAGATAAGAGTCTGTTTCGAGATTTATCTGAACGCGAGCAAGGATAAGTCGGGTTGCACACCAAGTGCCGTCCAGTTCACTAGACTACATTTATATTCATTACACCCTAATACTCTAACAATGCGGTTGACCGAGGGGTCGAACCGAACTCACTGCCTCTTGGATAAATGTACGAAGAGCGTCTCAACTTCAACCCTTTATTCCAATAACTAATCTGTACTTTGTTGATAAATTTCTCTCCGTGTTCACAATTATCAAAATGTTGCGTGGAAGTCTGGCTTTCTCTGCCGGTCCATTAGCAGGGGCGTACTTTTCACAGGCCGGAATAGATTTTAATTAGTGGTAATACAATGGGCCGTGTGTGTGTGGAGTGGAAAATCACGTTTGGCGGAGTCTAACAGTTTCTCCGTTAATAAATACGGTCTCTCCGACGTGTTACTTTCCCCTAAACCTGGTGATTACCTCCCGACGGGGGTCAAATGCGAACCCTATCTTTTGTTGCCAGTTTCATGTATAGAGCACTGGAACACGCACTGGATGTTGTTGCAACAGTAGAGAGCTTGAATTTATTGCAGTTAAATTTGTTGAAAACTTTACGCTACATGGAAGCTAACGCACAGGATAACTTTTAATAACCGCAAGAATCCTGTTTTATTAACAAAATTACTTGAGAACTTTTAGTCGAAGGGTTAGCCATGAAAGGAAACTCGTATACAAAATTTTGGGTTTCATATCAAACGGAGCTTAATGAACCGCGCTGAATTAGTGACTTGAGTAAAATTTGTTTAAGTGATTTTTAACTTCAACACAAGAAAGTTTAGTCACCTAAAAAGTTTTAGATTAAATAAAAAAGTTATTAAGCAAAAATTTTGACTTTAAAATAAATGATATTAGATAATGAACTTGGCAAATTACTCATTATTTTTTCAAGTGATTTTTTATCGGATTTGTTAGATTTGTATGAGAACTACTGCGCTACAGAATTGCTTTAAAAATGTACCATTACGGTATTGATGTTTTAACTGTACATCGTGTTAATTCTAAATTTTAACTGTAGTCAAGATAAATAAAATCTAGTATGTATCACGTGCTAAAATATATTTTCTAAGCATTTTGCTTTATTTATTTATGATTAAATTAATAATAATTTGATGGATTTCATTAAATTTGTTGTTTCGAGTTTACCTAAAATAAAAAGTGGAGAAAAGGTGCGTGATGTATGCGAAGTAGAGTCATGACGAGCGTATTTTTATTGGGCGATAGATCATAAAAGTCATGGTAAGCCATAAAGCCATAGATCATTTAGAAAGTAGACGCTTTGGATGTCTGATCACGAGATGCAGCTTGTGCAGTGTTCAATCTTATGATTTGTTCGTCGAAGAATGTTACATGATCGCTCTTCGATTTACGACTGTTAACACATCGATTTCGCATAAAGTTTCAGTTTTATGAATTTCACCACATTTGGTTTTTTGTCGGTATCGATTGAAATCAGTCCGACGATAAAGCAAAAATATTTTAACAACATTAAAATTATAAGGAGAGCATTTATTTACTGCGCATACCGACATGTCATTGGCGACTTGCGTATAAAATCTTGGTTTCAGGAATTTCGTCCGAAATTCCGGGCTGTGAAAAACAGTTCTGCGATGCAGACTCCGGGGAGCTTTTATACTGAGGATTAGGCCTATTCTCCCTTTATTTCCCTTTCGCACACACATCCTGTTCGTATCTTTGCAGTGTTTCCCGTTACGTCAGCATCTTTCATCGTTTCCTCTTTGGACGATTGTTAAATTGTTGTCCTTGTTGGCAATCAACAACTGTTGTAGTTTGTCTCAGTTTCACACGTTTGCGGTCTCCAACTTTCTTACTGTTACTTCTTTCGTCAGTTAAAACAAAAGATCGCAAGAGTTTTGAGATGAATGTTAGTAAATTGTAAACTTGTTGAAGAAAACAAGGTGATGTTCACAAGAACAGCAGTTACATTTCATGCTGCAGTAATGTTACGGATTAGCTTCCACACGTGCATGCATCATTGTTTACTTTAGGGATATTTTAAAACTTCCCCAGATCTTATTTTACCTATTACAAATTCACACGAGTCGAGTAAAAACAAGCCGCGCTTTATCAAGTACAGAGGAGGGGATTTCGGAATTATGATTTTCTATTATTTGGCGAATGCAAATTTGCACTTCCCGGCATAACTTCCGCTTAAACTAGCACGGCACACCTGCCTAATTTATTCCGTCTCTTATTTATTATTATTGGGCGGGTCGCCATTTACGTTGAAATTTCTCCGTTTCATTTCCACGGTGGCAATCCCAAAAGCACTACGGGTCCAGTCGTAATGAAAATCATATTTCAGAAGTTTTAATTTCAACAGGCGTGTAGGCTTTTCTACTAGCTACAGGATTTCGACGATTATAAATAGGACGCTCTGTCACACACTCTCAAAGGATCGTTTTTCCGTTATTCAGGTTAAAAATAACAACGCGCATAAAGCTTCGGCAAAACTGTAACAACAAAGACATAATATAGTATTCCATAAATAACGGATTTTTACTCTGTTATTTTTATAATTTGTTTGTTGTTGTTCACGTCCCAGATGAATAATTTATATAAAAAAAAGGAAAAATTGTAATTAACATGACACCAGCGAAAGTAATTAAGTTTACACATTTCTGACATTTATTTGTAATTGTTAGCGGAATAATTAATTTCGGTAAAAAATGGACAATATAATAGAATCAATGGTTTGGCCTTACAATTAACTAATACTGAACAGAATTTCTTGGTTTAACATTCATTACTCATATAGATATTTAATTATGTGTTGCTATAGTTAATTCTTGTTATCATTTTGCTTTATTCATACATCCGCGTAGTATCTCTATCATCTGACAACTTACAGGCGGATATAGTTACAATGTTCGGTTATTTCATTGTTATGTTACGATAATAACCAGTAATGTTAGTGTTCTACAGTCGTTTTGGCTATGGTCCTGCAGGATTTCGTTAATGTTAAGTAATGCACAGCCATTATTGAAATTTCTCTAACTCCATTGTAGCAGCTCTACCATTGGGGAAGGTTTACAACCGAAGTTAACACGGATTTACCTGAAGAAGCGGAATAGAGAATGAGCCAGGATTTGCTTCTTTATTGCCAAATTACTACCAAATTTTCTGTTGACAAGCAATACTAGAAACTGTTTTCTTATTTTACTATAATTATAACTTGCTTTCCCTTTCATTTTACGTACGCTAGAGTTTGCAATTGGTAACATCTGAGGGTTCGTCTGCTTTGATGCCCTTTCAGACTGTGCAAATTATCGTGGTGTGTAAATAAATGTTTCTCTAGGCATGTACAAACGGTTCCGGGTGTGTTTAGGGTTGAATATTCTCGAGAAATTATTTTTAACGAAGAATTTGTGTTAGTAATGTTGATGATTATACTTAAGAAAGGGTAATCGAGAAAAGTAGAGAGATAAAGAAGCGTCTCTTCGAGGAGAGGATTAGATGAAACTTGGGTGCGTTATGTCCAGTTCAATGACGTTTCGGGATTATATCATCCCGTTGGCGCATTAAAAGGGAGAATCTCTGTGAAAATTTAATCCTCATATTAAATTCTCACAAAACAGTTTTCGCTGTAATACCCTTTCAATTACTTGATTATGACTGTGCATGCGAAGTGGAAAAAATTTCGACAGGGGCTTAAGGCAAACAGAAGTTTATTAATGTAATAAAAACTTTACACAATGGTGGGTATAAAAACAGCCGCTTTTATAAAGTAAATACAGTTTTGTTATTGGATTAATTGTACATGAAAATTGCCCGTTGATGGGTTGAAAATAATTTTCCATATGGATCGAGATTTTTCGTGTTACAAATTTTAATTAGGAGTTTTTAAGAGTCGGAATAAAACGGCTTGTTGTGCGAGAGTGTCGTGAATCATTAGGGTCGTATCTGGCTCGTAACTTTTAATCGGCGTCTCCTAGCAGCTCCCTAGATATTAAACCTTTTAACTTGGGCATTTTTCTTGTAACTGTCACAGATAAAATGCTCTCGGCACTCACGGGGCTCCGCGATAACAGCCGTGTCGCTGACATGTTTGGATGGCCCAGTTATGATGGCCGTAAATATTTCACTCTGATAATGTAAATATTTGTCAAGCGAAAGCTTTCTTGATTTGCAAGAAGGAAGCTTTTCCAATGTCGATTAAAAATTTATGTACGTTTTTCAGGACCTCTTCGCTTTCTGATTTTATGTGGAAAGACTTCCCGGTCCATAAAAAAGGCAAGCGAAATTTTTTTACGAACTCTAATTACACTGCATCAGCGCGGTAACGACCTAGAGCTTGAATGACGCTCTGTCAGGGATATTTGAATTATAAAAACAATTTACGTCGACAGATAAAACGGCGTTTTACTAGAGGAGCAGTTAAAAGGTGACGTTTCAACGATTTTTTGTAGTAATTACTCGTTGAG
Source organism: Tribolium madens (assembly GCF_015345945.1). NCBI lineage: Eukaryota > Metazoa > Arthropoda > Insecta > Coleoptera > Tenebrionidae > Tribolium > Tribolium madens. The sequence continues at coordinate 5,234,254 of NW_025400985.1, read as the reverse complement.
TGTAAAGTGGGTATTTCATAAGAAGTAAAGTAGCAAAAGAAAATCTTTTTTACAATTTTCTAATCTTATAAAAAAAGAAATCTACTTGATGTAAAATTAATGTGCGATAATGTTACGAGCTTTGCAAGTTTGAGTAGTTATTTTTTAAAGTCTAGTTTTTCTTGTTTGTAGAGTTTGTGAATCTAAAAATTTGTAATTATTACCGAATGTAATTTATTATAACAAACTGGAAATCTGATTGGCTACATATATTTTTTGAACAATATCCACACTGTTTGCTTCTTCTGTCTTGAAAGCTTATGAAAGAAGTCTGACAAACTTTTGTGCTATAAATTTCGCGTAATCTAAGTATGATTGATGCAATTTTCGTCGTATGGTTTTATGGGTCAAAGAGGCACGATGTATCTATGGAATAATAGTCCGATGGCTCTTTCCCGAAGTAATGTTTCGTTGTTACGAGCGGAGACACATGTTGGCGCAATAAAACAATGAAAACAACAACAGACATTATCATTAGCTCGGGGTTGCGATGTAGTGGTAGGTGGTTGGTATGTCCTGAAGGACTGGTCGTAATGTCACATCAAATGTGGACTGACGGCGCGTGTGATTGACGTGCAGGCTTGCCAACAGCCGCCCGGAGCGCTGAAAACCCCGGCCGACCGCATCGAGCAACTTTACGATGCTGTCCGCAATATATGTTCATAGCCTTCGGCAACAACTACATGACCGCACAACTTGCTGTTGTAGCCCACTAAAAATCTGACTTATTGCCTTTCAACGGGCCCAAGGGATTTTTTTTGTCGATGTAGTGACACTTTAGCCAATCAAATCAGAATTTTAAAAACATTTAGTGGTAAAGTGTTTGTAAATTATTCGCGTGAGGCGAAACAGATTAGGCCGTGATTAGAACGAGGTGAAAAACAAGATAAACACAGAGTGGTTGTTTATAACTGACTTGTTTTCATCATGGACAGAATATGGAGCGTGTGGGGTATATGTGGAAATAAATTATTCAACATGATTTATGTGATGTAATTAATTTCACAATGGTCAAAGATTTAACTAGACGATAAGACGACGTCGCGTTCTGCCCTTTGCGTGCCTATATTTCCAAGAGACCATATTTATGTCCACCTAAATACATTCACACTTACAAAGGCAAGCTCTTTTAATATGCGGTTCTGCTCATTATGTGTTAATAAAACGTCAAGCTACATGCTTTACACACTGTTTGATTTACCGTTTTGCCGAAAAATTTTGATAACTTTACGAGAGTTGTGCGAAACTTCAATCTCGGAAGCTTGCACGCACGTGGATCTCTTTAATGGAAAATAAAAAAATCAAGCAATATTTTTGTCTTTGATAAGGGAGTCGCAGGGACGTTTGAAATTTGCGAGCCGTGAAATAAGTCGATCAGAAGAAAGCTAAACAAACGAGAATTTCAACGAAAAGCAAACCATTTGGGAAAAGGAAATATCGCGGCCGTTTGACGAAAACATCGATGGATATATTCTTGATTTTTAGGTCGAAAGGATAAAATAGACGGCAACTAATTTAGCGATTTCATTCGTCGATGAACTAATGGAAAACGTACACGTACACTTTAAGCCGCTTTTACGAATTTCCTCAGTTTGTTTTATTAAGTGGAAAAACATTGCACGTAAAACGCATTTGCGTTTGTTTACTTTTTCTTACATACGAGGAAACGGTAAGGAAATTTTCCAAATATTCATATTTAAATAAAAATATTATTCTGGGAGAGTGAATGATAGAAAAATATCCACCCGTTTTGTAACTCTAGTCTTTTTTTTGGTGCTGATAAACACTGTTTTGTTTGTCTGTGAAAAAGCAACATTGCCAATTACTATAACCTGCATTTTTCAGTAATCTAATCACATCATTGAATAATTTTTATTGTAAACCTTAAAATAACGAAACTAGAACTAATTTATTGTTTGATTTTTACAAATTACAAAATCAGACTTAAATAACATTTTCGTAAAAATAATTTTAAGAAAAAATATCGTATTTCTACATATACAGTGAGGATTTTATTTCGATGAATATGCGTGTTTATGTTCAGTTTTTGAATATTTGTGTCAATACATTGATCACTTGTTACTAACATTGAATATGTTGTAATTGCTTGTAATGGTATTGATATGTTTTTTTGAAAATTAAACATGGGGTTAATAGTGTTGATGTTCAGCAAAATAAAATCATCACTGTATGTATTTAAATGCTCCAACACACATTTACTTAGCAAAAATAATATAATTATTTTTTTGTTACAGGTAAGAAAGGTCTTTCAATACAGCACCTAGTGACAATCGTAAGTAACACTTATGCAATATAATAAATGTTTTGTTTTAAAAACAAGCAAAAGTTACATTCGAGTTGTTGTTCTTTATTAGTATTATATTATTATTTCTTACATTTCAAGCGGACGTGGTGGACTTGACAATTAGTGAACTTTCCGATTTCCACTTGCCAAATGTACACTTGAACTAAGTATTACAACTAATCAGCACTCACTGCAAATGCACTCAAATTCTTTAACATGTCTTTTGCTAAAAGTGCCACTTGCACTTATTCTTTTAATGGGTTTTTCTAACTTTACAAAGAGCACACGCTTATAAAATTCTCTGAGTAGAAATAAATGCAGAATTTCTGTGATAATGCTGGCAACCAAATATGCACGTCGGTTTGTAATGAACAGGATGTTCTCATACCTTTCTGTAATTTTAGTAATTTTTAATCAAACAAATACTAAAAAATTCAAAGTCGAACCCTCAAATTAAAATGTATTTGTTAGAATTTGATTAAACTGGGAAACTAGTTTCGTCAAGACATCTTGCCATCTTCAGTCCAAAAATTAATATAAACAAACCAATTTACATGTTTGTTGATAAGTTTTAACATCGACTTTGAAATTTTTACCTCCGTCTTAAGAAAAAATAGCCCACTTCGAATTTGAAATTTCATAACTAAACAAATGGTGTTAAAAATTATATCATCTGTTTTTAAATTAGGTATTAATTTTTTAATGTTGAACCAAACTCCGTCTTCTGTCACTATAATAAAACTTTTTGCTTAATTGCAACGGAAGAATGGTCTTCTTATTTAAAGTGACTGTAATTCTTTAGTAAAGCTGCAAAGACCGACTTTACTTTGCATAATTCCGAAACGTAAACCTATGGAATTGTCGTTAAAAATTGCTTTTGTTTAGTAGATATACCAAAACGTACCAATACAAATTCTGGGCCCGTCTTTGAACGGAAGCCACGTAAACGGTGTTCTTGCTTACTTATTTTCTTCATTAAAATGTTCAAGATCGAAAACATCAGGATTTAGGTAAAATTCTAAATCACGGTCTAACGCCAAAGTTGTGATAGCAACATCAACTCTTTTTGGAATACGAATTTTTGTAATTACATTGTCTCAATAAAATTGGTAGTGGAGAATATTTTCTTAAAATTTCTATAAACACAATACATAATAATAAGTTAAAGAAAAATTTAAATATATATTTACCATTTAAAACTTGATCAATGTACGTCATTTCCATAATTGCATATTATAAATTAGTTCGTTGTTGTGTTTTCCAAGTACATACCTACTACTGTACAAACATTTCTTAATTTTTTTTAATGTCTTAATTTGTACCGAGTTTATAAAAAGCAAAAGTCATGGTAGTTGATGGAGTTTCAAAAGACCGCAAGTTTATGGTTGTGAAAGTGGGTTCTTGTTTTTGATCATTCTGATGCATTATTGTCTCATCATCAGTCACTGTTCCTCTGTTTTTAAGTTGAAGAACTAAATGGATTAAATCTTTGCGATAAATGTGTTTTTCTCTGGACACTACCGTGTCTCGGACCGTTTTCATGAAAAAATCTTGTTAATTACTCTAAATTTGAGGGATTACATTGCAGGGTTAGGTAGAAAAAATTGGAGAAATTCTTTCTCTGGTTAATTCGATGACTCTTCTCCCCTATCTTGGAAATAAAGTATTAGGGTCTTTCCAAAATGTGAATTTCCATTTGAAAAATGCGGTGGTTGGCGAGCAATGTTGTAAATATTGTTATTATGCCGACTACAATGCTTAAAGTAAAAAATTTTAAAAAAATGTTATAAGAAAAAAATTTGAGAGAAGTTACATGCTTTTTTCAAATGTATATTTCTTTCTTTAGTACTTATCTCACTTAAACTGTCTTCTGGTCTAAATTGTTAGTGACCTTAAACGCGTTAAGAGGTACTGATAGAACTTTAGCCTAGGTTTAGTCACTGACATACATTTTCATCAGATACGACTGATCGACGCAAAAGCCCAGCTACATTAGGTTGTTGAAGGTTATTATAATTCACACCCACCAATGACTGACTTCATTTACTGTGGAAAAGAAACCAGTTTTTGTAGTTTACTTACTTGTCCCAGATGTGTTAGCACTTATTGCAGTACTGCTTTAGGTAATTAATTTGTTATTGACTGCATTTAATGACAAAATTAAATTTGTATATCAGCAAGTTATAAATGTTATTATACTCGTATTTAACACACCAAGATTTTATATATTTTTAGTTTTTTTATTGTGTTTACAATTTTCTCGTTGAAAGATAAGATAAGAAACAATACTGCGAATGCACACTCATAATAATGTTGAGTCATGCTGAAGAGTGTACTTTCTCTCACTTTCGATTTCATGGCAATTTCTATGTGACTATGATAAAACTTATCTCAATCTCCGTTCAGCAACAGTAGTTATAAAAACCATGTTATTACAATTTCGATTGTTTATTTTTAATAAATAGGTAATACGTAACATAAATTATCAAATTATTTATGTTAAAATAAAAAGTTGCAAATTAATTTTAATGAATATTTTATTACAAAAGAACAATTTATTCTGTATTTCGGACGGTGTGTGTTACTGTCTTATACAATTTTCACCAAATTATTGAACAAAATATTCGTGTAATTTGCATCTTATAGGATTTTGAAATATTCTTGCCGAAATCACATTCACTTTTTTGAAACACAGAAGATTTGTACCAAAGCACGATACAAGTAATTGTTGATTGTAGATTTCATTTTCACTTCACTCATTTTTTCAATCATTTTTTAACTATTAATTGACACATACACCGTAAAATGAAAACGCACACAATAATCTCGTTTTGTATAAATAAAGATATTTTTGTTTTGACACTGTTGTAAAATTTTGAAACTTTCTCCAACTTCATGATGTGTAAATACAGTATACAATTGAAATATCTTTGAAACAGAAAACTTATTTTATATATAAAAACTGATTTTGAAAGTCATGCTGCAAAAAAGTTATTTTCGTTTTTTTTTTCTTTAATCATACATACTTTTTTTATGAAAACAGCAGCAAAACATTGTCCAGGAAATATTCGTTTATGTTAGAATTGCTGAACCGATGTTGTACCTTTTTGTTACCTTTAACCATTTAAACACGTAACTAACTTTAATCGACATTGTAAAAATAATCTTGTTTTGCAACAATATCTAAATTTTTCGTGTGTAAGATGTACCTACTTAGTGATACAATACGTGTTACTAAGCCCTTGGGTATTTTACTAATAAACAGAAATTATCTTTAAATTTTTTTATTATAATCACATATTAGGTGTACACATAGCATTTTATAAATGTAATGATTAATGTCAATCCTTTGCAGTTTAATAAGAAAAAAATTCAAGTGTTTATGTTATATGCAAAAACATTAATATTTTTCTAGTCCAACTTTTCTACATCCAACCAAATTCCACCTTTAGCCGTGGTAATAAAAGATTTTGGATCTAATTTGATGGGAAGTTCTGTTTTGTTACTGAGTTTGATTTTATAATTCTTCAAAAGTACGGTCAAACCGACTTTGCTTTGTAGCATTCCGAATCTCAAACCTAAAAGACATAGTTTTAGAAAACTTTAACCAGGACAGAAATAATCATACCAATACAAACTCTAGGTCCGTCACCAAAAGGAAGCCAAGTGAAATTGGGCCTAGCCTTGACATTTTCTTCACTGAAATGTTCAGGATCAAATTTTTCCGGGTTCGAATAGTAATCGGGATCGGTGTGTAGTGCCAAAACTGGAATACCGACCGCAGTACCTTGCTTTAGTGTAATAGAAGTATTGGGAATTGTATAATCCTTGTTGCATCTTCTCGTCAAAATTGGTAGCGGAGGATATTTGCGCAAAGTTTCTAAAAAAAGTCGGTTTTAATTTAGTAGAAAAAGATAATATTTTTTTACCGTGAATAACTTTTTCCATGTAGGTCATTTCCATCATTGCGTCATAAGTCAGTTTATTGTCGTGTTTGCTCAAAACATTATTTATGTCTTTTCTTAACTTTTCTTGTACGTCCTGATTGGTTGCCAATTCGTATAAGGCCCAAGTCATTGTCGTCGATGATGTTTCAAAGCCAGCCAAGAAGAAAACGAAAGCTTGTGCTGAGAGTTCGTTTAGAGTCAAAGCATTTTCTTTTACGTTTCCCTTATCATCTATTACATTTTCATCATCGGTGATGAAACCGCGATTTTTTAATTGAAGCAATAGATGCATGAAATCTCTACGATATATGTTATTTTTCTCTCGATAGTTGACGGTGTCTCGAATAGCATTCATGAAGAATTTTTCGACATCAGATTTAGTAAATTTAATTTTGAAGAATCGAAGTACTGGATGAGGTAGTGAAATTATGCAGATTGTTTTAATTCTGTCAATAAATCCAACTTCGAAGACTTTTCGGCCATATTTTCTAAACTCAGCGTTAGGGTCTTTAAGACTGTTACATTCAATACCAAAAGCAACTGATCCGATGATATCAGTAGTAAAACGACCAAGAATGTCTTTGATGTCAGCCGGAGCATGATTTAAGGCTGAATTGTCCATAATTTCTTTAAGACCTTGAGTACAATCCGCCAAAGTTTGGAACATCATCTTCATTTTTCCGGAAGTAAAAGTCGGCGTTAGTTTAATTCGCATGTTTCTCCACTTTGTATCTTCTAAGTTGAAAAGGTGTCCACTAAGAGGATCATCTTTTTCATTCATGTAATTTCCGTGGTTTACAAAATGTTGGAAATCTTTTTGCATAATATGTTTAACAAGTTCTGGATCTATTGGCATATAGAAGGGTTTCGGGCCAAAGAAAACTCCCCCATGTTTGTAGCCTTTTGATTTAAATTTGCCATAAAATTCCTTAAATTTCTCACCCAGGGTACATTTTGCAAGAATAAAGTCTTTGATATCGCCGAAAAATAAAACAGGATTTAAACTTGGTATACCTAGTCGATCCCAGTACGATAATTGCCATTTTAAGTAGGCAATTATGCCAACTAGAATTGTTGCCAGGACTGCAACTAGATCGAATGTAAGGTTATCTGTTATTAAAGCCATCTCTATGAAAATTGTTATTTTTAACCAGTTTATTTATAGGAGAAAACTTACAGTGTTGTGAAAACTCACATGTATCTGATAAAACAACTAACTAAACAATATCAACTAAAACGCTTTTATATAACTCAAATTGTGTGACGTTATGAAATTCCTGATAAATTGATAAGGCAACAAATTTTGCTGTCATCGTTTGGTTACTATTTGTGAGGCAAGTGAAACTCTATAGAAACTTGTATTGTAATTAACCTTCAATGTGAAGTTATTTTTAGAAATGTGTGAATGATTAAACAAATATACGATTACTCTAATATTATCATTAAATTTTTTCAAATGATAGCAACAATGTTTTAAATCGGTTTTTGAATAATATTTATTTACCTCTATCACCAATCATTATCAAGTACATAACAATACATTTTGCCAAAAACTTTTAATCTATTTTTTTCACATCTAACCAAATGCTATCTTTTGCTGAAGTGATAAACGATCGGGGATTCAATATTACCGGAAGTTTCGTTTTATTGCTCAATTTGATTTCATAATGTTTCAAAATTGCGGTCAATCCAACTTTACTTTGTAATAGTCCGAATCTTAAACCTGAAAAAAAAATTATTATTTTTTTAACAAATAGTTAAAAATAATTTTACCAATACAAATTCGTGGCCCTTCTCCAAAAGGAAGCCATGTGAATCCATGTCTAGCCTTAACATTATCTTCACTGAAACGATCAGGATCGAATTTTTCGGGATTTGGATAATATTCAGGATCATTGTGAAGTGCCAAAACGGGAATAGAGACTGAAACACCTCGATTTAGTTGAATAGAAGTGTTAGGAATAGTGTAATCTTTGGTGCACTTTCTTGTTAGAACTGGTATGGGAGGGTATTTTCGTAAAGTTTCTGGAAAGAGTTTAATTGTGATTTTGTTAAAGAAAATTAAGTTGTTACCGTGAATCACTTTTTCCATGTAAGGCATATCCATCATTGCTTCATATGTTAATTTGTTGTTGTGTTTGTTCAAAACATCGTTTATTTCGTGTCTTAATTTTTGTTGAATCTCTTGATTCATCGCCAATTCGTACAACGCCCAAGTCATTGCCGTCGATGATGTCTCAAATCCGGCTAAGAAGAAAACAAAAGCTTGTGCTGCGAGTTCGTTCAAAGTTAGAGCTTTTGTCTCATTATCTTTGTCACTAGTTATATTTTCATCATCTGTGACAGAACCGTGGTTTTTCAATTGTAACAACAAATGCATAAAATCTTTGCGATATATGTTGTTGGCTTCTCGGTAGTTGACTGTTTCACTAATGGCTTTTATAAAAAAAAATTCGACGTCAGATTTGTTAAATTTAAACCTGAAGAATCGGAGGACAGGGTGAGGAATGGCGAATGTTAAAAGAGTTTTGATTCTGTCAAAGAAACCAATTTCGAAGACTCTTCTACCGTATCTTCTAAATTCCGCGTCAGGGTTTTCGAGACTGTTACACTCTAGACCAAAAGCAACAGACGCGATGATATCTGTTGTGAAACGACCAAAAACATCTTTGATATCAACAGAGGTATGTTTTATAGCTGAATCGTTCATAACTTTTATTAAACCAATAGTACAATCGGATAAAGTTTGAAACATTATTTTCATTTTTCCAGAAGTAAAAGTCGGAGTTAGTTTCGCTCTCATGTTTTTCCATTTAATATCTTCCAAATTTAGAAGATGAGCACTTAAAGGATCATCTTCCTCGTTTATATAAAATCCATGATCCATGAAATGTTGAAAATCTTTTTGTAGAATATGTTTGATAATTTCTAGATCTATTGGTATGTAGAAAGGTTTTGGCCCAAAGAAAATTCCACCGTGTTTGTAACCTTTTGATTTAAAGTTGTTATAAAATTCTCTAAATTGTTCTCCAATAGTGCATTTTGAAAGAAAAAGATTTTTCGTATCTCCGAAAAATAAAACTGGTTTGAGGCTTGGAACTCCTAGACGATTCCAATACGATAAATGCCATTTAAAATAAGTACTTACAGCGATTAGTACTAGAGCAAACACCGCAACTATATCATACACAAGATTGTTTGTAAAAAAGGTCATATTGAAGCTGTTGAAATTATTCGTTTGTGATCAGTTATTGTTTATTTTTAGGGAAATACCTACTTACCCAATTGTCGACATGTATTAACGATAACTACTGAAGGTTAAAAGTCTTGTGATAATATTTTTAACATATTTTTATACTATTGTTTTAATTTATGTGAAAAATGATAAAACTTTGTTAGTTTTATGATATGAATAAATTAAGAAAACGCAATGTGATGGTAATTCTGAGTATTCCATAAATATGAAGTAATATTTGAACTTTAAGTCACTTATAAAATCATGTTGGTATAAGAACTTGTGCTTTAACTACTGCTAAGGATTTACGAAATTTGCACAAAAAGCAAACGTAATTGAATTAATTATAACAAAGTTGTTATTACAAAGTGGTGCAAATAAATAATGAATAAATGTGATTAAAAAAAGTATTCTGGTGCCATTTTGTCCTTGAGAGACAAATTAATAAATAAATGCCTCCTTGTTTTAAAGATTTAAGTGATTCTATCATCCATTTGTATCCTTAAAATCATGAAATACCTACCGAATGGAACCAATACGTTAAAATTCATACTTCTTCTTTTAGTGGTGTGCAGTTCTAATTTTTTAAATTACATTGTATTTGAAATGGTTTTTTTGGTGGTAAGTATAAAAGATTATGTGTTTTTTATTATAAATTGATTACTCTATCGACTTGAGCAATAAAAAATTAGTGTTGAGAGTTAATAAGTGTTAAAAAAACGAAAAAACACAGAAAATGTGACCCACAACTGCAGCAACCGAAAATTGAGTAGATATTTAGCGTTTTTGTGGTTACCAGTTTAAAGGGCATATTCACGCAGGTATCTTTTCCAAATTTTATAATATTTGGTCAAATAGTTTTGAAGTTATTACAAAAAAAAAAAAAACATATTTCTATAGCTAAATTTCGAAGGCTGTAAAATTCTTATCAGTAGGTTTGAGGTTTCAAATATTGTTTCATATTTATGGGAAACTCTTTTTAATAAATGTTCTTACGCATATAATTATGATATTGTTTTAGGTCAGTTTTGATTAATTTTATTTAATTAGTTTTCTTTACAAGTAAATATTTTCTAAATAACATTTTTCTTTGTCATTTTTTTTTCTTTTTCGTCTATTATTTACTTATTTTTAGATTTTTTCTTAATACTCCTCTCAAATAACCATAAATTTGTTAAAATATACAGTTATGGAGAACGATCAGAGATAGTTGATACAAGTACAAGGATTGTAATTAGAAATTATGTGTTGTAAACTGATAACATAAAATTTATAGTCATTTATTTGTAACCATTTTGAGTTCATAATTTATAGCTAAAGTAGACAAATTATAAATTTAATAAAAAACTATTTGTAATTTTTGATGAAATTGCACCAAATTATAATTTAATTCAGCTTCTCAATATTCAACCATACACCTCCATTTACTGATGTAATGAAAGAAGATTTCTCCATTTCTATTGGTAGTTTAGTCTTCGAGCTTAATGTTATTTTGTAATCTTTCAAAAGTGCAGTCAGTCCGACTTTGCTTTGTAACATACCAAATCGTAAGCCTGGAAGTTGTTTTATAAATCAGTCGGTCAAAGAATGTTTACTAAACTTACCAATACATATTCTCGGTCCTTCACCAAATGGCATCCACGTAAAAGGATGTCTCGAATTTTTATTTTCTTCATTGAATCGTTCAGGAATGAATTTTTCAGGATCAGGATAATACTCAGGATCGTTTTGTATGCCTACAATGGAGACACCAACATGGTCTCCTTTTCTGAGTTTGATGGATGTTTTAGGAATGGTGTAGTCCTTTGTACATCGACGGGTTAAAAATGGTACAGGAGGATACTTTCTCAGAGTTTCTGAAATTATTGAGATTAGAGAAGTGAAATACGATTGACAAAAATTTTACCGTGCAAAACTTTATCCATATAACTCATTTCCATGATTGCTTGGTAAGTTAATTCACCGTTAGATTTGGCTAAAATAGTGTTTATTTCTTCTCTGACTTTTTCTTGAACATTCTGATTGAGCGCTAATTCCAACAAAGCAAATGTCATAGTTGTGGAAGACGTTTCAAACCCAGCCGCAAAAAAGACGAACGACTGAGCGGCAAGTTCATTAATTGTCAGTGCTTTCTCTCCAGTTTTACCATTGTCTTCAATTATTTTATCATCATCTGTCACTGTTCCACGATTTTTCAGTTGTATTAACATATGCAAGAAGTCCTTCCTATATATGTTATTTTTTTCTCTGTAACTCACTGTATCTCGAATTACTTTCATAAAAAACGTCTCAACATCATCTGGTGTTACTTTGAATTTCAGAGCATGTAGAACACTTTCTGGTAGGATGAATTGCATGAAGAGTTTAAGTCTACGCCCTGGACTTACTTCAAATATCTTTTTTCCGTACTTTCTGAATGATGTATTTGGGTCTTTGAGACTGTTACACTCAAGACCGAAAGCGACCGATCCAATAATATCAGTTGTAAAACGGCCTAAAATTTCTTTAATATCAACAGGACTACCACTGGATGCACCTTCATCCATAATGTCTTTAAGACCATGTGTACAGTCAGCCAAAGTCTGAAACATCATCTTCATCTTTCCAGAGGTAAAAGTCGGGGTTAGTTTCACTCTCATATTTTTCCACTTTGCATCTTCTAAATTGAACAAATGTCCACTTAGTGGATCGGCCTCTTCGTCGAAATAATTGCCATGATTAACGAAATGTTGGAAATCTTTTTGCCAGATATGTTTAATAATTTCAGGGTCAGTAGGAAGGTAAAATGGTTTGTTTCCAAGGTAAACACCTCCATGTTTGTGACCCTTTGCTCTAAATTTTTTGTATAGATCTTGAAACTGCTCACCAAAAGTTGAACGTCCCAACATTACCTCTTTCGTGTCACCGAAAAATGGTATAGGTGACAAAGTTGGTAACCCTACACGGTCCCAGTAGGTTAGCCTCCATTTATAAAAAGCGATTGTCACCACTACAATTGTTGAAATAATTGTAACGATATCGAAAATAAGGGATTCTGTGATGATTGTCATTGTGGTTAAAAATATTTTTAAAACTTTGCACAATAATAGCACTCCACTAAGTCATTTACCTTGAATTTGCGAGTGATGACTGTTATTTGAAAATCATTACTATCTGTTTTTATACTCATATCTACTGATAAATATGTTAGAATAATGTTTTTGTTTATCATCCTAAGCAACTTGATTATACTTGATCAACAGTTTTTTTTTAAACTAAGACAACAGACAATACGTATTGTGGGTCCCTGCACGATTTGTTTATTTACTGTAATTGTGGTAATGAAATACAACCTTGACGGCTAACTTTAAATATGTAATTTAAATATGTGCTTATAAAAAAAATATTACATAACATAGAAATACATAGGAATCTCTTTCTAGCGAAATTTACTTTACTTTCTCAACATTTAGCCACATGCCCCCTTCTACTGATCTAACCAGTCCACCTTTTTCTAATTCTATAGGCAATTTAGTTTTCGAACTTAGTGATATTTTGTAGTTCTTCAAAAGCGCTGTTAATCCAACTTTGCTTTGTAACATTCCAAATCGCAAACCTTGAAATAATGTTATTTTAGTATTTTAGACTTTTGCAGTTAAAGGTAACTTACCAATACAAATTCTTGGTCCTTCACCGAATGGAAGCCATGTAAAAGGGGGTCTTGCATGTTTATTTTCTTCATTGAATCTTTCAGGAATGAATTTTTCAGGATTTGGGTAATATTCAGGATCGTTATGTATTCCTACAATAGAGAGACCAACGTCGTCCCCTTTGCTTAGTTTGACGGACGTTTCAGGAATGGTGTAGTCTTTTGTACACTTTCTGAACATAAATGGTATGGGTGGATGTTTTCTTAAAGATTCTGAAATTAAAAAAAAACAATAATCAAAAAGAAAATGAGTGAAAACAAATTTTACCGTGCAAAACCTTTTCCATATACGTCATTTCCATCATTCCTTCATACGTTATTTTATTGTCATGTTTAGCCAGAACTGTGTTTATTTCTTCACGAAGTTTTTCTTGAATTTCAGGATTCATTGCTAGTTCATAAAGAGTAAATGTCATAAGAGTAGAAGACGTTTCAAATCCAGCAATGAAAAATACAAAAACTTGTGCCGCGACTTCATTTACTGTCAAAGCTTTTTCACCAGTTTTTCCATTCTCTTGAATGATTTTTTCGTCATCAGTGATTTTACCTCGATTTTTTAACTGTAGCAACAAATGCATAAAGTCTTTCCTGTATATTTGGTTTTTTTCTCTGTAGTCAATTGTATCATTCACTACTTTCATGAAAAAATTTTCAACCTCCGATTTTGTTCCTTTGAATTTTATCGCACGCAACAAACTGTGAGGCAAAGCGAATTGCAACAAAACTTTTATTCTTTCCCATCCTTCTATTTTGAATACTTTTTTTCCGTATTTTCTGAAAATCGATTCTGGATCTTTGAGGCTGTTACACTCAAGACCGAATGCAACAGAGCCGATAATATCAGTTGTGAAACGACCCAAAATGTCTTTAATTTCAAGTGGAGTGCCGTTTGTTGCATATTCATTCATAATTGTCTTCAAACCATGTGTACAATCAGCGAGAGTTTGAAACATCATTTTCATTTTTCCTGAAGTGAAAGTAGGAGTAAGTTTAACTCTCATTTCTTTCCACTTTGCATCTTCTAAATTAAATAAGTGTCCACTAAGAGGATCATCCTGTTCGTTTATGTAATTGCCATGATTGACGAAATGTTGGAAATCAACTTGCCAAATATGTTTGACGATTTTTGGATCAGCTGGGAGGTAGAATGGTTTAATGCCGAGATATACACCAGCATGTTTCCATCCTTTGGCCCTTATTCTATTATACAAATCTTGAAATTGTTCACCAAAAGATTTTCGTCCAAGAATTAAATCTTTTGTGTCTCCGAATGGGAATACTGGTGACAAGGTTGGCAAACCGGTGTTGTTCCAATAAGATAATTTCCATTTACAGTAAGCAATTGACACAACCACAATAGTAGAAATTATTGTGACTAAATCAAAAACAAGGGAGTCTGAGAAGAGACCCATTGTACCAATTTATAATTATTCACAATTTTATTAACTTTAACATAGACACATTTACTTGATCGTTGTATGTTGACTAATGTGATATCAGACTAGCAGCATGTGTATTTATTGTAAAATTGTTCCGTTGCTTTTGGCAACGGAAGATAATCGCTGAGTTCAAGACAACTTTCGATATTTTTGCGAGTCATGATGAATAAGTACATAGATTCACCGCGACTCGAGATCATTACAAACATAATATCAGCTGAGAACAATGATAAGCTGTTTATTTGACAACAAAAACATAAATTAAACTGATTCATTCTAACGTTTGGACGTCCAACCAGACACCACCTTCAGGCGATGAAACGAAAGCTTTTTTATCCATTTCCAACGGTACTTTAGTTTTTTTATTCAGAGTAATTTTATAATTACGGAGAAGAGTTGTCAGACCTACTTTACTTTGAATCATTCCGAATCGCAGGCCTAGAAAAATATTTAGTATTTTTTTTTTATTTAATAAAGTTGCTAGTACCTATGCAAACTCTTGGACCTTCTCCAAAAGGTATCCATGTAAAATCAGGTCGCTTATTTTTATTTTCTTCGGAGAATCGTTCAGGATCAAACTTTTCAGGATCAGGATGATATTCGGGATCATAATGTAGAGCTTGAGCTGCAATACCAACCATATCGCCTTTTTTTAATCTAATTGTTGTGTTTGGTATAGTATAGTCTTTGGTACATTGTCGAATTAGTAGTGGCAAAGGTGGATATTTGCGCAAAGTTTCTAAAAATAGTCATAGTTTTGTTTAACACCTACAATAAATTCATTTTTTTATTTACCATGTATGACTTTTTCCATGTAACCTAGTTCCATAATTGCGTTATAGCTCAATTCGCCGTTATATTTTGCCAATGTTGTTATAATTTCTTCTCTTAGTTTTTCTTGTATCTGAGGATTACTTGCGATTTCATATAAAGCGAACGTCATAGTCGTTGATGACGTTTCAAATCCTGCTAAGAAAAACACAAACGCCTGTGCAGCGAGTTCATTCAGTGATAATGCTTTATCAGTTTTACTTTGATCGCTCGTTATGTTGCCATCGTCTGTCACAACTCCTCGATTTTTGAGCTGGATAAGTAAATGCATGAAGTCTTTTCTGTAGATGTTATTTTTTTCGCGGTAATTCACAGTGTCGCGTATTGCTTTCATGAAGAATTCTTCCACTTCCGGTTTGGTTGTTTTCATTTTCATTGCCTGTAAAATATTTCGGGGGAAGATCAGTTGAAGAAGGATTTTTATCCGGTCGATGACATCAATTTCAAATATCCGTTTTCCGAATTTTCGGAATTCAGCTTCTGGATGTTTGAGACTGTTACATTCGAGTCCAAATGCAACAGAACCGATTACGTCGGTGGTGAATCGAGCTAAAATATCTTTGATATCTATTGAGGTATGATTTTTTGCTGCTTTATCCACAATGGGTTTAAGTCCAGAGGCACAATCGGCTAATGTTTGAAACATCATTTTGATTTTTCCGGAAGTAAAAGTTGGTGTTAGATTAACTCTCATATTTTTCCATTTTGCGTCTTCTAAATTGAATAAATGACCACTTAGAGGATCATTTTCCGAATCAAAGTAATTTCCATGGTTCATGAAGTGGTGAAAATCTTTTTGCATGATGTGTTTTATAATTTCTGGGTCAACAGGGACGTAAAATTGTTGGAGACAGAAATACACACCGCCGTGTTTAAATCCATTTGTTTTAATTTTATTATAGAATTCTAGAAATTGCTCACCGAAGGTTTGATGACCGAGCATTACTCCTTTTGTATCGCCAAAAGGAAAAGTAGGTGCAAGAGTTGGTAAACCAACTTTAACCCAGTATGTAAATTTCCATTTGTAGTAAATAAGAACACCAATTAAAATCGTTACAAAAAGAACAGTGAAGTCGTAGACGAAATTATAAAGTAGTGTATTCATGTTTAAGGACAAATGTGTACTAAACAATTTGATTTTACAAAAACCGTTCGAAAATAAATTGCTTAAGATGTATTTAGATCTGAAGTTTCGCAATTTTTAATGTGGTAAGTCGTCAGGGTTACAGGGAAAATAAATACGATCAGTTCAGACGAACTTAATTATCAAAATGTCGAAATGAGTAAGTACTTACTCATTTCAACAGTGCATGTGTACTTAAATGGAAAATTTTCACAATTAAAGTGCACAAAAGTAATAAATTTTATTTATCATATTTATTTTTATATTTTGTATGCATTATCTAATTTAATTTGTCAACGTCCAGCCAAACTCCACCTTCAGCGGATGAAATGAACGATTTTTTATCCATTATCAGCGGTACTTTAGTTTTGCTGTTCAACTTAATTTTGTAGTTCTTCAAAATTGTTGTTAGACCGACCTTCGTTTGCAATAATCCGAATCGCATTCCTAAAAATTACATTTATTTGTATGATTTTTTTCATTTGAAGTCGCTAACCTATGCAAAGCCGTGGTCCTTCTCCAAAAGGTATCCAGGTAAAGTCAGGTCTTTTGCTTTTGTTCTCTTCCGAAAACCGTTCAGGATCAAATTTTTCAGGGTCAGGATAATAATCTGGATCTTTGTGTAAACCTAAAGCTGAAATACCAACCATGTCACCTTTTTTTAATTGAATGCTAGTATTTGGGATTGTATAATCTTTATTGCACTTGCGTGTCAAAACAGGCAAAGGAGGATATTTCCGCAATGTTTCTGAAAATTTTCAATTAAGATAAGTTGATGAGAAAAGTGTATCTTACCGTAAATATTTTTTTCCATATAAGTCATTTCCATCATGGCGTCGTATGTTAGTTCATCGTTGTGTTTTTTCAAAACTGTATTTACTTCTTCGCGCAGTTTTTCCTGGATGTGTGGATTGTTTGCTATTTCGTATAATGCGAATGTCATTGTTGTGGACGATGTTTCAAATCCGGCAAGGAAAAAAACAAAGGCTTGTGCCGCTAGTTCGTTCATTGTCAAACCTTTTTCGTCTGTTTTCTGTTGATCATTTGTTAGACTACTATCGTCTGACACTGTTCCTCGATTTTTGAGCTGAATAAGCAGATGTAGAAAGTCTTTTCTGTAAATATTATTTTTTTCTCGATAGTCGACAGTGTCACGAATTACTTTCATGAAAAAATCTTCTACTTCTTGTTTAGTTACTCTAAGTTTGAATTTTCGTAATAACTTTTCAGGAAATAACAACATCATTAAAAATTTTATTCTCTCTATGACTTCCACTTCAAAAATGCGTTTGCCGTATTTTCTGAAAAGATCATCCGGATTTTTCAGACTATTACAGTTAAGACCAAATGCAACAGAACCAATAATATCAGTAGTGAATCGAGCTAAGATATCTTTAATTTCAATAGGTGTATGATTTTTTGCTGTTTCATCTATTATGTCTTTTAGACTGGTAGTACAATCAACCAAAGTTTGAAACATCATTTTCATTTTTCCCGAAGTAAAAGTAGGTGTTAATTTGACTCTCATATTTTTCCATTTTGCATCTTCCAAATTAAACAAATGTCCATTAAGAGGATCACTATCCTCGTCAACGTAATTTCCATGATTCATGAAGTGATGAAAATCACTCTGCATTATACATTTAATAATACCTGGGTCAACCGGAATGTAGAATTGTTGTAGACATAAGTAAACTCCTCCATGTTTGAATCCGTTTGCTTTGAACTTGTTGTAAAAAATTTGAAACTGCTCACCGAAAGTTAACCTTCCTAACATTACTTCTTTGGTATTACCCAAAAGGAATGTTGGTTGAAAAATTGGTAATCCGACATTCACCCAATATTTATATTTCCAATTGAAAAAGAGAATTACACCGATTGTCAGAGTCGTAAAAATTGCAACAACATCGTACATTACACTTGTAGAAAGTAAAGTCATAGCGTAAACAGTAATTCAACAGTGTTAACTATAAATTTATTCAACTGACTGAAAAATATACTTTACCTTTTTATTTATGGAAGGTAAAATGTTTATCTTACTTTATCGATTATACCTATGTAGATGACTTGATAAGTGATAAATCGGACAGGATTCATAAACCAGAACACTGCAAACTGCCATTTTTAACGAACATACAGCATAATTAATTTTAATTATGTCCTTAGCGTTACAAAATTCGGGTTCAAGGCTATGTTGAAACATTATGCTCATCCGTTTATATTTAATCATAGAGGACCCGGAATACAGATGAAACGATGAAGTTTGTGGTTAAAAGTTTGTTGTAGTTTTAATTTAAAAACAAGAGTAAATCATGCAGTACTTTATCGTATGTAATGTTTATAATACACCAACAATAAATTGTCACATCTAACATCAGTATTAATTTAATACAATCTTACGATATCTGGTTAAAATTTAATTCAAAGGTGTAAAATCTAACCAAATTCCTTCTTTGGTAGTGGTGATGAAAGTTTTGCAGTCCATTTCCAGGGGAGTTTGCGTTTTTTGATTTAACGTCACTTTGTAATTTCCTAATAAAGTGGTTAATCCCACTTTGGCTTGCAGCATTCCAAAACGTAAACCTGAGAAAAAAAATTAGAAAAATTATCATTCGCCAGTTAAATAGTCGTACTAATACAAATTCTTGGACCTTCACCAAATGGCAGCCATGTGAATGGTGGCCGACTGTTTTTAATTTCTTCCGAAAAGCGATCCGGGTCATATTTTAATGGATCGGGGTAATATTCAGGATCATAGTGAACACCCAAAATGGGAAGTACCACCATGGTACCTTCATCCAGATGGAGGTTTATGCCGGCGACGTCATAAGCTTTGGTACATTTTCTGTTCAAGAATGGTACTGGTGGATATTTTCTCAAAGTTTCTGTAAATTAATTTTAGAGGACTATTTATTTTTATAAAATGTTATTACCATTGAGAACTTGTTCCATGTATGTCATTTCCATAAGAGCCTCGTAAGATATTTTATTATTATGTTTATCTAATACTATTTTGATTTCCTTACGCAACTTGTCTTGAATTTTTTCATTGAGACAGTTCGTACAAGGTGAAGGTCATTGCTGTTGAAGAACCGGCGGCGAAGAAGACAAAAACTTGTGCTGCCAATTCATTAATTGTCAATGCAACTTCTTTGCTTTTGTTGTTATTGTCAAGGAAAGTTTCGTCATCTGTTACTTTCCCTATTTTTCAGTTGTAGCAGCAAGTGGAGGAAGTCTTTACGATAAACATTATTTTTTTCTCTAAATTCTACAGTTTTCTTCACCAAATTCAACATGTAGTTTTCCACATCCGGTTTGGTGGCTTTAAATTTTACTAAATTTAGGAGATACATAGGCATCATGAACTGAATTAAATTTTTCAAATTTTCCCAAGTTGTATTTTGGAAAGTACGTTTTCCGTAGTACCTAAATTCAGGGTCTGGATTTTTAAGACAAATACTTTCGAGGCCAAAAGCATAAGAGCTAATGACGTCTGTAGTAAAACGTGCTAGGGTTTCTTTGACGTCTAAAGTTTCTTTCCGTTTTGCAGCTTCTTTCACGTAATTATCAAGTTTTTTTGCACAATTTGACATAGTTTCAAACATCATCTTCATTTTACCTGATGTGAATGTTGCTGTCAATTTTGCTCGAAGATTTTTCCATTTATTGCCTTCCAAAGAAAACAGATGTCCACTCAGAGGATCAATTTCTTCATTTACGTAGAAACCACGATCAATGAAATGTTGAAAGTCCTTTTGCATGATGTTTTTTATAATCGTAGGATCCACGGGGATGCTGCCCAAAGTTATATTTTGTTTTGAATAAATCAGCACAATTACCGAAGGGAATTGAAGGTTCTAAATACTCAAGATCGCGTTTTTTCCAATACGTAAAAGCCCATTTATAATAAACCACTAATCCGGCAAGCACAGTCACAAAAATGGCCACCAGGTCGTATGTTAAACTGCCATTTACTAGAAGCATTTTTAATGGCAAAATTTATGCAAGATTTTAACTGATTTTGTTTGTTTATGCGGTTAAGTTCACATCGACTCTGATGGTAATATGAATTTTGCGATTACAAATAAAGTTAAATTGTGATTTGTCATGATGAAAATTGTAATCATATCACAGCAAACTTTGCTGAAATGAATAGTCACTTAATGTACTTGAGACTGACTATGTACAGATTAGTGTAATTGTCTATGATACAATCACTGTTTATCTGCCGAGTTGGCAAGGTCAATTTTTACACGTGAAAAATTATTTTGGCAAAGGTACAATTAAATGTTCAAAAAGTGATCTTTTTGTTAATATTTTTATTGTTCTGTATTCTTTATTAAGACTTTGGAATATATGTAAATCTTTGAAATAAGTAAATAAGTTTTGAAACCGGAATGGTATGTAGAAAAATCTACAGATTTATGGCTTATAGTTTTATTAAAAGAAAAAATACAAAGGTCTAGCATGCACTTGAACTATTCAAAATAATATTAATATTAATAATAATAATATAAGATATTTATATCGAATTAATAGACAACAATTTAACGTTACGTTAACGTTGGTATAGTTTAAGTATTTAATTTAGTTTCTCAAGATTCAGCCAAACGCCTCCTTCTGCTCTCGTCGTGAAAGATCCCTTGTCTATCTTTAGCGGCATTTTGGTTTTTTCATTTAATTTGACACGATAATTTCTTATAAACGTAGTTAACGCAACTTTACTTTGCAACATACCAAATCTCATTCCTACAAAAAATATGAATATCTGAAAGTCAAAATCAAAAATCGTACCAATGCAAATTCGAGGTCCATCTCCAAAAGGAAGCCATGTAAAACCAGGTCTTTCTTTTTTCTTTTCTTCGGAGAATCGATTCGGATCAAAAACTTCGGGATCCGGGAAATAATCTGGATCTGTTTGCAAACCTAAAACTGGAATCATCACACCTACGCCTTTTTTTATTTCTATATCTGTGTCCGGTACTATATAATCTTTTGTGCACAATCGCATTATTATTGGAAGCGGTGGATATTTTCGGAGAGTTTCTAAAAATATAGATAATTAATTTTTAGCCATAATAATTCAGTCTTACCTTGTATGACTTTCTCCATGTATGTCATTTCCATTATAGCCGCATAAGTTAGTTTGTTGTCGTATGTGGCCAAAACTGTGTTAATTTCGTCTCTTAACTTGTCTTGAATACGAGGATTCAATGCTAATTCGTACAAAGCAAATGTAATTGTACTTGAGGATGTTTCATAACCAGCCATAAAAAATACAAAAGCTTGTGCCGCTACTTGATTCATGGTCAAACCAAATTCTTTACTTCCACTGACTCCATCCAATATCTGACCGTCATCAGTTACAGTTCCCAGATTTTTTAACTGGATAAGTAAGTGCATAAAGTCTTTTCGATAAATGTTGTTTTTTTCTCTATACTCAACCACTTCGCGAATACTTTTCATAAAAAATTGTTCGACTTCTGTTTTTGTAAATTTATGACCTATGGCTTTTAAAAAACAGTGGGGTAATATCACTTGCATGAAAATTTTTATTCTAACCCAAATATCAAAATCGACTGCTTTCTTCCCATACATTCTGAAAGAAGTATTTGGGTCTTTCAGACTGTCACATTCGAGTCCGAAAGCTACAGAACTAATAACGTCAACTCCAAATCGACTTAACACATCTCTGGCATCCACAGGCGTTTTAGTAATCACACATTCATCCAGTACATTTTTTAAATTGTAGCTAACTTCTGCTAAAGTTTGAAACATCATCTTCATTTTTCCGGAAGTGAAAGTCGGGGTTAGTTTAACCCTCAAGTTTCTCCATTTTATATCGTCTAAGTTAAATAAATGTCCACTAAGAGGGTCACTCTCTTCGTCAACATAACCACCATGACTGGAAAAATGTGGAAAATCTACCAGCATGATATGTTTGACAATTTCGGGATCAACGGGTATGTAAAGAGGTGAGGCTCCGAAATAAACACCACCATGACGACAACCTTTGGCTTTAAGTATTTGGTAAAAGTCAACAAATTGCTCGCCAAATGATTTGCGTCCAAAAATTACTTCAGTAAGGTTACCAAATGGCAGTTTTGGAGGGATGGTAGGCAAACCTATCTTGTCCCAATAGCGCAGTTTCCATTTTAGGTAAGTTATTATTCCAAGAAGAAGAGTTACGATTAATGCTAGGAATGTATAATTCATGGTGTTTGGCGCAAATCTGTAAAAAGAAAAAAATTTTTAGATTGCTGCAAGAGCTTGGTGAAATTTGTAGCTACATAGATGCAAAATATTTGTAGACTTATTGTGTCTTCAGCAAAAAAATTGAACTTGTTTTATAACCAATAATTTGATAACTAGTTTGATGATTGTTAATTTGTTATAACGATACTTCTTTTTGCTTAACATTTTCGTTTCAGTATTAAAATAAATTAAGTTTGAGAGTTCGAAAAGCAAAATGTAAGTCATAAAGAGTCAAAATTGTGTATATTACTGTGTCATTATCGTTGTTAACAATGTAGATTTTCTTTTTTGTATAGGCCACTAATCGGAATCCACATGCGACCGGCAAAGTTCCTCCCTTGGAGGGTCCTTGAGCGCTCCAAGTAATATTAAGAAACCATAAAGAGATTAAGGGATTTTCTTCCAGAAAATAACTTTTATATACACAAAGTACTCAACGAACTTTTCCTCAGTTTATCGGAAGTAATGAACTCTTTGTTTTGTTTATGAATTTGTATTGTAGGGAATTTTAAGTGAGTAGAGACGTGCAGGTAGTTTCAGGTTAAGTGAGTAAACTACATCAACTTTTTTGTGTCGATTGCTGTACAAGGAAAAGTCATTAGTTGAATGCGCTTGGTATAAGTCTGCAGTTATCAGCGACGAAGGTTATAGTGTTTAGATCCGGGCGCTGTGCCTAAATTAAATAGAATTAATACAATCTGATAGGAAACGTGGCCAATGAAATCTGCTCCAAACACGCGAAACCGTAATCTTATAACTTACGCAGTCTACGTGACATTTCAGGCTGAAAATGTGTCTTCTTTCAGCTTCAGCAAACTGTTTTCGTTCGCTTTTCACCCGACCGAGGGATAATTCTGTTTATTTTCGAAATACGCAGCACACTGTCCGTCCTGATTTCCTATTGTGTCAGTTTTAAAGTCGCTTCTGCTTTTCGACGACGTGCTACGCTAAAATCTCCAACAATGGACCATCGGACGCGCCGAGTATTCGACGTTATTGATGGGCCGTTTGGCGCGAGGAAATTTTCCAGATGTTCTTAATATATCATCGTATTTAATCTAGAAACGCATTAAAGCAAACAATGTATAGAACGTAAATGCAACGGACAAAAGAGAAATGGAAAAAAATAAGAAAGAAAAGTGCAGTTCGCGAAGGCCATTTGGTGGGCCCGGGCTCTAATTGAAAAGATCTCCCCATTACGTGAGATCAATTTAAGGGGAAAACAGCCTGGGTGGCTTCTCTTCATCATAATTAACTCCGCTCAAGATATAAGGCTACCAAACAATCTTGAGAAATTGCAAATCGGCCATAACACCTTTTTCTGTAATTTTTTTAATACGTTCTTTGGTTAATTACAATATTTTTTTAAATTTATTAAAGACTTGTTTTGGTATAATGTATTCTTCGTATAAGTCCTAACAACAAGCTCCATTTTTAGTGGGTCGACATTGTATAAAAAGAATGTTCTGTGAATGGTTCACACATGATAAGGGCAATCTTTTAAAAGCCTCAGATAGGAAGAAAAGTAGTATTTATTTATAGTGGCAAAATATAACGTAAAAATGAAAAATATACTTTGTACAGGCTTTAATTAATTTTTATGTTTTTTTAATATGTTTTTTAATCGAGGATGAACATTATTATTGCGTAAAAATCACTTTGTCCTTTCTGTTGATAGCCGGCATTTCGCAGCAGTAAAATCAATACCCCAAATACTTTTGCGTAGCTATTAATTGACTTTAAGCACTTCCTTTCGAACACAACCATGAAATATCACTCGAAGTTTAGAGAGTTTTGGCATAATTAGGTATCCTGTACGGTTTTAAGGGAATTCGTTAGCTGTCAGATTCTTTAGAAATAAATACACTGACGGAAACATGAGTTGATTTCCTCTATTTCCGCTTAAAGCATTCTCTGATGCGGTCAAACTTACCGCACTGTTAAAAGCTCTAATGGATGGCTTTGACGTGTACTGTTAAAGAGGCAACTTTTGACCTATTTTTCCTTCCGACTTTCACTGTTTCAACAAATGAACTACTCTCGGAGTTAATTTTGCGTATGTGAGCTTTACGTTGAAAAATTATCGAAGTGATTCGTGAATGAATCCCTAACATTTTTCGAGGGTTATCCTTAAACTACTTTTTTGGATTAAGAGTAAAGCCTTTCACAAAATGCTCAGCTACTTTCGAGATTGCAAACATAGTAAGAACCCTATTTGTATACGGGTTAGGAAGGCTCTTGAACCCACGAAACAATAGAACGCGGGAAAAAACTTCAGCAAATAACTTTTCCGTAATTTTTTTTTCTGCAAATGAAGGGAACATAAGCAAATTGAATTAAAAAAAAATATGTTCATTTTAAAAATGAATTATCTTCGAATTGATCTTCTCGGGGATCGGCAAATTAAATTTTAATATCGCCCCTCTTCAAATAAACGCCGAGCTTTGACTTTGGGAAACAAGAGTGGGACACAAAGAAGAACTTTAAATTATCATCATACAACAGATAGTAAAAAAGCTCGCTCTTGGAGATTATTAAACCTGATACAGAAATAATTAACACCTCCTTTTCCACGTGTTTCGGTGAACCGTACATGACGTAATCATTCGTGAAAAATGACACGAAATAAGAGAGGCCGTCGAGGAAAAGAAGTTTTCAAAGGATGACATAAATCACGTGGTGTAGTGATTGGCTGCCACACGTAGAGTTGCGTGGCGCGGAAACATTTACAAATAAAACAGGGACGGATTGGCCAATAAACCACCGCTTTTTCGAAGAAAAATCGGGGCCTTTTTACATCCGAAAGTGCCCGATTTTAATTCGACAAATTGTTCTGTCACCTGTCCATCAATACATCGAAATTGTGTGTGCATATGATGTTATAGATTAGATTTGAGGAACGCGCATGCCATTTTCACGGGTTTCAGCAGCAGTGCTTTCAAATTTCAGCAGTAAGCTCCGAGCTTTCGCTGTTTACGAACGCTTGCACTTTTTCCTTTCACTTCAGCTTTCGGCGTGTGTTTTCCTCGAGAAAAAAGTGGTTTAATGTGATTTTTAGTGTGCGTTGTTTAATCATGAAAGCTTTTTTGTTCTTGTGGTTTTGTTTGTATGAGAGATGGTAATTGGTAAAAAATTGCGACGAAATCATTTTTGTACCTCATCTATCAAAGTTTCATTTTTTTTAAATTTGGCTCTTCGTTTCAGGTTAATTATCTCTTTGTGATTACATAGATGGTCCTAGATTAATTAATAAACCGTCTAGAGCTTGTGTTTGAGGACTTGTTTATGTGCCTCTACTGTTTCTTGATTTAATTTGCATAATATATTCCGGTATGATGTACGATGATAATCTTTAATGACTACGAAGTTAAATATTTGATTTTTTTAATGGATGAGGTATAAAAAAATTATGCCTTCAAATAATTTTTTATGTGCGTCAGCAGAGGATTAGAGTGTTGTTTCAAACTTGAATAATTATTTTAATTTAATTAAAACTTTACTAAGTACTTGAATTTTCTTGAGTTACTGCTGTTTTAGATACTCTGCATATTTAGTTTTATTGACAGCAATTTCATTTACAGTAACAAAACATGAGTGAATGAGAACATGCTTTTAAAATTAAATTAAAATCAATTTACCTCTGGCTGTTAACTTTTTCATAAAAGTGAATAAATTGATGTGTAAATATGGGAGCTCTATAATGGACCTCGTTATTTTTTTAACGCAATATTCAATAGGTTTATTTAATTATTCGTGGAGTACCTGTTGAATAAAACAAATCGCAATGCCAGCAAATTATTAATTGACTTTTACACAAAATAAATTTTTAATGTTGGTCTACAGTGTTCGTTCGGACGCTTGAAATTCGATTCAGGGTAAAGGAGGATTTGTTTTTTTTACATAGAAATAGTTTCCTTCTATACTAGAGAATGGAAGAATCGACAGGATAATAAAATGTTTTATGGGTTTGAGAAGTCTATAAAATTTAAACTTGTTCTCATCAATGATATTACTTGGATCAAATACAGTAACCATCTAGAATGTGTCTGTACTAAAGCAGAATCCTTGATATCGAACAATAAATTGGAAATTTCCTGGACTAACTTTATAGCATTGATTTTTCAGAACAGAACTTACAAAACCTTCTTAATCCAAACAAGACAAGGGGAAATGGTAAAATTTATATTATTTGCCTGGAAAAAAAGGCACACAAAATCTAAATGGAAACGTTACGAGGCTTTTGTCAGACTTCACCAAAGCATTTCAAAGGCATTTGTAAGCTTTGTAGGGAGTCTCTGGACATCAGCAGCCAGAAATTAGAGGCACGTTTTAACCACGCGACACAAAACTTCGTCTTGGCTTTACTTCTGATTTCAGCTTTGTCAAGAGTCCTGATATTAGAACGCCCTTTATGCTCATCTGATATGTCTATAAAACTTATCTCTTTGAAATGGGCGAGTTCTAGCAAGTTTTGCTTGAAATGCTCGAAACTTGCGAGAGAAACTTCACGAGAGACTTTTCATGTTTTTAATTTGACTGTCTAGTTTTTTTATCAGGCAATTATGACTGATGAGATACAGTGTATATCATTCCGGACCGCAAAAATTTCTCTATGTTCCTAGAGAGGTAATTAAAGTCTGCTTGTTTCACGACTGAAGTCAACAAAATTCGCTTGAAAAATTCCCATAATTGGTATACATTTTTAGAAAAATTTTCAGGAGTTTTCAGCGTTTTTTTCTCACGGTACGGTAGCTAATATGCCCGTGTTCGAGACCCGAAGGCATCATTAAAATGTAAAAAGAATAATTGTTTATATAAAAAATTTTAATAAGTGTTTTTTCGAAAAGGAAAACTTCTCAGTTTGAATGTTTGCAAATGGCTCTGGTTTATTGTCTTTGAACAAGTCTTTAATTAAATGCAAGAACCCTGCCCGGATTCCGCAAATAAATCACAACTCTTTCTTTCAGTTTTTCAGGATCATGAATATTGAATTTAAAAGTTTTCGTGTGAAAAGTTCCACAAGCAAGTTTCTCGTTCTTCTGTTCTTGCCAATTTTAAAGAAATCTGACGGAAACGACACGCAGTAAATTGCTTTTATTAATGATGTTTACTTAACTCACTTGCGGACGGGGAATCTCAAAGACGTTTTATCCCTTCTTTTTTCGTCGGGGTTCTTTAGTGGTCTTTTGTGTAGTTGGAGGAGTTTTCCAAATTAAACAAATCTTTAGTAGATAATAACTCTCAAATGATGTTTTTACATTTTATTTTCTAAAATCACTTTTACATCTCGATAAATTCGTCAAATAACATCTTAAGCAATTTACTATTTGGTCAAAGTGGCTACGAAACGAGGTAGAATCAAATCCAGAGCAGCGAAAGTGTTGCATTATTCTTTAAATAAGTAGTCTCGGAGCGAGCGTATTCACTCCAGTTCGGGTAAATATTGATTAGTCCGACCCACTTTCTGTCATCGCCTGTTACATACCGAACCTAATGGGGATATTTCTACCCCTTTTACATCGCCGCAATAGAACATACATGGGCCCTTGGTTCTAATATACGGACCCTTCGTGTCGACTGATACACACCGACATGGTCCTGCATTAATGAAAGTGTTCATAAATTAGCGAAATGCCGTTTTCCCACTCAATCCACAAACGAAAACACAATTATAGAAACCAATTTCGTTAGCCAATCATTCACGTTTTTCGAAACACTCCCATCGGATTTAAATGGGGGTTCAAAATACACGAGACTGGCCAGTTGCGAATTGCCAACCCAAATTGTGCAATGTATTACCATTTATCTTCCTTTTTAATTAAACATTTTAAACGACCATATGCTGAGTTTGAAATTTGTTTGTCATGGTATAGGTATGAGCAGCATGTCCCATTATGGTAGACATTTATGACTTTATGACCATACCAAATCAACAACTCGAGATGAATTCATGTGGATTTCATGTACATAAGCATATCGCATTGTTGGGTTTTTAGATACATATTTTGTAGCCCAGAAAAACATGAACAACACTCTTTTTCTTTGTTAATTGCATGGTGCGGTAGTTTAAATAAAATAAGAAATGTGGAACAAAATGTTTAATAAAAACTACATACCTTGGCGCAAGAAGAGCTTTTATTCCAATTTTTCCTCTCAAAGTGCCGTTCAACGTGAAAACTAAATGTCAAATACCTACCTATGTTTTATTATTCAAGGATTTCAGAAACTAATGAAAATATTTAAAACTAAACAGTTGCTTTTTTCCAACACTAATACTCGTAATTATACTGTTTCTTTGGTGCATTTGAGCTTACCTCTTATGTTGACGTTAATATACGCTCTACATAAAATACACTTATATTGGCATTTTGACATTATTTTCACAATTTTTTTATAACAATTTCTGAATTTACTAAAATTTCTGATCCAATATTAGTGTTGGAAAAATTTTTGAAGCCAACACGAGTTTTATAGTTTAAGAATCTCGGTCTACTAGACTTCAGCCGCGATTTTTAAACTGTCTATAAAACTCTTGTTGCCTTAAAATAACTGTTATTATTATTATTATTATTATTAGTTATTTGTATTACAAGGGAAGAAAGTCTGTTTTTTCCTCTCGCAGGTGGAGGTTACTTCCCGTGACTTGTTGAAAAAAGACACTTTTCTCCAGTGTAATACATATAATTTTTCCTACAATCCAACCAGAAAAAGCAAAAATAGTAATAATTTTTCTTGATATCTCAATTTTGCAATTAAATTTAGCAGCATGAGAGGTCACATATATTTTTAATGTAATTTTGACAGATGAGGGATAGGGGGAATTATACCTCCTAGAAAGGTAAAAGTTTCACCTCCCTGAGAGGTAATTGTCCACTTACCTTTTTGAAATTAGGGTGGAAAAGCTTAATTTCTGTTACGAAATAACTATTTACACTCAGACAGATAATTTTTAAAATAGATATATTGATTAACAATATCACACTTTGAAAATTAAACTTTATCTGGTCTTTTTTGCAGCAGGCCATAGAAATATTTTTTAAGGAATAATTTGGCGACTACCTACTTAGTTTGTCTATCTTGTGGTGAACTTCTTGTATACGAAATTTTAGACTGATAAATTGTGTTGTACTCAATCATTTTTGTTGACATATTTTCTTTGACCATCTGAATCGTGGAGTAAGCCAATAAATGGAATAATATACACGTTATAAATCATTTTTTCTGAGCGGAAAAGTAATGAAATTGTTAAAGTCAACTGCTTTCAAGATGTTTTTGATCGTTTGTGAAAGTAATGATAGAATTTGGATTATTTTCCATTTATATGCTTTGTGTTATTTATCTTCCCCAGTTTATTGTTCGAATTGAAACTTCCCATTCGGGTGTCAATTTTCTTAATCTGTCGATTATAGTCGAGCTCCTTGAATTGATTTCGGAGTAACAGTGCGTTCTAACGCACTTTCTCAGCTTGTTATCTCAATCTAACCGCATGTTTAATGTGAATCCGATCAGATAATTAGCACGAAGGAGGAGGAGTCGTCTGATGAGCTTTAAGATGAAACAGTGAAGACACGAAAACGTGAATCGAATCTCGAATAAAGGCTTAATAGTGGCGACTGCGGCTGTAGCATCGTCAACAGGGCTCTGCCTCATGGTCCAGCCGAGCAACAACAACAACGGGAGCTCCGACATGGACTCGCTCGAGGACATGCTACGGAAGGTAAATAAAAAAAAAGAAAATCCCCAACGATAAAAATATAGGACGTCGTTTTTTATCCCGAGTTTTTTAAATGTTACTGTACGAGTTTACAACTTTACAACTATTCATTTTAAGCTTGAATAATTGGACTCCCTAAGGCGACGCAATGATAACTTTTAAAAAATCGCTCATTCTCTTTTAAGCTTTTCCTACTTTCGTCTCGTGAGCTTTTCAGTGACGACGTTTAATTCCGTTTTGACTTGGCCCTTGAGGATTAACTAACTAACCGACATTCGCATTTATTATGAGGTGGAAATAAGGCCGAATTGGTGGAGGTTTGTTTGGCAAGGGTTAAGGCCAAATTTGCTTAATGGAATGGAATTGGTCGCTTTGTTTGTAAACACGCTACAAGCGAATCATATTTTATCCGATATTTTTTGACCAAAGAATATTTTATTAACACCTTATTTTACTAAACAGTTACAGGCAATATCTATGTTTTGTGTTTATGTGATCTGTTTTATGTTTATTTGAAAATCTACTTTTTTTGGTTGTAAATGACTATTATGATAATTTTAAACACTCCGGAAATTGATAAATGGAAGTCGCTACGATATAAACACCGACACAGGAATATTATTATAATTAACACAGTTTCGTGTTCATTACAATTTTCATTTGATATTCAGATATTAAAATTTATTCCGATAATAGTTGTTGACAACATTACTCCAGTATGTCAATATTTTAGTATTTGCCACCTAGGTTACGCATCAAATGTTTGAACCCAAACACCAAAATTATGACCGAAATTTTGTTAACGACGGGAAATAATATGTTTCCCGTGCGACTTAAATTAGTGACGCTGTAACATAGTTAGGCTATAAGCGTATTTAAATTGGGAATTGAAACATAAATATTTATAGAATGCTTCGAGTAAAAGATGTGTGTTTGGGAGTGAAAATTTTAAATTCACAGTTCCTTTGATTTTCCATTATTTGCTCACCTTATTTAAACTCCCCTTCGAAATCACTTAACAATAATCACTTTGAAAACAAATGTATCTTTATCCCCTGCTGAATAACACAATTAAATTAAAAGACCGCGCCTTGTGCGCACTGCAACCTCATATTAATTCAACTATAGTAGTAATACTAGCGTGAGCAGCATCCCAATTGACTTTTTGTGCGTGGGGGTTTGACCCTGATGCTTTTTCTGTGGTCCAAACCTGTATTCATCTCGCTTGCAAAAACTTTTGCCCGATTGAATTTAATTAATAGAAATATTATACCGTAGTTTTCACCCTGACAGTGATAAATGTCTTGTGCTTATATAAAAGCTCGAGCTTTTATTTTTCTAGCTAAAACTGTTTGTTTTGTTCACTACCGGTCATTTTATAGAATTTAACTAAGCGAGTTTTTGTGAGAAAGATGAAGCTATTCTCGCGTTGAATTATTATGCATTCATGGTGCCGATATATAAAAATGGCGTCGTATATCCTGAACGTGTGTGGTTGTTTTGTAGGCGCGTTTCTGAGCATTTGTACCAATTGACATGTTCTATATCACGCAAATCCCTCAGGGATTGTCACCATGCTTGTTATTTATGGTACCGCTGTGAATATCATACGCATACGCGTACGTCATACTAAAAACTCGCATCCCGTGGTCGAGAAGCATTCTGAAAATTCGTTACGGTTGACGGAGAGGTCTGGGGACAACTGCTTTTTAATATTTCAGTGGTGTTTTCAAAACATCAATATTATATCAAAGCGGACGAACATTAACGTGAATTATGGAACGACTTTAATTACTTTTGACATGAGTTATTGCTCTGATCTAATTTCAAAAAACATTTTCGATTATTTAGAACTAAACGAAACATTCAAAAAACGAATTTCGTTCGTATATCTCACAAAAAGATTTACGTCCACTTGGGCGGTTTAAAGGGATCGTTTGACATTCTTTCCCTTTTGCATTATTTGTTTTGGGACCGGTTATTTATATTACAATAATGCCCGAAATAAACTTACAAATAATGGCCTTTTTATACTTAATTTCTGTTCTTTAGTTTTATAATGTTTAATCCATAAAATATTTGTTGGTTTGATCTGTGTTTGTGTTTTAAAGATTTTGCTTTGCTCAAATGTGGGACAGTGATATTTGTAACAGTCTTGACAATTATGTTTTGTAAAACATTTATACTCTATCATCACCACCAACACACACAATAATCTCTGTTATGTGCAAAATATAGGGTGATTCTTAAGTACACCGACAAAATTGTATCCTTGGTAGTATCAAATGAGAACATACTGGAAAAAATATTTAAAAAATTCTTTGTTTAAACATTCTTCAAATAAAATTTATTAATGTTATTTTCGAAGTAAAGCGTACGCCACTGATGTGTTAGCACAGGTAGTGGAAACCATGGTACTAACGTACTTGATCATTACACCAATTCATAAACGCCGTAAGTGGCACGGATCAAGGGGGTTTTGCCCCTAAAAGGTATAAACGTAAAAAGGGTACAGTTTGTCTCTATTTATCCTTAGAGGAAGCTGTGATAAAATTTTGTCGGTCTATTTAAGAATCACCCTGTATAACTCATTTTCATGTACGGCGGAAATTGTTTAATTTTTTTAATGTAATTTAACTGATTTAAAAAATTATTGTCTAATTGTCGAGAACCCAATCACTGTGCTTGTTCTCAAACATCAAATTTTCTAATTAATCATAAGACAGAAAAATAATGTTGTTACATAATGTTAAATAGTGTTGTTACACTAATTCAACTAAAACAACAGATTTTGCGGAAAAAAGAATTTAATAAAAAAAAACTTCAAGTTGTTTCGAAAAATTCTGGTGTTTTGTAGTAAATCATAACTCAACTACTCCGGCTTGACCCACCCATTTCCTCCCACTTTTCCAAGTCGTTAACTTTTTACTGGAATTAAACGTACGTGAACCCTTTCATAAATTTAATTTTGACTTGTCCGCACAAAAATTATTGCCTTTCGAACAATACATATGGCTGTGTTATGACAGTCGTCGGTCGTAAATCTTCATTTCTAGAATATAACGATTTTCAACATTTTGTATTGTGCAGAAATCTACAGTTTTTAACAAGGACACAAATCGATCATAAACGACAATTTCCTCAAAATAAAATTTAAAAAATATTTCACTTTCTTGCTAATAAAGATAAGAATGGCGAATGCGCCGGGCCAAATATCGTCCATTATTTTACAGTTTTGAAATAAACGTGTAGCGTGTTGTTAGATTATTTACTTGGCTATAAAACGTTGAGAGATACACAGTTGTCTGTTTATTGTGCCTTGACGAGATCGGAGGATAGGTGGTTAGCTGCAGTGGTTTCCTTCTCCAATTTGTTGATGTGTTTGTGTCAGTAACGAGTTGTTGACTTAACTAGACAGCAAACGTATTACTTTGGGTGTCGTCAATTGGTTGATTCGATCAAGGGGGAAGCAGCTAATGCACGTGTGGCCCTCCCTTAGTCTAATCAAATACCCATTTATCAAATGGCATTTATGAAATCCGATAAAAATAAGGATCTCGCTCATCGTCCGGTATTAGAGCAAAGCGGAGTCGGAATTTATTTATTGTTCGATCTCTTTCGGGATTTTATATCGTCCCCGAAGGTAATTGCACAGGTAATGTTTGCGCCTTAAACTCACAAGTATAAAATAAACCACGTGTTGCGCTTGTTTAGACGGAAGGCCTCTTTGGTTTTCGCCTCACGTCCAACTTCGCTCTGCCTTCGAGCTTCAGTTTTCATGACGACGATAAAATAAAACAGTATAGTGGAAGTGCACAGTTTTCACATGTGGTCTACATACATGCAAAAGGGGCTCGAGGGCGACCACATATCATCACGAAAATTTTTTGTTTGTGTGTAGGCTTTAATTTCTGTCAGATAATTGAAAAGTTTTGAATTCAATATTAGAGAACGATCGAAAAATATAATCGAAACAAATTTTACTTCTGCACAGATAAACACGTCTTATTACGAAACTGTAGCTATTGTTTTGTGCTTTGAAATTACAGTCTCTCGATCTTGTTTCGTTTTATTTTTAACTCGTTTGCAGGGATTCCGGTTTTATAAAACAATTCCGACAGTTTTCAATTTGGTTGTTTTTTTCTAAACAATTTAGCGAAGTGCTTTATTGGCAAGCAATTCATTTAATGTTGCGAATTTACATTTGAATTACAAAACCGCTAGCCTGTTGCCGACATCATCACATTTCGGTCTATTCTATTTACATTTCGTTAAAGCGAAATTAAATGTACACAATGAAACAATATTTTAAGTTGTTTTCGTAATTCTTGCTTTGCATTTTGTTAGAATTTCAAATACTCGCGGCTAGTTTCTCCTACTTGAATATACATTTGTCGGAAACTCTTTATTTTCTTATATTATTCACAATTTTAAATTTAAATTTGACAGTAGCTGGTAAATTTAACAAGCAAGTTTTTAATTAGAATTAAAACAATAATATTTTTATGAACATTTTTTTAATGGTGGATGCGCCGGGCAAATGATAAACGTAATGAGAATATTATTTGTGTAACTACAAAATAGTGAATAATTAGTTTCGTTTTTGTGTTAATTTAAGGTTGAATCATATTTATTTTCTCCAAATTCTCATTTGTTAATCGATGTTAATTAATTAATCATTAATCTCGATAATTAACGCGTTCGTTGCCCCACAACCTTGAAATTTTTCGATCAATTTTTGGTGACAAATTCATGCATTAAATAATATTCTTAATTAAGTTTTAGTTGTAATTATATCTTAATTTAATTATAATTTTTTGTTTTTATAAGTTCTGTTTTACTGGAACTAAAATGATTGGTGCATTGAGCAAGTAATTTTTTATGAAAATATGTTTTTATTTTAAAACTAGAGTGTATACATACACAATATTTTTATTGCTTATTGTTACTTGTGAAATATTTATACAGAATAAGATACTAGGTACATGAAAATAAAATTGAAAAAATTCAGGTTATAAGAATTTCGAAATTATGGCGGTTTAAATCACTTTGACTATATTTATTTTTGTTAGAAAAATAATTTTACATGTTTTTTGCTGCAGGCTATTAGAAAAGCAAACAAAGAAACTGTATCCTGAATTATAATTATGTTTGTGGCTTTTATTGACAAAGTTTTTGTACTTTTACTGATTAATTATGAAAAAACATATACAAGATCACATTAAATAGATATAAAAAATAAATGTGTTTTTTTTTGACAATTAGAATTTTTTAAACAATTTTTCTTGTTTCTGGTATCTTATCTTACTTGTAATTTTTTTTTGATTTGCGAGTTGTAAGGAACAGCCTGTATAATTACTAGTAGTAAAGTAATAGTTATTTATTACTTCTTCTATTGAAGTTTTTTCAATTTCGTTTTTAATATACAAAGAGAACAAAGTTTTATAACATCGAGTTTAAAAGTTGCAAACTTTCCGTAGGAAAAAACACAATAAAGTAGCTAAACAATTTTAGAAAAATTTTGATGTATTACAATTTCAAGCAAAATTTAAATATTATGAAAGGTAAAAATTGGTGGCGGCGAGTTTTCTTTCTAAATACAATTCTTACAATATTTGTAATGAATTTTGGAATCAAAAACTTGGAAGCAATTAAGCGATAATTGAAAAACATACTAAATCACAATGAAATTTTTTTCAATCACTGAAAGTTTGTCAAAAGCTTTGCAGTAATTAAATTCCTTTCAGTAAATTAATGAAATACCGTTTTGTGTATATTTTTATTAATCAAGTTTTCTAATCTAATTTTGCACACTGTCTTAAACACATAATCTCGGGTGAGTTAATTAACTAAAAACTTGCAAATTCCGGGCATAAAAGAAAAACTTGAATACGTTAACCGCTTCTAACCACCGAGATGAGACTTTTAAAATAATTAAAGGGTCGTTATTCAAAAATGTGCCAACGTTTAATACGAAAAAGAACAGCTTAATTCAAGCGTCGATCTTAAAAAAAGAACGTATTTTACCCTGACACTTCCGGGGGGTGAGATTAATGTGCGATATCCGGCATAGATGTATCCAAGTAAGGCCCACAAATCAACCCTCAGTGACGTACAATTAAAATCGAATGCGTGCAGATCATGTTAACACGGTATTTTTATCACTTAATGAAGTTTAGTACCATCGGGAAGATAAGGAATTTACCATGGATGGGTGATAAGATCGGAAATAGCGTGATAATGTAATAGTGGTTGCTTGTTGCGGTAAAATAATGGCTATTAAGAACATTACACGAATAAAATAAATTGAATGGTTTGCGGCCCATATATCACATGAAACGCTTTTTGGACGAATAATCGAGCTTTTGTGGCCGGTTTTTTCAAATTTTTAATTTTTTTAAACGTGTGTTAATTAACCAAATGCTTGTTTGGAGCAGGTGGTATCATGTTCTATTAGTTGTGGTTGAGTGAGCACCTGTGCTACTGTCACAAGTGTCGATACTACAAACATAATCCAATTATAGAAACGAATAGACGCTTGAATTTGTTTACCAGACTCTCTCTGTCAAAACACGAATTAATAATCCCTGTTTAAATTATTCAAGTGGATGGAATTTCTTCGTAGTTGACTCGAATTTCGGATGTAAACTAATAAAATTAAATACGACTGCTTCAAACATTCAAAGACTCAATTTAATTAGAGACGAAAGCAAATAGCTACCGGCTAGGCAACATACAATACAAGGGATCGAATTTGCATCCCCTTTTTCGCGACGGGAGCGACATCTACCAGAGACTAGTCCATTGCGTCCGTTCGGTGCCAGAGGGCGGCACTTGTGGTGTATTTGAAAAAATGCGCTTTTGTTTATTTAATTTTTGATTTTTTTGGAATGTTGTTATTAATTTTATTATTGTTTGCAGCTTTCCGAACTGGAACAAAGGGTTTTGGAGGCGGAAAGTCGTGCGGAAGAAGCCGAGGACAAGGTAAGATGAATATGTTCAACATCGATTGGAAAAGAGATAGAAGTGGTCGCATGGCAACCCGAATTTCACTTTCCCTATCGTCTGTTATTGATTATTTTCCGTCTCGACGCTGGCGGTCATGGCGTCTTTCAGCTGACAGAAAAACAGAGAGTCGCTATAGGTTTTTGTTTCGAGTTTTGTTTTGGTTGTTTTGTTTGTGCGACGTTTCGTTGTTTGTTTGGGGGACATTTTCAGGGAAAATGTAAGTCTTTTTATTTTATTTTTCGACACATTTGATGTATCTTCAATTTGTTTTGGATTTGCATCTCACGATAAGCATGCATTCGAAAGCTTTTCCATGAGTTGTCTTTATCTCCGTTTTTTCGACTTTATTTTTTAATATTTTATTGTTGTAAAGTCGGTGTTAAAAAGAATTCTTGATGTGGAAAAGGAAACGTAATAAATTATTCACAATTGTAGATCTCGAAAAAACAGTTCGAAGCTTATCATTATTTCAAATTCTACAGAATTGATTAAATTTCTTCTTATTTTGAAAAAAGTCAACAAACCCCAACACGTGTTTAAATGTCAGGTAGGGTCAGTGACAATAGGGTCGTGTTAGCATTTTTTGTACTCCTATCATCGATTTTTTCCTACTCAAAACACCCGAAGGTAGTAGTAAATCGTGCTTTATTTATTCAGTAATTAAAAGTTCAAACATGTGCAGATGATGAGTCATTTAATTTTAGCGTACGTACATAAAATTAGGGTCGAACCCCCTCATGTTACAGAGTACAGCTTTATATGTATGAATGTATGTTTTTTAAATCTCACAGCTGCACGTGCCAGTGTCGTTATCACTACGTTTGTAGGGTTTTAAAGCTGGTTAAGTTGATTTTTCACGTTTCCACCATATGTTGAAACTAGTTGAAGAGGTTTAAACAGTTTAAATATTTTTTCTCTTTTTGTGACGCAAAATGTTCCGAAAATGTCTTGGTAAGTGGAACATAATTCCAGAGCTTTTGTTAATACTAGTGTCTGTCGTACCAGTTCTTATTGTGGGATTTACGAGATTCGCATTTCTTCATTGTGCGAAATGCCGTAAAACCATGTTTATATCTGATGTCGTTAATTTTGAGTTCACTGTATTCAGGATTTAATTCGTGCAATATGAAAATACATCATCGCTGCTTCATGCGCTCAACGCTTGATGAATTGGGGTTGTTCATTGATTAAGTAACCATATTTTAGTGTAAAAATGCACTTTAGGGTGCATATTATGAATAAATAAGAAGCAAAAGTTGAAGAAAAAATGTGGATTCAATAAAATGACACTAATGTAGAATTAGTTTAGCAATTACATATGTTTTTTAAGAATACTTAAAAGCAGTCACTTTGAAACACAGCTTCTAAATAAACATACAAAAAGTATTTGTTTTAACAACCGCAAAGTGTCTTAAATTCGTTACTAGACTTTGTTTTCTTGTTTCAGTAAAAAAAATATTTGTTTGGGGAGTTTTCAACCATAAATAAATACCTATACCTAATTAATCACAAGTTCTAATTAAAATTTAAGTATAAACTAGAGTTGAGGTCACGCTCTTTTTTTCCACTAGAGATTCTAAGCATGTCTATCTACGAGTATCTGTATACTATAGTAATTTACGAATTCAGGGCTGTGATAAGGCCATAACGACCGTGGGACCATAATCATCCCGCGGTCGTTATGGCCCTTAACAGCACGTGGTACGTCGTCGTCAATGTCACATTGTGGCATAAAATAAATTACTTGGCATCATGAAGTTTGTTAATTTGTCGTCAAACCAATTTTGTTGTCAAAATGTAAATTATTTATTTATTAATTTTTGAAATGACCTTGATGAGTTGAGCACTTTTTTTGAATTTCACTTTTTTTAAAACAATAATTTTCAAATTCTGAAAACATCAATATTTGAATATTTAACTGTCAAAACCTCTGAACAGTCGTGAATACTACTATACAAGATGATACTATGATATCACACTATAAAAACACTGCTGGACCGTCCAAGAATGGTTCAAAAATATCCATTTATGGTTGGTTCAAAATAAGTCCATGTGTGTACATCCAAGGAATAACCTTTTGGTCCATATGTGGACGGACCAATTGGGATCCAGCATTGGATGATCCATAAATGATCCACAGACATTTGTACAATGAATGTCCATGGCGGTCAATAGAAGGATCTTGAAGAATCTTGAAAATTAATGCCAAAATCACTGTCGTCATGATTTTCAGTTTAAATCTAACCGCTTTGGAAACATATTTCACTGGTTGCTAAAAAACCGAATGGGTGGGCAGACAAAAAGGCTCCAGTAAAGTAATAATAAAAACTTTTGCTTGGAGCACCTTGTTAAATGTAATTTTTTTTTCAAGGCTTCTTTGACAAAATTATTTTCAAGTTGCCACTAGTAAACGCAAAACTTCTTTTTATCACATTTCATTAAAACACTTTTGCTTTAAGTGACGTTTTGGGTTGGACCCCTCAGTGGCTAAAGTGTGCAACCCCATTACCCTATCCTTTTACAGCTATCAGTTCCCCTCATGAATTATCGTCAAACTCTTATTTGCATATTTTTTCATCAGCCGTTGTATCATATTTTCTTTGTTATACTCGTATGTTGGCAATTCTTGTCCGTTGGCGATTTTTCTCATGCATTACGTATTTGCAGTCTTTCGATTTTCGACGTGGAAGTTGTTTACAAGCTACTAACACAAATATTGATTCGGAGATGAACTCCTTTATTACAAGGCGTGTCTTTATTATTGATGTACCAAGTTTCCAGATACTTCGTTTTACGAAACTTAATAAATTATAAGTGGAAAAGCTTCCGACAAATTTCCCGATACAAAAAAAGTTTTTTCCTGTTCGTTTCGATTAAATAACCGGATGAAAACGGATTGGAGATAATTAAATGTAATGAAGAATTTATACTCATGTGGGGTTGTATTTTTTTCATAATGAGTTAACTTGGGGTAGGTCTTGAATACGGCCAAAATGTCAATTAGCTGATGTCACAATATCACCCCTTTGTCACGTTACAATTCAATTTACTTACCCTTAAGTGTTTGAAAACTTCGAACACATGTTTTTGTCGCATGTCCAAAACTCCAATTGATAGATGTTCTCCACAATTCCGTCCATTTTTTCTCTTTTCATCCCCCGAATTAATTAAATCCAGCCTATTTGTGGAAATGACAGCATCTGTGACCGTATCCCCATTTATCACATTTGGAATCTGCGTTTAACAGTTGCGTAATACGATATTTTGTCAGATTTAACTACACAACCCCTTGCTTGTTTGTTTGCAACCGCATCAGAATAAGGGGGTGGTTACAATAGCCGATGGTCTCCCCCACTATGGGGAAGTTTTGTGACAAGCGTCGGGACGCCTTGGCGCCGAGTTCACATCGGCATGCACTCATTTTTAGCCATTGCAGACACTGTATACGTGCTAAGTTTGTGCCGTTTGGGCTTTAGTTGGAACCGAAAGGTTTTAGTGTGTGGATGGGGAGCGCTAATACCTTCGTTTTTCGCTTCAGGAGTTAGGGTGGAAGCCAAAGGCAACATGGAAATGCACGGTAAACTTTGTAGATTTATACCATAATTGGTATTAGGCCAAACGTGCGATTTTAATTAACAGTTTGTCTAACGTTAAGTTGGTTTTTGCCTTTTTTGTTCCATTCATCGTTGCCGATTTAACCTCAGGCGAGGTTATGGTTTGTTTTTAGGACGAAAATAATTCGTTTCAGTAACGCTTTGTCTCCAAGTTGCGTTCCTGATGTAATTAAGAATTTTTGATGCTTGGAAATGAATGAAGAAAGTTTAAAGATTTAATTTTTATCTTATCTATAATAGATTTGGCCATTTTCAGTAGAGGAATGAAATATAGTTAAAGATTCGCTTTTTTGTAAGATAAAAAGCAGATACATATTGTACAAAAATATTCATAACAGTGGGATCTTTTTTGTATCTGGGTGTGTATTTGCTTCATAACCGGATGATTCCGGCTAAGAGTCTGAAACCTTTGCGTGTGACTTTTATTCAAATGACTCCAAAATTTATGAGATTCCAGCAATCGATCGAATTCCAGCAAGCTCTAATGCGTAG
Organism: Tribolium madens; assembly: GCF_015345945.1. Lineage (NCBI taxonomy): Eukaryota > Metazoa > Arthropoda > Insecta > Coleoptera > Tenebrionidae > Tribolium > Tribolium madens. The sequence goes on along the minus strand of NW_025400985.1, from coordinate 5,192,564 downwards.
GTATCCTCTTTGTTTCTAGGTGCGAATAATGGAACAGAAGCTCGCATGGTCGCAGCAAAGTGACCCGAACAACCTCCAGATCCACCGTTTAGAGGGCGAAGTGGAAGAGCAACGCCAGTTGCGGCTCCACGACGCCCGTCAAGTCGAAGCCAAAGCAGCTCGCATCAAAGAATGGGTGACGAATAAACTCCGCGAACTTGAACAACAGAACCAGACCCTTCGTGAACAGAATATCAAGTGCAATCAACAACTGGAACTCCTTCGAAACCACTTAGCCCTGGCGGACCGCCGGAGATCAGAGAGTTGCTCGCCGGAGCCGAGACAACACACATCCACTTCGAATTCAGCGAGGACTAATAGACACAGGAGACATCAATCGGTTTGCTTGAGCAGTAATTTCGAACCGGCAGTGCCGAGCACTCTTGTAACAAGTGTCAATTTCGGGACGAGTAATTCGAGTATGGATCCGTTGACGGACGAGCTGAGAGCGGCCGTTGATAATCTGAGTATAGGGAGGGTTCCCAGTAGCAGTGCTTCGGATCCGGATTTGGCACATGATTATGCCGAGATTTACACGCCGAGCAGAGAAAAAGTCCCCTGGCCTAGGGCTCCCACGCCGCCGATTCACAGGTTTCCCAGCTGGGAGGATCGGATTTATCAGGTAATACCTAGAGTCAAGTTGATATTTTTTACTTCTTTGGGTATTATTTTTGGCAAATAAAAATGTTATGGTATTCAATATAGGTGGCAGCTGACGGTTTAACTTTGACCGGGACCACCCCCAGCGACATTGGCCCGGAGCAGGCGGGGTACCAGGATATTCCAGTTCCGGTTTATGCTACTGTCAAAGGTCGGGCTAGTCAGATCCGATCGATGCCCTTTACTGGTGACTCTTCGGATGACTCAAGTGACGGTGAAGGTAACAACACTACCGCTGTCGATGGTACCAACACTCATAGTAGGAGTTCCGGTGATACTTCGGGGTCAAGTCCGGGAAAACGAACGGCTTCCAGTAGTAGTGGTTCTCCTAGTAAAAGCAAAACTCGAGGTAAATTGATGTTTTGTTTATTTTCATTCGCTTTTTGTGTAGAAATCCCTTCATTAACATTGACACGAAGGTGTTTCAGACACTTCGTTTGAGAGTGGTATGTCGGATGATTATGCCGTACCACCAGATGCTCTCAGTTGTGATACGACTAGTCTAGAATCGTCAATGTTGCTTAGGGCATCTTATTTAGATAGCCCCAAAAGGATCGAAAGTTTAGAAAAAAGTGGGTCTTTAGCAAAATTAGGTATGTCTCAAAGAATAACAAAAAATAGGGGCTAATTTATTTTGTTCTATTAGGGGGAAAATTAAAAACGTGGCGTAAAAAATGGTTCGTGTTGAAAAACGGCGTTTTGACTTACTACAAGAGTCAAAGTGATATAAACCGCAAACCTCAGGGTCAAATAATCTTAGACGAAGTCTGTAAAATAACTCGAGCCGAAGGCTCGAATACTTTTGAGATAGACACTGGCAAAAAAACCTACTATTTAACAGCAGATTCAATAACTGCGATGGAAGACTGGGTCAGAATACTTCAAAATGTACAACGAAGAAACGCAACCAAATTATTACTAAGCAAAGAAGAAAACAAACCGTCAGTTCAAGGGTGGCTAACGAAAGTGAAAAACGGTCACGCGAAAAAATGCTGGTGCGTGCTTATTGGGAAAATGTTTTTGTATTTTAAATCGCCCACAGACACGGTAAGTTAAAATTATTAGAGATTTAAAGTTTTAATGTGTTGGTGTAGACGCCGGCAGGTCAAATCAATATGCGTGACGCGCGAGTTGAAGAAGTCGAGCATTTATCAGATTCCGATTCGGAAGAACGAGATACGGAACATCCGGACTTAACCATCGGAATATTTCCAACAAATCAAGGACCTACGTATTTATTGTGTTTAGGGAAACAAGTACGTGACTGGCTTTTATCGTAATGGGGAATCTTTCTATTTTGTTATAGGAAAAAGATTCGTGGTTATATCATTTGACTGTAGCCAGCGGCGGCGGCCCGAGCACAGGCACACAATACGAACAATTGATACATAAATTGATGGAAGTCGATGGCGATTCAAACTGCGTCTTGTGGAGACATCCGGTTTTGTTACATGTGCCTTGTACGAAAGACGGAGCGATACCCTCATATTTCCCACTTACGACATTACCGACTGAAACACTACAGGTATCTACTCTATTCAAAATAAAAATAAAATTTCACCTGAGATTACTTTTTAACAGGCCGAAGCAATCAAACTATTCAAATGTCTCCAATTATTCATGTCGGCGGCTGTTGATCAAGCCGGAATCGATTATCACGTGGTGTTGGCACAAAACGCATTACAACAATGTTTAGACATGCCGGAATTACAAGCAGAATTGATTTGTGCGTTAATTAAACAAACGAGTAAAAGTTCACCCTTACCCAAACTCGGAGTCCAGGTATCTACACAAAAGTTGCTTAAAAAAAGTGTAAGTGTGCTTTTTATATTTAGTTTTTATGTCGAATTTAGTTTAGAAAGTCGGAGTTTCAAACGTTGAAAGTCCGACTTATAGTTATGTTAAGTTTTTAAGACAAGCTAAGCTTTAGCACTTGCCAATGGATGTCCCCGACGAAAATGGAATAATTTTACCTTTCATTTTCTAGTATCACAGGGGACATCCTTATTTAAAATAAAACACTTCAGTGTTTTCTTTTCGCACGATTGAGAAGAACTATAAAAAATCAATGTGCATAAACTTGATTTCATTTGCCCTTGCATGAAACAGCAACTTTCTTTAAACTGTTGCCTCTCCTCCACTAAGAATGTTGGTGTTTCAGTTTAGTTTCTTGTTTTGGATGTTTTTAGACCCTAGAATAGAATAGATGCCTGCGTATGCATCGTTTCTTCATCAAAGCAGAAGCCATTTGGTTTGGGGGTCATCAAAGTCATTTTGTTTTCAACACACTCAACACTAATCATCTACATCTCAAGCATTGTGCCCCCTTTCTGCTTGTCCCCTTAGTCATGTCCAAATATTCGTCTTCTAGCCCCATATACAGAAACACCAAAATTCTTTTCAGCAACTTCTTCTTTGCGCGACTCAAAGTTTATTCACCTGCGAAACGACTCCCAGTATAAACAGTACTTCTGACCAACAAATTGCATCTTCCAATATACAGGCGGTCCAAGAAGAGAAATACAAAGAGCACAAGGAATGTTACAAGGAACATAAAGATCATAAAGGACCTCCGAGTTATACGTTGTTGCAAGGATGGCAGTTGCTCGCATTGGCTGTTAGTTTGTTCGTTCCGAAATCGTCAAGATTATTGTGGTTTTTGAAGTTGCATCTGCAGAGAAATGCTGACAATAGGACAGAGTGTGGGAAATATGCGGCATATTGTGAGAGGGCCTTGGAAAGAACAATACAAACAGGTGAGCAATTTTTTATTTTCGAAATTTTGGTATAATTTAGTCTATTGTAAGAGCAGCAGCGGCGTAACTTACTGACGAGTCGCTCATGGATACGCATTGATTCGATTGAGTATATTTCAGGAATTTTAATTTCGGTCTTTGATCCGTCTCCTGGATTAAAATCTGAACCATCTAAAACAAGTTTAATTAAAACAGATGGTTTTAAATCATTTTTTTTTACATTAAGTAAAATTCCAATAACGTGACGTCCGCAAATTGTGTTCCCATACTGTTTTAAATAATCACTGAATTCGGTTGGATTTAAATTTTCAATTGCATTCATTCCCTAAAAAATAAATCAGATTTGTCTCACAACACGAGAAAATTACCATAAGGTCCAAGTTGTGTATAGATTCGTATATGTTAGTGCAAGATCTGTCACAATAAGTGTAACGAAATTGGGACCCCCAGTGACAAAAATCGGACGATATGATGAAGAGATTTTCCGGATCTTTTAAATAATTTACGAAAATTTTTCCATAGTTTAGGTGTTTTTCCGCGCTTAATGTACCAACAAGAATTGGAACTATCGTGAACTGATCCTTATAACTGAAATAATTGTTAAATTATAAGTTTTTTGGAAAAAAAATTACCATTCCATGACTTTGGCCACGTAAGGTAGTTGCATCTCGATACTGTGCTCTTTCTCGTCAACGTTCAAATCTAATAATTCAAACTGACCTGTACTCTGCAATTCACTATTAACTATAGAAAAAAAAAATGTTTAAGTAACTCGAAAACATGTTAGTTTTACGGACCTTTAGAATCTACCAGCAAGTCATATAAAGGAGTCTTGTAATAAGTTGCAGTCGTCAAGGCACACCCCGATAAACCAAAATGGTGGGAAGGCCCCAAAATAAATATTCTTCTTACCATTTCGGGCATTACTTGTCTGTAAGCCCATGCCGAACATGATCCACAATATCTGTATCCAGCGTGCCTAAAATAATTATTTTCACGAGCAGTAGAAAAAATTTCGTGTGTAACTTACGGTGTAATCAGAGCCCGTGCGGGGCCGTGAACGTATTTAGCTTTTTGCAGCCATAACCCAAGCTGGTTCGATAATTCAATCTCTGAAAAACTTACGTAATTACAGGCGAAAAAATTAAATAATACTTGCCTGAATCTGAATACCAACTACCAGCGTGTTTTGCTTTCCTTGTGGGCATTTTCTGAAATCTAAAACACATACTTATTATTATCTTGATTTAGATTTTGAATTTTGGTCGCCCCCCGTATAACATTTAAATATTGCATATGTCTGCGCAATCACACTGCTGCCAATCATTACTCAGGCCCGGCAACCCCTAAACGGTTCCACCAAATTTAAACAAACCAATTGGCAAATACAACAATTCGATGCTTTATTATTATTAAGTACACCAAAAATAATAGAAAAACTCACCCTGTCACCTAAATCAAACAAATTAATAACACACTGATGTCAAATTCTGTTCACTTTTTTCAACTAGTCGATTGGATTATTGTTAAATTTGATAAAAATGTAAGTTGCGTTTGTGTCGAGTCGGTGGTTGTCGACCGCAATAGCGCAGCGAAGGGAATGGCGATGAGAGTATCGGATTGGGGGTGGCGTTTGGCCGCTTGCCAACTTAGGTTCGCAACCCTAATATGGATCACGTGGTGCGCGCTGTTATTGCCGCCGCTTTTCCAATTACAAATTGACTTGAAAATTTCTAAATTTCCCGATTCGAGATTACGATAAAATTTCGCAACGCACGGGTGACATTTGAGTGCACGGAATTATGTCATTGTCATGGTTACGCATCGCATGGGCGGGTTTTCAATTATTTAGTGGAAATTATTTTCCTTGTGAAGTAAATTGGAAATAGATGATTTCGGTCGCAAGGATCAAAACATCGGCACTTGAAAGAAAATGATTGATTTTACAAAATTATTTCATTTCAAAAAAATGTTTTTGCTTGATATGTTTGCAGGAGGCCGTGAGTTGAAGCCGTCAAGGATGGAAGTCCTTAGTATCTTGCTCAAGAATCCTCAACACCACTCATTGCCCCATTCGATGCCCGTCCATCTCCTCAACGGCACATATCACATAACGAGTTTCGACGGTTCAACCACGATAAAAGAATTTCAAGATAGTTTGGCGCATGAGATTTGCTGTCGGGTCAGCAACGGTTTCGCGATTTTCAGCGACGACCCCATCGAAAAAGACCTAGAGCACACTCTCGACCCGAACGCAAAACTTTGCGATTTAATATCAAAATGGGAGATTGCGTTACGTGAGAAAGGTTTAGGTAAATTTGAAAACAGTCGGGTGATTCGACTGACTTATAAAAACCGTCTGTGGTGGAAAAACAGTGCTCGGTTAGAAACGGACAAAGAAAGATTACTTCTGTGTTATCAAGTCAATAAGCAAATTGTTTCGGGTCGATTTCCGTTAAGTCGAGAATTGGCATTGGAGTTGGCAGCACTGATGGCGCAACTGGATTTGGGGGATTGTACCTTCGGATCACATAAAAACACCAGTGTAAATAATACTTTAAGTAATCAAGGGACTTCCAATCGACACCAAAGCCCTAAATCGACGACGAATGGGACGTTAAGTCCGCCAACTGCCATTCAAAATTCTAATACTCTAAGCGCCTTGAATAACGTGCACGGGATTCTTACAGCTCACTCGAATCAAGCTCTCAACGCCATTGATAAATTCTATCCGTATCGATACAGAGATCAATTGACACAAGAAGGTTTGACAGAGCTACAAGCAAAGCTTTTGGAGAAATGGAGGGGTCTGAAGGGCCGAACTCAGTTGGACTGTGTCCGTATTTATCTCACGTGTACCCGGAAATGGCCCTTCTTCGGCGCCACGCTCTTCCAGGTTGATATACATAAACAAAATAAGTGAGAATAAACAATGCTTTCATGTTTTTAAGGCCCGTTTGCGTCAGCACGACTCGCCGATGATTTGGTTGGCCGTCAACGAAGATTCCATCACGATCCTCGACCTTGCAACGATGCAGCAACGAGTCCGGTACCCATACACCAACGTGCTCACATTCGGCGGTTGTCAAGAAGACTTTATGTTGGTTGTGACACAAAACGACCAACAACCCTCCCAAAAATTAATCTTCTCGTTAAGTAAACCGAAAATACTCGAACTGACCTTACTCATAGCCGACTACATGAATCTCTTAATAAATAATCCTGGTACGCCTTTATTAGGTACTTTAAGTAGGGGAACTATGGTTTCCGTTAATCAGTCTGTGGTAAATCAATCTATCATTAGTCAAGCTATAGCCAATCAAAGTCAACCCGATATTTTAAAATCGACGCCTGATCATGGGGTGCAAAGGTCGGATTCGAAGAGGAGGACGCATGTGGATTCAGGACTTGCGTGATATTGACGATATCACAAAAGTTACGATGGCTGACGATGTCAGAAGACGGTATCGTTTTTTTAATTGTGATTTTTCGCTTTTTCTGTGGCAGATCGGAGATTGTATATATCGTGTATGTGGATGTATATAGCGATTATTTATTACGTTGGACAGTTGTATAAATGCTTTTTTAATTGATTCACTCATGTTTTTTTTAATCCCGGGGATAAGTTGAGGCCTACGATTTACATTAACAACTTTTATACAAACCTAATATATGTAATTTTCATTTTTTAAACATTGCGCAATTGCAGCGTGTCTTGAAATTCAGTGTCTCCAATTAAATTACAAAAACAATTTGTTTCGAATGCTGATCAAAGTTTTTTGGTAGAAATAGAGGCTAAGCTTTTTTATAGAAACTGATCCAAGAGTAAGTGTGTCGGAAATATTTTGGCAGCCACTATGAACCGTTTTCGGAAAAATTGGCTAAACGTAATAGACTGAATTTTAAAACACCTAAAACGACGGTATGCTTTAAGTTGATTTTGTTGTGGTTTCCTAGTCTTTTATATAAAAATGTATGCATGTTTGACAATAGTTACCATTATGAGATTTTTTATGATACAAGGGGCACCAATATTTTTAAATGTATAAGAAAAATTTTGGTGTTTTATTTTCCTGTAATAATCAATCTAATAAATGATGATTTTTCTCATATACATTTGATATTAATGATCCCTAGGTATTATTAATTTATTATTTATACATAAATAAAAGATTTTAAATAAAACTGTGGGCTTATTTCGTCCTTTTGAAAAACATACATAGACAATGAGTGTATTTATTTTCTTTTTCATAATCGTATTTTACAATCATAGGCCAAAAATGATGTTCTTATAAAAAAGTAGAGTTAATACATTACATAACATTATAAATCTATAGATATCTGCAGCAACAATGTGATTATTTGGGATTAATACGAAAACCTAGTAAGTTAAATAAAAACCCGTTTATAAATATGGACAACTTATTTCTTCCTCTGTTTTCTTTTAATTAAATATAAATTAATGGAAAATTGTACACTTTTCTTAACTAAATACACATAAAAATCAGTCTATTTTAATAAGGCAACTGCGTAACAACAATTCATAAATATTAAGAAGCCTAATTTATAATACAAATCATTTTGACATTTTCCCTCTCAAGTACAAAATCTTTGGACGTATGTCATAAAAAAAGATTTTACATCACAATCATAAAAGAATGGCAGTTAAACAATTAGTCTGTGTATGTGTAAAACTTACCAACATTAGAACTAAAAATGAAATAAGGAAACATAATATCAGTTAAAAACAATATAAAGATTACCTACTGTACATTTTTGTTTTATATGTAAATTCACATTCTTAGTAATAGTAACAATTCATATAAAATTAAGTCTTTCTATAATTATACTCCTAATGGAAGTCTAAAATCAGATTTAATCCCTTCTCTGATGTTAAAGATGGACAAACTAAAAAACAAATGCTATACCTCTTGCCCTAGATCTTGTATGCCACTCTCGGCAATCGGTACAAACTTATCGTCGATTTGAACTAGAAATATTGTACGGTCGACGTGAGACCTCCGGCCTGGATCTTTATGACAAGGCGTCCATCGATGCACCACCTAAAAAATACAAATTTTTAAAATAAATAAAACTGGAAGAAAATTCATTCACCGGTCCTTCCATCCCCGTTTCCGGTACCCAATCCTTCCAAAACGAACGCCCCCCTCTCACCCTCATGTACTCAGTCGGCCACGTAACGTCAATCCTTCGCCCTAAATTGATTGCATCATATACTAAATTCGGGTCGACGATCTAAAACCCCACCTTAACGTTTTGCAAAAAAATTAAATAAAATCTCACGTACTCTAACTCTCTGTACGGAATATTCCTTCTCGGCACTTTCATCGAACTCGTCATTCCTCGGCTGTCCATCGGGCGTTTGCGACACTGCTCTTTCATCCCTCTCTTTAAAAAGTCCCGCTAAACTGGCCAATGTAGCACTCGTGGGTTTCCCCACCGAAACCAAACTCCCTCTGTTGCCACCTAATGAAGTCCGACTCAGACTAGAGCCACGCCCCATGCTACCGCTCAAGTGTGAACCGTCGGTTGATTGGCTGCCGGCTGTTTGGTGATTAAGAGGCGTGACTGTTGTCATAGCGTAGACACCCTCGTGACCCATGCCGATCTCGTCGCGAGTTGAAGCCCCACTTGAGCAACCTTCACCACACCGTTTGCGGATACTGCCAACATAATATCATAAAAACAAATCACAGACCACTTTGATATAATTGACTTACCGTCTGAAAACGTTAAAAATGTAATTCTTGATTTTGGTCAAACTGACCGACCCCCCGACTAGACTGCAGTACTGTTCGTTTGTTTCGGCGTAACTTGTCGTTAACGGTGAGACATAAATGGGGTAACCAATCGGTTGATCACATGATGAATTGATAATATTTCTCAAAGCCTGCTTTGCGTTTTGGATACTCCCTCGTTCTGGGTTTCTATTACGCAAATAAACCAATTCTTGTTGCTGGCCGGCCCAAAGTCCCCGAACACACTCTTTATTTATTTTAATTACGCGGAAACTCAAATATCGTTTATTTAACATAATAATTTTGTACTCGTCGCTACCGTCGTCTAACACATGTCTGAAACAAAAAAAAAAAAACAATTTGAAAAAATTCGCCAACTATGCAAAATCAAAACCTCAAAGCTAAAAGACTGGGTGTTCCGCTAAGAACGGCGTTCCTCCAAGCCGGGTCTCCTTCGTGTGATATCACCAACTCCTCTTCATGCTTACAAATGGCGTCATACAGAGCTGGGAGTTCCTCATACTCGTCAGGAGACATGAAATGGTCTTGGTGGAGTTTCAGCGACATTCGTATCCCCGGTGCAACTACAGTTTTCAGTAGATCCATGTCGGTGAATACCCACTCATCTCTAGCACAAGTGATACGAAAATCCCCTTTGAACAGTGCATGCAACCCGAAGAGAAAAAACTCAACACTTGAAACTGTATTATGAGACACTGCACCCAAAGCTCGACGTCCTAGCAGACTCAGAGAGAAACAAAGTAGTACCAAAGTCGAGTTACTCCCTGAATCGACATTCTTCTCCGCTTTCTCAACACAAAAACTGATCCAGTCGCCATGAACTTGCGAAAACATGTGACGTGTCATCCCGCTACTGGATATGTCAAAGTCTTCGTCGATGTTGTAATTGAACACCGGGTCTAAATCGACGAAATTCTTGTGTTCCATGGGTTGCAAAGCAGACAAGATTGTCTGTGAGGAGAGCCATTCCTCCAATTTGGGAGAACGTACGGTGTAAAATATGATACTCTGGAAGAAAAAATGTTGTAGGAAACAAGAAAAAAGAGTCACGAACAATACTTTGACGTAATACGAGATGAGGACTTTTCGGAATTCGAACACTTGCAACATTGAGACGGCGCTGTTGTCGGAGATGCTGTACCCCTCGAGTATGTATTTAGCCGCGGTGACTTCCCAAGCCAGCCAGCGTTGACTGAACGCAGAACTGATGCCCAAAATCCCGGTGAAATGGTCTGTTTCGATACAACAACATGCTAAAAGTTACGAAAATTAAATAAATAATCGAGAAGAAAATAAGTGCCAAAGCTACAGTATAATTGAGATTTTGACAAAACATTCTTATTTAATTCAATTTTAAGTTTGATACTTTTTGTTTTAATACCAAACTTTGCTAACTTACCATGATTCTCTTCAATCCCTTCAGTAATAGCCTCGACTTCCCTCTGTTGACAATACGTCCCTTTAAACTCCAATCCCCGCATTTGAAACGTCACCAATCCATTCCCCAACTCGATTATATGAACCAAACAATTCAAATAGTCCGATGCCAAAACGAAACAATCCCCTTGACTGACCAATCCCCACCGTCCCAAAATCAAGTCGCCACATAACGAATGTTGCAACGATCTCGTAAGATGTTCGTAAAAAATCGAATTTAAATTATTATCATCGGCACCCAAATTTCGATCAAGATGTGACGACAGTGGTGTATTTGAATGATCGACTCTTCGAGTGTTATAATCACGTTCCCAAAATTTGATTGGTCGAACGTACGAAGTTAGAAAAATTGCGCTGCCTAAGAATGGGTTCAGAGGTGTTGATAAAATAGCCGAAATGAAGGCTTGCAGGAACAACATGGCAGAATGAGGTACCGAAAAAGGCTGGGCGAAGGCGTGAAAAGCTGAACCCCATGTGATTTGCCACGGAGCGATATATGTCACCACGAATTGGACCTGCAACAAAGATATTAACACTAAAGTCTAGCTATATTGTCGTACTCACCTTGAGTAACAATTCGTAGAACTTATGAAAAACAATACTCATGAAAAAATATTCCACTAGAAATGTTTGTTGCAGGAAACTATAATCGTAGCGAAAAAACAACGCTGTGAATGTCAAAATGAGATACTGACAACTCTGATTCGAATAGGAACTACGTAAACACTTCAAACCACAAATAACAACAATGAAGGACCCGAGCAAAGGCCCGAATTTCTTAACGACTTTGGGTGAATCTTCAGTCAGGACCGAGAGGAACAAAAGTGGATATAAAATATTCCGTTCGACAAAACACAAATAGATGTAAACTCTTTCAAACCACATGATTTTCGCTGGTCCTCTTATCTGATACTGTAACAATTCTCTCGATCTCAATACAGGACTAGCAATACACAACCAGGGTAACTGTTTCCTCAACTGTGGAGTGATATAATGGAGGATAAACCCCAAAACGGCCGAAATAGTCCACAGCACTGGGCTCAATTCCGGTTGAAGAGCCGTAAAAACAGTACTCGCGTGAACACTAAACACCAAAACTGCAATCAAACCGCACAAAATGATATCGTTTTTCAAGCGCGCATTTACAGTTTTCTGTAATTTGTGTGGAAGAGGATCAACATGATCGTTGACTTGTTCGGTTGTTTCGTTCGGGAATTTTACCGACTTTTTGGCTTGCTTCTCAGTAAGGGGTTTCTCTTCTTTACTCTCGACTTTATCGACTCTGTCTTTACTGTGTTCCCTGTATATGTCCGAGGGCCAGACGTGACGTTTCACTATGTTCCATAAATGTGACGGATCGCTGGCGCTTCGACTCAAATGATACGAACAAGCCACCAAACACGCACAAAAAATAGAAAATAAAATGTGTTGTGAGCTTTTGGGCTCGCTTAGGCCTCCATATGCGAAACCATTCATCACGATCACAGCCAAAATTGAACGGAAAATGCAATAGAACGAAGCGAGGAGACTCGACATTGCATTTCCGCCGAAAATATGCATGTCGACCTGTTCTAAAAGATACATAATGAAGGTGTTGATTTGGGGGAAAAGTCCCAACGAGAATAACACAGGAAAAAAGAGTATAAATTTGATGAGGAAATCGCGGACAAGGAGGAGAACCTGCATGTGTGTCAAACCGCCGCTACTTAAGCTATAAATCTGATTTTCCGTTGATTTATCAATGTAGGAATCAAGAATAAGAATAATTCCTGCACAAATACAGAAATATATCGGGCGTGAATAGGCTATGATCCGGTTAAATCCATGCGTGGGCGATGCAGCGTCCGGCTGCACACTCTTCAATAACGAATACTGACAACTAGCCATAACAAAACAAAAGATGAACGCCAACAAATCTTCATAAAAGTCATAATACAACAAAACAGCACCAGAAACAGAGACTAGAATCCCAAAAACAATCGACAAAAGTGTCTCAAAAAACGTCAAATTCCTATCTAACAACGCGAGCAGTTTCAACCTATCAAGAGTCACTTTCACATAAGTCCACGGGAACACTTTAAATTTATAAAACGACTTGGTCCTCGGATAATTATTGTTCACTTGATCGGAATTTTGGATGAATTTGAACTGATTTCGGGCCAAATTCGTCTCGATGTCACCCTCATGCTCGCCTTGCACTATACTTATCAAGGAGTCTAAAGGATCTACGAAGCCTTGATTGGCGAACAATCGACGACGAATCGTATCACGCACTTTCATTTGAGCGGAGTTGAGGTCCGAATTTTGGGTGGGAATCATACAATTAGAGGGTGTTTTTGAAGCAGGAGCGTCCAGGATTATCGATACTGAACTGTTGCAGATAGAATCAGTACTGTTGCTATCGCAGAAATCCTGGGTGGTGTTGCGGGTCCCCCGCGACGTCGAGGCGGCGTCGCTAGGCCTGCGACGGTGAGGTTTGTCTCCACTGGAGGATTTTTCATGCAGACGGTTATTTGCTGTCCCTAAAAATAAGTTTTATTTCGTTTTGGGCAAAATACAAGAGTCGGCACCTACCTAACCCTTTCTCATCGAACGTATAAGTGACCCAATTCCCGTGTTCGTCCATGAAACAATGAACGGATCCATCAGTCGTATCGTTAAAATTTTTGGCACAATGCGTCCCATGTCCCGCCGTCAAAGAACTAGCTATTGCACTATCCCTCTTATTTCTTTGGCACGACCTTCTCCTACTAACTCTACTCCTTTTCAATCTACTCCTCTGCGGTGACACATGACTAAATTTAACCGTCTCACTAGGTGGTAAATAACACACCGATAGGGGATAGTCTCTCCTCGAAGCCAAAAACGCCGATAAAAGGGGTGCTGGTGGTAACAACGTGCTCAACTCGTTGTTCGAGCCACCTGAAGACCCTTCTTCGTTTCGTTCCCTCGATGCCCTTACATACCGTTTCGGGATATCGACTCTCTGGGGTTTCTGCAAGACGATACATTCAAGTCCTTCAACTGAACTCGGACCGTCATTTTGACGAAGAGTTTGTGTAATTTTATTTTCTTTCAATGAACGATTTCGAGGTTCGTTTTCGTCGGATTTACAACGACACATGCTACATTTTTCCGATTCACTTTTTGGGGTTTTTCGGCCAGATGATTGATCGTTGTGACTAGAATTTGAACGGGTTTTTTTGGGAATAGCGCCGAGACTGCGGGTCGAAGGAACTTGTTCTTGAAGGACTTTATTGACGTCGTGTTCGAGCGACACTGTAGTGGTGCTCGACCACTCTGTGTCTCTTTTTAACGGCTCTGGAAAAGCACAAAAGTGAAAAGTGAAAAACATTATTAGATTTATCAATCAGTCAGGCTATTTAGAAACAAAAAAAAATAAATGACTACTACCTTTCTTAGATATTTTTACCTATATTCCAACGGTGTTTTTTTCACACCCAAAATACATGTAATCTGTTTTTCCTTGAAGCGGAAATTGCCAAGTCATTATTTTCATTATTTCTATTGGTACAAATTTGTTTGTTTTTATCTTCAGAAAAAAATTATACATATTTTTAATTTTTGTATTGAAATGTCAAAATTTTAATTTTAATAATTTTGGTGTTTGTTTTGCACTATATTGATTTTATAAACAATAATTACACTAGCCAACAAGCATTTTGTGACTAAGAAGAACAAAAACACGATTAGCCCGTCACACCAAACTTTTATTTTAATAGCATTCTCAGGTGAGAATAAAAATTTTTTTATTCTCACCTGAGGATGACCACTTTGTGGTTGAAACGCGTTGTGCTATTAAAATAAAAGTTTGAATAAAAGAAAAAAAAGAATAAAAGAAGAATAAAACTCTCACCTGAGGATGACCACTTTGTGGTTGAAACGCGTTGTGCTATTAAAATAAAAGTTTGGTGTGACGGGCTAATCGTGTTTTTGTTSATCGTTTCCATACCAAGAAGATCCAAGAAGAAGAACTAAGAAGAAAACAGATATTTTTTGTTTAATTCTATGTGCTAAACTCAAAATTGATAAAGAAAATTCCATAGCACGTCAGATTTTAACGTTAGGCATTTTAAGATATCATATGTAAGTATGTTCGACAAAAACGCCGAAAAACGAAACATTTAAAATTAATTTTCTCCATTCTCTCATTTAAATATTTTTTCCCCACATTTGGGTGCCGTTAGTGACGAACAAGGGGAAAAGTTCCACTAGGATATATTGACGATGGAAAAGAAGTACTAAGAGAGATGGATGGGATCCAGCAATGATGGGGGATTACTGCTGGTTCCTGATAAGGGAAGTTAAAACGCCCTACAAAAGAAAGTCAGCTTTTGCAAAAAAATCATCTACAACAGATTTATGTTAGAATCTTATACATCCTTCAACATTGTTCTTGTTTACTGAATAAATTAATTTCTTTCGTCGTCTATTTAATTAATTTCTATTTGAAATGAACAATTTTTACGATAAAATTTGAGAAATTAAAATCTGTACGTGATGGAGAATTTTTCTTATCAAATTCATAATTAGGGATGTTAATGTACCCTGATACACGTATCAACAGATCAATCACATTAAAAAAAAAATGTTGGGTAGTGTTCTCAATATCTCGGCTTCTAATTGAAATACATAAAATAAAAAATAAAATTGAAATACATGTATAAAGAAGGAACCAAAGACATTCAATAGAGCAGGAAAAAACTTACGGGATGTTCAAAAATCAAAAGAATCCTCCAAAAAAATAATAAGGAAGTCCAAATAATCAAAAAAAATTAAAAATCAACAAAATCCAGTAATCAAAAAAAAACAAAAAATCCAAAAGTCAAAAACACGAAAAAACATCGAAAAAAAATCAAAAATCCAGAAAACTTGAACTTAAACGATTTCAAAAAAGATGTTTTTTATAATAAACTTTTATTAAAAAAAATGTACTAAAAGGCAATTTTTTTTCTGTCAGAGAAAAACATTTGCTTGTGCCTTAAGATCTTAAAATTTATAAAAGCTTTGAGAGCACAATTACTTTGCTCAGTTCACCGCCCCCAAAGCTTTTATAAATTTTAAAATCTTAAGGCATAAGCAAATGTTTTTCTCTGACAGAAAATCATTTTTTATATACCAGGTGATTCACGAGGAATAATGAGCCTAACCAAATTCTCGATGCAACCACCATTACTTTTCGCAAGTTATTTTGCGACAACTGTAATGTTGGTTGCACCGAGAATTTGGTCAGGCTCATTACTCCTCGTGAATCACCCTGTATTTTTTGACTTCTGCTTTCACATTTTGCTAGACAAATTTCTAAAAACTGCTAGCGGTACCAATTTTATACTCGCTTGTTTCCATCCCAGAATTTTGTCTTTGTGTTTGATGTAATTTTTGTTGAAATTTCTGAGAATAAATTTGGTATAGTACGTAGTACCAACCTTTAAGTTGTTGGGCATTTCCGTTAAAAAACAGACCTTATGAATTTTGACCGTCTGTTGTTGCACGTACCTTTTTTGTGTTGGTTGTGCTGGTTCTCGTTGTCGAACAACCAATCCAAGTCGAGTTCGACCAAACTGGTACTATTATCCTTTTCGACTGTTTTGGCCGCGTCTCCCTCCTTCCTCCTCTTGTTCCTTTTGATGTTCCTTTTCCGGAAGATGTGTGGCTCATTCACTAAAACATCATTTTTGGCATAGACAACTCTAACATTATTATCACGGACTTGATCTCGAAAAACTTTAAAATCGTCACCCAACACGTGACATAATTTTTTCACCGAAATTGGACAAATTGGTATTTTCGGACTTCGTTCGTCGCATTCGACGCTCGTATTACTACAAGATAAATTCGAACACTCACTTAATTTTTTATCACTGCTTTCGTTATCCGTCCCGTAACAGTCAGTCCTAGCGTCGTGCATTTCCGGCGTCGCACTCGAATTTGAATTATCATTATCTAAGAGGGCGTCTTTCGATGTCGCACTTGTCCTTTCTTCACTGCACTTTTCTTCTATTTTCGGATGGGTTTTTTCGTAAGGCACGTTTTTCGTCATTGTTTTCACAGTGATGTAAAACAAGGGAGAGTTACTTCCTTGAATCTCTTCTAAATCCGAGTCGGAAACATGGGCCGGAGAGTCAATATCTGTATCAGGCCCGTGCGAAGTCTGATGTTCGTCCGACTGTTCCGCAATTGGATAAACAATCTCGGAACCATAATACGAACACAAATTCAAATGTTGGTTTCGCACCAGACTAGAGCTTGGAGGCGGCAGAGGATTCCTCGCCCCCTTGCACCCAATCACTTCCAAACTATTCGGATGGACGATCAGCGCTGGGGGCGGACAACACGTCTCCAAAGCTGTCGATCGTATCCTCCGTACGCCTCCTCGACCATTCGTCTTAAAATAAAACCCTTCAGAAGGATTTTTATCCAAATAACCCAACTCCAAAGACCCAGTGGGCTTAATATCAGTCGATGGTAAAAAATTCAAACTACTGTTGGTAAAATTGGAGTGTCTTCGGCCGCTCGAAGGACCTTGTTCGCAATCGACGCTTTGTAAAGACGGCCGTTGAATCAGGAGATTGCCGTCAGCTGAATCGGCTTGTTGGTACAATTTACGAAAACTCGAACGGTTCAGTTTGGTATCATCGGTGATTCGAACGCAAACGAAACCGTCGGTTTTTGAACGTTGATGCTTCGGACGACGGTCGGATTTTTTGGGTTTGCGATCAGGCACGTCGGGTTGGTAGGTTACTATTTCTAAAACGGGAGCGGCGGCGCCGTCGCTGCTCTCCGACGAGTTTTTGCGGTGGACCTCGGCCTTCAAATCTAAGAAAATTGCAAAAAATAAGTAAACATGAATTATGTACATCACTTACGCGGCCAATTTTTAATTTTGCGAAAAGAAGCAGAAATTGTAATTGCGAAAAAGATTTTACACAACACTTCTGTTTGGTACAAAATACAACATAATAACGATAAACACGGTGTACAAGGTGCTGCATTTTGGAGAGGGAATAGCGAATCTCCGAAACTGAAAGGTTTAGCCAAAAACGAGTGATACATTCTGAGGCTCATTTTTTGAGAAATATAATATTGGTTAAAACCGCATCCCGCTATTGTCTTTTGTTTTCGACTTACAGAAAAAAGTTGACATTTTGGTGAAATATAAACAAATTATAACTTTGTTAATATAAGAAGATACGGATTTGAAATAAAAACATTATACACGCACTTTTGTACGAGGAATTTAGAAATGTAGTTAAAAAAAATTCAGTTATTTGTCAGTTATTGTATACGCTCCCGAAAACAGCTGTTTTCAAAATAAGTCCCTAAAATGAGTCTTTTCCGGACTCAATAAAGTAGTACGCAAAATGGTTATTTTAGGTACTCAGTCCCCAACAACAGTTTTTCCGGACTAAAAAATAAAATTGGTTATATATGGTGGCAAAAATTTTTTAATTAGTAAAAGGTTTGAATTCGTGTTTTGGGAGCTTTAACAAAAAATATGTATTTATAACAGAATAATTTTTTTATAATTATACTTAAAAAGTGAAATAGATATTTTGTTTGACAGTAGTTGGCAATAGAAAAACTATTTCATTTGAATTGATAATAATCAATAAGGGTTTTGTGAACTGTGAAATAGATGAAAAAATAGATAGAATTATAAAAATTAAAAAAAAACACGATAGGTTAGAACAAATATATGCGAGTGCCTCAGAACAAAGTTATTACATATTTTTTAAAAATCCAGAAATAGAAAAAAAATATGTCAACTGTCAACACAATTAGAAAAAACATTTTTTTCATGGTCTAATGGAGATAGTATAACGTTCCACATAGACGGAATTTGAGTACTTGAATAGCCATATCGTCATTTTTGTGTCATATAAAAATATATTTAAGTTTTTTTAAGTAAGTTTGCAACTTTACAGCGAGTGGTTCCCACAATCCGTTAGTTGTTTGTTCTACCAGCTCTCCACTTTCCCCATCTATACCCCAGGTGCAGGGAGTATTAGGATCAGTATGATTCGCATGTTTGGCCCTCAAAGCCGTCAAAGTCCTAATAGTGTTAGCACCGCAGTTCTGGGCTAAGGTCTTCGGAATAATTTCAAGGGCGTGTGCTAAGGCCCTGTAAGGACCATGAGTGGCCTTTTGTAACAGTTTTTGTGCCACAGCCATCTCGATAGCGCCTCCTCCAGGCACCAATCGTGGCAGTAGTACTATATTACGAGCTACTTGTAATGCATCTTGTAAATTACGTTCGATTTTATTTTATTGAAGAATTAAAACAACACTCTATATATCACTAAAAGTTACAATGGTAATGTTAGCTTGTTTAAAAACAAAGAAAGGTCGCCAATAAGTTGATTTACGAATTATTTTGCATTTTTTTCGTTACTTAGTGCTAAGAAAACTCTTTCATTAGTAACACTTGTTAAATAAAATAGTTTAATCCTTTTAGTTGAAGATGCAACATTTTTTCATGGCCAACTGCGAACAAAAATCAGATATTTTTTTATCACAGATATTTTTTAATGTATTATACTAGTAATATTCTGTTACAAATATATATTTTTTTAGATAAGAAAAAAACACCCTTTTTAAAAATGCCATAGCCACCTATGATTCCTATTAAAAAAAAATAAAACTGTCTTATTACGGCTAAACAAATAACTGAAAAAAATTGTTATCTACATTATTAAATTCTACGCAAAAAAGTGCCTGTATAACGTCTTTATTTTAAATCCATATCTTCCACAATAACGAAGATATGAATTTTTTCAATTTTTTTCAAATGTCAACTTTTGTCTATAAGTCGAAAATAAAAGACAATAGCGGGATGCGGTTTTAACCAATATTATTTTCTCAAAAAGTGAGCCCCAGAATGTGTCACTCGTTTTTGGCTAAACCTAAAAAGTTTATGGTTTTTCTATTTTGTCTTTGAACGTAAAATTTTTATGCGCCAGTTGGCAACACATTTTACGATTCTATGATCCCAGAATTGCAATAGAACGCATGTGAAACTTTGTTGACGAACGTGAAAATTCTCACATTACATATTGATGCCAATTTGCATTTTTATGTCTTCACTGACACAATTTTTATGGAATTAAAGCATAAAAGACTAAGAGAATTTTTTTGTTGTTGGCGGTCTTGTAACGTTAAAAACCCTCCATATTCAAACAAAAAATTAGAAGTAACGATTGCAAACGCACCTGTCAAATGTAGGTCAGCTCTATCATCACAAAATGTTATTGGCTGAAAGCGAGGCCTTCAAATACGGAACTTGCAAAATTAAAATAGCAGATACAAAAGTATGAATATTTAAGACTTACATTTATAAACATTTATTTCATTTATTACAAATATCGCCCATAACTAACAATCTTCATATAAAAATCATATGAACACCGAAAACATTACGAAACAAAATCTTTAATAGAAAAATTGCTTTCATTTATTTAATAAATATTTAAAATTGTTGCAAATTTCCTATAGTTAGATGAAACATGTGAGTTGTATTACGAAAACAAAAAAATATACAATGATGTTATTTGAGTTATTTCTTTATCTAACATTCCCAGAAATGTGTAGTCACCTACACGTCTTTATTTCTTATTCGTTTAAGTCACGGCAAAAAACACAATGTTCTGAACTTTGTATTAATATTCCGCGTTGCTGCCGACTACTTAAAGAGAAACTCATGTCCTAAAAATCCTAAAATTTCCCGATTGACAGGTCCATTAATTTTATAGTTTCAAAAATTTGGACGTGCAGGGACATTCAATTAAAGTCATTTAGCGTCATTATTAAACACATCCATTAAAAAATAAGTATTATAACGGTAACGACCAGGTCATCGAATCTTCCATCTGCTATTCAACAGATTGCTGCATAGTTTTGGTAATATCATCTCTATGAAAATTACGGTGAAATCGACAAAAAAAAACTAACTCAAATCAAATTATTATTATCTAGCTCACTTATTTGTGGTTTGGGGACAAAAAATTCCACGTTTCCAGGTATATGATCAATACCTGCAATGCCACTTTATGGATTTACAGCGTAAATAAATTAACAGTTTGTGATTCGTTCCAGGTTTTTGCATTGCGGTTTAAACACGATTTTTTAAAGATTTGTGTTTAAAAAACAATGACTTTCGCTTTGAGTAATTTGAAAAAATGGGGTTTTAGAAGAAAGTTGATCATTTCACTTTTTATGATGGGAATTTTTCTCACCTATGGTGCTGCTAGGTTTGGTGTCTTTGACGATTTCAGCTTGCTGAAATTCTGTAGACTCCAAACTGTCAGCGTCAGTGCTAGGTAGAGCGCCCGGTTCCGCATAAGAAATAAAAGATCCACTAACGCCAGGTCTTGAGTTCGTTTCTGTGGCCTTATTAGACAAAACTTGCAACTCAATCCCTTCCTCCTCTCTAAAAAAACAGTCACTGAATTTGACTTTTGCATGTTGTGTTTTTTACCTTTTGACTTCCTGCCAGTTCTCGTCAATTTCCTCATGAATGCATTCTGATGTGTCATACATGTGATGCAAACCGTAATTAACTAACTTGATCACAGCTAAAACTATTGTCACCGAAAGACAATAGAAGTACCACATGTATTTCGTGGGTGGGAAATACTGAAAATTGATAGTTTGGGTACCGGGAATTAAGGGGTGGCTTTAATCACTTACCACGTATATCGTGAAGGGTAAACACAGTAAGAATAACCAGATGTAGAGATGGAACGTGTTGCAAAACACATCTTGATGAGGGTCAAAGAACCAACCCCCGGTCAGAGAAGCCCAAACACCTTGTCTTAAAATTTCCAATGTTTGCGAGCCCATTTGCTGTTCTTCTATCATAGTAAAATTAAAACATTTCTAGTAATTTACATGTTTACAATCGCGTTGAATCGATGACAGACTTGGAGCACTCCATCTTGACGTTTCAGCTGACTTTTGTGTATATCACACCACTCCACACCCGGAATTTACGAAATTGCACTCGTCACGTCTCGATTATCACTCATCCCTGAACTATTCCGTGTTTTCGCTTATCAAAAGTTCGTGATTTTGGTCAAAAGAACCAGTCTGTCAATTTGCCGTTACGTCAAAGTTAACCTCAATTTCTCATCTCGCGAGTGCGAAATCCCGTTAGTCCGAAAGTAAACAAACACCAATAGGCCAAAAAATTCCTCTGGATAGCCTCCAGCAGGATGATCAGCTGATTTTTGAACTTTTGTGCTCCCATTGTTTATATTTTCAGCTTGGATGAGTTTGCACAAATACGACTCGACCGAATTTGTTGTAGAAAATCATTTTATCTTATCGTCGCAGCAGTCTTTGACCAGCTTTCCGCGATGGCAGACGTAAAAAAAGTGCTCAAGGAGGCCGCCATCCAGATCGGCTCGGGGGGCTCCGCAGGTAACCCCCTTTACCGCACTGTATTTACCCCAATCATCATGCTTGGTTATTCTGCACAGGCTTTGTGGAAGTTTGCATAATGCATCCCTTGGATTTAGTTAAAACCAGGCTGCAGATCCAGAGCGGCAAGTCCCTTACTAAAAATGACCCAAAGCACTATTCCGGTATATTTGACTGTCTTCGGAAAATGTACAAATATGAAGGCTTGACATCGTTTTGGAAGGGAATAGTGCCCCCTATTTTAGCGGAGACCCCCAAACGAGCCGTCAAAGTACCGCTTATTATCCGCATTTTCCAGTTTAATAACCCTGAGTTTGTTTTAGTTTTTTACATTTGAGCAATATAAACAATTTTTTATGTTTGGGTCACCCACTCCTACACCACTGGTAAAATTGGGGAGTGCTTTAACGTTTCTCTGTCACTGTTTCCTTTACAGACGTTTTCCTTGGCTGGTCTGGGGGCTGGCGTCACCGAAGCCATCTTGGTAAACCCCTTTGAAGTCGTCAAAGTTACCCTGCAATCTAATAGAGCTGTAGGCAAAGAATTGCCTAGTACGTGGGTTGTAACTAAAGAAATTGTAAGGACTGACGGATTGGGGTTCAAGGGGTTAAACAAAGGAGTTACAGCGACAATCGCACGAAATGGCCTTTTTAATATGGTTTATTTTGGTTTTTATCATTCAGTCAAAGGGTATTTGCCTGAATTTGAGGTAAATCAAAGATCATTGGACATCGTTTTTTATCTTATCTCTCGCTAATTTTAACAAATGGGGCGAACTATCACTATTATGTAATCCTTCAACTCATTAATTTCGGTTAGCAGGTGGCGCCACTGATACGACAATTTTTGTTTTTTTTCCAGGATCCGGTAAAAGAATTCATTAGGAAAGTGGGTATAGGGTTTACATCCGGTACTCTAGCCTCTTGTCTCAATATTCCATTCGACGTGGCTAAATCGAGAATTCAGGGGCCCCAACCGGTCCCTGGACAAATTAAATATAAATCTACTTTAGGTTCGGTCGTTCTAGTTTATAAGGAGGAAGGGTAATTCTTCTGATAATAATATGTCAACATCTGAGATGATTTTTTAGGTTTATGGCTCTTTATAAGGGATTGCTTCCTAAAGTATTACGTCTAGGGCCCGGTGGGGCGATTATGTTAGTCGTTTATGACTACATGCACACATTTTTAACTGCAAAGCTAGCATAATGGACTGAAATAATTTTATATCTTCATTTTTTTGTACATTAGATGTGGTCCAACTACCGTTTATTTAATACTAGTCTAAAAAATGGGAAGGTGTATTATGCAATATGAACTCAAGTTAGACTTGAGTGAAAATTCAATAAATTTTCTGGAATGTTTTGTACAATTGTGCAATTGTTTTTACGTATTCGTACTATATTTTTGTAAAAGTGGAAAATAATTTAATGTAGGTGTTATATTTTTAAAACTGGAATAAAAGAGTATTTTACAATTTGATATCTTGTTTTTCAATATGACGGTGTAGATTTTGGAGTTCTTTTTTCAGTTTTTCGCAGATATCGGAAAGGCTGGAAACACACTATGAGATTTCTAAAATATTAACACCTGCTTACTTTCTTTGATATTCCTTTCTATCCAATTCTCTTCCAGTCTCGGTAACGGTTTGAGCACTTTTTGTGTCGGCAGTGACTTGTATTCCAATTGATCGCGACTTTTTTATCTGTAAATGAAACGATCAAGTCATTTTTGCTGTGTAAATGCACATTTACTGTCGTTTTTTATTTAGGAGCACTAGTTTTTAGGTATATTTGAAGAGTGAGTTTCCACAGTATAAAAATTTTAAACGCGTTTCCGTTTCCACACTTGGAAAAAAATTCACTTTTCAAAGGGCTTAAAATTTTCTTGTGCTGGCAATTCCGACAAAACATACCGACCAAAATCAAAATCTTCTGAGAGATATGCATAAAACTTTTTTTTAACGACCAGCTTTTGTATATTAAAACAATAACATAATTTTTAACTTTATTAATACCAACATTATACAAATAGTTAACAAGCAATAATATAAACTTAAAAAGCACAATATTGAGTGTTATTAAATAAGTAAAATCTTCATAAATATTTACATTTACATCAAACAGTGCAACAATATACAAAATAAAGAGCAATAAAAAATATTTTTCAACATTAATACTATTTGGTTCACGGATAATAATAAATTAATCTATACTTTTCTACCGATTCCTAAAGATGATACTTATTTCCGTTAATAGTCAAAAAAGCTTCTTTTCTTCCAGACTCCAAATTTAGAATTTTAGCATTTTTTGAAAGCGTATCATCATCCTTAAAATCTTTAGCTTCTAATTTCGCATAATCAACCGGTGGCGGTTCTGGAACAGTATAAGAAAAATCTTCTGTATATTTCTCAGGCACATAATAACTTTCATACCCTGTATATTCCGTCGCGGCTGGTTTATTATCAAAGGCAACTTTCGTCTTCTTCACCTTAATTTCAGACGCGCTGTAATCAAAATCGAACGGAATTGTCAACGGTTTGTTAGATTTGTGCAGTTCTTGCAACGCCCCAACGTTAATAATACCAGAGTAGAGCGGCTGAACGACTTCGGAATTTTGCGTAGCGGCTTGATGTAGTTGTTTTACGGGGAAATTCTTCTGGAAATTATTGTCAAATCCCGCGCCTGCATGTTGATGCTCGCCGAAATAATTGGGAATTGACAGAAAGGCAGTGGCGTGATCGATTCCTTCGTACAAAATCGGGGCTGCTTGCGCTTGTGTTTGTTCGGAAAATGGTGTTACAACAAACCCTTTAACTTTCTTCAATGATTCTTTCTCCTCTTGTTTCGATTCTTCATTTTCCGGTTCTGCTTCTTCCTCTTCTTCAGTTTCACAATCTTGACCTTGTTGCACTTTTTCACTCTCTTCACCTTCGTTTGCGTCACCTTCTTCAAGACTGCGGTAATAATTTTCGAGATTTTGTTCAGTTTTTTGTTTCAGGTTATTTCGGTCTTTCCCAAATTCGTGTTTTACGTAACCCTCGATGTCACCGGTGTAAAAAGGTAGTTTTTCTTCTTCGTTTTCGTAATCGAAGTAAATTCTGAATTGATTTCCATCGTCTTGGTTGTAATTAGCGTAATGATCGTTGACGACTTTCTGTTCTACTTCTTTTTTGCCCTCGTCATAATCTTCATTTTGGCCTTCATATTCTTCCCCTTCTTCCGCATTTTCATTACGTGAATCGTGATAAACATTTCCATCAACATCGTGGAATGCAATTACTTCTTTTTCACTGGAATCTCGACGTTTTTCTTCAGGCAAGTATTCCGAGTATTGCTTCTCTCGATCTAAAAATTCTTGTTGGATGTTTTCGAATTGTTTGTCGTGTTGTTCGATGTTAGGTTCCTTTTTTTTCGAATTTTTCTCTTCTTCCACATTTTCATTTTTACTTACCTCTCTCAAATGTGGCAACATTTCGTAATCAAAATTTTCTTTTTCCTCAACATCGACAATTTCAAATGGCGCGGGAGTTGGTTGATTTCTCAATTTTTCACTTATCTCCTCTTTATCTTCATGTTTTTTCAAGAAGTCGTCTTTTATATCTTCGTATTTTTTATGATTTCTCTGGAAATTCAAAGATATTTCATCATCGATGGTCTTATCAACTCCTTCAGTATTTACTTTTTTTGTGTCTTCGGGGGGAAGATATTTAAATTCCTGAAACTTTTTTTCAGGATCAAATTTAAAACTTTTTATGAGTTCAGTAGGTGGCACATCTTTATTTTTTTCAACAATTTCTTCCTCTTCTTCCTCCTTTTTAGCGCCATCATTTTTGGTTTTGCTTATTTCTTCAACATCATCTTTTGGTGAAGCACTTTTCAAATTTTCTGCTTGGAAAGATCTATCAGTACTTTCTTCATTTTCTCTTTCGTAGTTTTTCAAGTTTTCCTTCTCGTAATAATCATTATCTCTTCGTAAATTTTCATCTTGAGAAGACCTATCAGGACTTTCTTCATTTTCTTCTCCATATTTTCTCAGGTTCTCCTTTTTGTAATAATTATCTCTTCCTCTTTGAATAATTTTATTCAATCTTTCTAAAGTCAGATATTTCTTTTCAGGACCAACAACTTCATATCTAATTTTTTGAGGGCCAACTTGTGGGACATTCTGTCGTGCAACAGCCGCATCTGCTGCAAATTTTCTTTTATAATATTCCAAAATATGTCTCTGAAGTTCACTATTTTCTTTGGCCAAATCACCATTCAAAGCATCATGAACGTCCAAAAGAGGCGTTTCATCAACGTTCAAACTGTGGGAATTAACAAAAAATTTTGGGCTTGCAACACTTCTAATACTGTTATGATGCTTAGGTTTCAAATCGTACTCCTCGTATTTTGATAATGGAATATCTTTTTGGAAATTTTCTTGCGAATTTGGTTGCGGTGCTAAAAACTTGTAACCATGCTCTGCGGTGTAGGGAGAATTATCCCAAAACGATTTAAACCCTTCTTTAAAATTCTCCTTTGAGTGAAGATAATCATAATTAATTTCACGTTTTTCCGATCCGGAGTCTGACGAATAATCCGGGAGTTCGATTTGGACCTTTTCTGGTAAATCTAACCTTGCAGGATAATCCTCATCGTACTCTCGCAATAATTGGACTTTGGAGGGCGGTCTCGGGGGCGCTCCGGGTTTTGCAGGAGGCGCAGGGGCAGGAGCCGGAGCTGGGGCTGGGGCTGGAGCTGGGGCCGG
>NW_025400985.1:4988532-5165477 GCF_015345945.1 Tribolium madens | reverse complement strand
GGGAGCTGGGGCCGGAGCTGGGGCCATTTTTGGTGGAGGCGCCGGTCCTACTGCTTTCTGTCGGGCAAAAAGCGGTCCTGCAATTAGATTTGCGGGCACTGCAGCTGTAAGGACTGTCACTGGGGGCCGCACCATTGACGGCCTTTTGTGCACGTCATAACCGAAAAGGTCTCCGATGTTTGAAAGCCATGAGCCTATCGTTCTCTTTCCACGTTCACTCGATTCACTAGTTTCACTATTAACAGTCACTAGGAATAGGAGTACACAACAGATTAGTTGATTTATGAGCATTGTGCCATGCTCTTATGACAGATGTTATTTGCTAAAATGCATAAATCGTACTAAGACTTGGGTTCTAAAACAATTTCACTTGTCACAATCGATTTATTAGAGAGAAAGGGTTTTTTTTTTCTTCTTTGACATTATTGCTCGCTGTATTGTTGCGTTTTTCGCGAAAGTCTCTATTATTACATAAAATTGTTACTTGATTGAATGGGACCTGCATGCATCAATGAACATTTGTACTGCGCGCTGTCAAATCTCTAGACCACAAATGTTCCATAAAATTAGATATAACAATGGCTAGATTACCATAATAACAGGTTCGGTAATAAAGGCTACTTTCAGTGGTCTCCTTCCAAATATGTCATTTAGTCACGTCGGTGGACATGTAAGCAGTTACATTCTTATTGTTTTCCCTTTCTGTAAACGGTCATTATCATATCACATCATGAATATTTCAATTCGAATTAAAAAATGAAACTGATTCTTGTTCTAGTTCCGCCTATTTCTTAACAAGTTAAGAATGACCGACATTGCTGGGACTCAGCTCATACGTGCTGTGCATTCTGTCAGCAAAGAAAGTTTAGCACATTCTTGTAGCGTTTGTTGTTGACAAGTTTCCAACTCTGAAACACCGAAAAAAGGGCCCGAAACTAAATTTTACCTCATTTCAATAAAAGATCGCTTTGCATACATAGAGAAAGTATAAAGCAATGTTTTATCGTTTTTACGGTCAAACGACAAATGCATGTTTTATAAAACAACAAAAATTGATAGTGTAACAATTACATAACGACCTAAACTGTGGTAAAACGCTAAAAATTATTCCAATGCAATGCTAAAACAACTTTCGCTAATAGTAATTACTCTGATCAGTCTACTACTATTATTTCAAATCCCAACGTGGGTCGTTTTTATTTACTCGCGGATTTTATTATTTATACCATAATTAATATAATTGCGGGGTATTTAAAAAATATGACGAATACCATTTTAAATGTCACTCGTTTCAGTACTAAGACTTAATAAATCACAGTTTTAATTTAAAATGATTTATTATGGCACCCATTTCTCGTGTTACTTTAAAACCGCCATAAAGAACAATAAAGTGTTGATTTTTATTTGACTTAGAAAGGATTGTTAAATTGTCTAGAAATTTTATTTAAGGAAGTACATTTAATGTCACTCTAATAATTTCACCAGGATAATTGAATTTTTTATTCTTATTAAATATGAAAGGCGTTGAATATTGCTCCACTGTAACCTGAAGCCAAACACAATATTTTTTGATAGTCGTTTAACACACTTAATCCTTTCTGATTTACTTTTTATTGCTTCTTTTGTTGTATAAAAAATTGGATTTGTAATCGCAGACAGGTAGACGGGTGTTTCGGTCAACGATCTAAATAAATTCAAGTATTGGTTTCAAGTTTTCTATGTCGTTTCCTTGAAATTTAAATAAAAACAAAATCTGTCAGTAAATTGCACAAAATGAGCAAAAGAAAAGGTGTCACTAATTACAATTGCAAACTCATAGCAGCAATTAAATCAAAGAAATGCATCTCAAATTGGTAAGTACTTTCTTCGACACTGACATTTATTAATATTAAACAAGGCACAACTATTTAACATACAACCCTCGTCCGTTAGAAATTGTTTGTATAAAAACAAAAAGAAAGTGACTGTTTCGTTTTTGTTATTGTTAAACTGTTGTGTGATGACGTTGGTTTAGTTCTTTTATTTTTTAGTATCGTGTGTTGTAAGTGCAAGAATGAACATGAGGATGTTTATGGTACGTCTTGTTTAAACTATTACTCAGCACGAAAGACTAATTGATTTGTTAAAAAGACTGAAAAATTAATTTGTTTCAAGCACAATCAATTTTGCAATACGCGGTAGAACTATAAAATTTGATTCATTCCAGACATGTGTTGTGCTAATTGTCTTTTTTGCCAACACTGTAACGGCCGAAGCTGATTTACAAGAACAAAACGAAAACCAATATATAAATCCAGTCAACGATTACGAACATGAGCATCCGACAAAAGATCAAGATAAAAGAACCATTTTTCCGAGTCACCATGGATGGGCAAAACACGTCGGTATTCACCCATCTGGGTTTAAATACGTCATCGGTTATGGACCCGTTGACTTGAAATACGTCCCGGTGGTCAAACCTGTCAGTATTAAAGTCCATCCTCACCACCATCACCATCATCACAAAGTTCATATAAAACGTCCTGTGGTACTTAGACCACTGCTTCCTGTACGACCTGTGATTCACCAAACCGGTTGGAAACCGGCCGTTCCTGTGCATGTTAAACCTGTTCATCACGTTAAACCCGTACACGTTAAACCTGTTCATGTTCACCACGACCACGTTAAACCTGTTCATGTTCACCACGACCATGTTAAACCTGCTCATGTTCACCACGACCATGTTAAACCTGTTCATGTTCATCCTGTGCATGTTCATCACGATCATGTAAAACCTGTTCATGTTCATCCAGTTCATGTTCCGGTTAAACCAGTAGTTCCGATAGTACCATCAAAACCTTTGATTCCTGTTGCACAACCCGTACCCTGGGTTCCAGTTGCTCCCGCTGTCAAACCTTTACATCCGGTTCCGGTGGTACCACCCTCTGTTTTTCCTATAATTCCCACGGGTCCTGGAGGAGTACCATTATACAATCCTGCCATAATTGGACAATACGCACCTGGGGCTTTTGTGCACCACCACCATCAAGTTTTTGTCCCTCAATCGGTGGTACCAGTACATGCACACCCTGCACATATTCACCCCCAACTACCGCACATACACCCTCATGAACAACACGGTGGAGTACCAATCCATGCATACCCTGCACATATTCACCCCCAACCACCGCACATACACCATTTAGTACAACATGAGCAACATGCCGGGGTACCAATCCACACACATCCTGCACATATTCACCCCCAAGTGCCCCATGAACAACACGACGTACAAACTCCTTTACTTCCCAACGACCATCCCATTTTCCACCAACATCCCCAAATTTTACCCCATGCCCATATCCCTGAATTTTTCCGTCAGCACGTTCCTGTCCAACATTTACACCCAGAACAACATCCTGAAGTTTTCCACCAACCGGAAGTTCCGGTTCAAAATCCTGCCATTTTTCAACAACAGTTACCCCATGATCCCAACTCTGTATATCATCGCCACCCTGATCCACCATTACCACAACATGCCCCAACCCTATTCAACCAACAAATAAACGGGGACGTGCAGCACCATTTTAGTCAAAATATTCAACATGGGGATTCTGCTACTTCCAGTATTATTTTGCAAGGGGCGATTCAACCGGGACACACAGACGTCCAAATTCCTTTACATTTGCCCCATCATCCCAATTATGTGCCGGATGAAGGAAGACAATTTCTTCCGGGAAATTTTCATGATCCCTCACAACATCCGGAAATTGTGGCACCGAATATTTCACTGGAACCGCCATTTACAAACAAGAAATAGGATTGTTTTATTATGATTTAGTATTTATTTTTGTAAAATGTAAATAATTATTATGACACGAAGTTATCGAGCACCGAGTCTGGAAATACTGAGAGTATTATTTCATACTCTTCTGAATCTCTCATATCTTACCAAATATATTCTTTTATACTCTTGTTTTTTTTTCAATGTACAAATGTAGAATGTATTTTTGTAAATAATCACTTCAGGAATGCAGTCAATAAATCTGTGATTAATGATTTTTTTTCATTTCATTTTACAACTTTTGGTATTGATTTATTACTAATTCTAGTCAATATTTTTTATCAAGGTTGATTTTTACTAAAACTGATATTTCTGTTATTTAAAACATTTGCAAATGCCACTTATGTCCAGCTGATTGATCAAACGAATTTGGTAATCTAATATACAACACGTGTGCGCTAATGAACTATTCTGAATCGTTAAATGAAAAATGTGATCTTTTGTATAATATATTTCTTTTATTTTTTTAACTGAAACAACATTTGCTAATAATGCTAATGTTTTAAAACATTTCCGTTATCTCCCGCTTTCCTCTTTTAGTCCCATTTACACAATTATCCATTCATTAGATCTGCAGCATTTCCAAGAGTCACCATTACGTGCAACCATTTTTCCTACTTACCCTTTCACTTTTTGTGAAATATTTCGCACCTATAATACAGTTTTAGCAATTTTTCTCAATAACATTGCGCTATTATGACCACACCTTCCAAGAATCCCACTGCGACAATTGTATAAAATTAACATTTCAGATTAAAATCTCCATTAAACAAAAAGTGAAAGCAAATGAAAATTTGGATGAATGAAATTGATAATTTTTTTAATAACTGTTAAATTATCTCATCTTTGTTATAATTGGCACGTCATTTATCCAACGGATGTTGCATATTACATAGCCATTTAGCTGCACAATTTTGCCATTACGAAATAGTTGTATTGACATATACGCATGAAGAAAGAGGATCATGTTCACGCATAACGATAATTACACTTTTATGACGCTTTTTGTTTCAATTTGAGTAATGTCTTGTGACCTTAAGACCGGCCATAACTAATCCAAAATTTAATAAGCAAGAGATATAGCGCAATCTCATTTTGTAAGCGCTGTTTCACGCATAACTTGAATAAATTGTCCTTATAACAATATTTAGAATAAATAACAGTCAGTGACGAAACTATTTACAGAAACAACGAAGTGTTACATTTTTTTCTACAATTTCGTAAAGACTTCCTGGCCAAACCTCCGCAGACGGTTTTGAAACTCGTCAGAGAAACAATTAGTCGATAACTAACCAGTTACACTACATTATACAGGATAACCTAGACAGAATCGACCGTATTTTACGTAAAATTGACTGGAGACAAAGATTTATCAAAGAAATCGACCAAAATTTGAAAATATAAAATAAATTTGACTAAAAAACATTGCACTCTTAGAGGTCCTAGATACCCGGAAAAGTGCATAAAACATTGTTTGGTCGAACTTAAAAAAAACACGAAGTTTTGGGTGTGAAATTATCATTATCATTCAACTTATTTAGGCTGCAAAAACGTTTGAAATATGTTTTTTTTTCTCCAGCCAGATTAAAATACGTTATATTTAATGTCATTTTTGTAAGATAAAATTGACGTTTTTATAACTAGGAAAGATTTTTTTAGTATGGCGATTCTCACTTTTAATCCTATCCTTAAAAATCCTAATAAAACAATATACAATGTTTTTTTCTAATTTTGCGCATGTTAATGTTGGCTGGAGAAAACATAGCATATTTTATTCGGCTTAAAAGTGACACTTTTAATCCTAGTGAAACAATATACATACTAATATCTTAGTAAAATCAGGCAACAGGTGACCGGATTCGACGAGCAGTTTTCGAAAAATAAATAGAGCTATTTCGAGTATTTCCAGATGCTCACCTTGAGTTATACCTGTGTGTACAATTTTTTGGGTGTCCGGAAATCACCCGGAACGGCCCAGAATCGATGATATCTTATGTAAAATTTTCCAAGGAATTCTCTTACGCAAACCTTTTTTACCTAGGACCGTTAGTTTTCGGGTTATAATTTTCTTATTTGACGCGTCTCTAACTGAAAGTTTACTCTAGGGGTTTTTACTACTCCATAAATAACACACGCCTGGGATTATTAAATTTTGACTTGTTGAAAAACACTACAATCGCAAATCTCAGTTTACGTTTTTTATTTTTCCCGTAAAACTTACAATTTTTGGGAAAAAAGCGTTAAAACATACATTGCTCAACAGGTTTGAGTGGTGGGGATGTTAAAATCAATTTTTCAGTACTCTGAAAACCTAGAGTGGGCTGAAGTCGACGGTAACTTATTACAAAACTCTTTAAATTGACTTGTATTAAGTTTTATTCATTACTTGCCACTTTGTACTATTTACAAATTATTTTGATTGTAATTTTATTTATATACAGGATGAATATAAAGTATGGAACCAAGCGGTTTTATTTTTAATCATTTGCCTCCAGAAAATAATAATTAATATAAATTAAAGTAATATAAAAAATGTGATCGTATTTTCAGAACGAAATTTTGTTTTGTTTTTGAGTTATGCAATTTTTCTTTGTCAAAATTGCAATTTATGTAAAAAAATTAAATATAAAGCAGATAGTTGTAATCCTTACAGTATAGCTTTTATGAAAAAAATGATTTTATAGAGGGTTGCCATTTAAAAAAATAAAAATTTTTGTAGAACTCAAAAAAAGGAAAGTTCGAAAAAATTTATTCTTCTTAAATCATCACATTTTTATAGTACTTTATCAGTCACCAATTAGTTTTATCAATAAATAAATAGTTTAAGCAAAAAACGTTTGGTTCCATACTTTTTATTCACCTGGTATGTATTTTTTCGAGGTATTTTGGGGGTGGTTAAAAGTTAAAAACAAAAATTTAATATAAAATTAATTTAATCTGTCATCGATTATACAATATGTACAATACAAATACTTTTTAAATTATTAAAAAATAATCCCTGGGGGTCTTAGTGCAAGTATCCTCCGTGTCCGTATCCTCCGTAGGCCAAACCGCTGTATCCCAAACCACTGTATCCCAAACCGTGTCCAAGCCCAACACTGCTGTATCCCAAACCGTGTCCAAGTCCAACACTGCTGTATCCCAAACCGTGTCCAAGTCCAACACTGCTGTATCCCAAACCATGTCCAAGTCCTACACCACTGTATCCCAAACCGCTGTATCCCAATCCTCCGTAGCTCAAACCGTGTCCGAGGGCAAGAGGAGCGGCGTAGGACTTAGCGACGATGGGGGCAGAGACGATGGGGGCGGCGTGAGAGATAACAGGGGCGGCGATGGCCTTAGTGACAATGGGGGCGGCATAGGTCTTGGCAATGACAGGGGTGGAGACAATGGACTTGGTGACCACAGGGGCGGCAACTACGGATTTGGTGACAAGAGGGGCGGAGTAATGAGCGACGGGGAGAGAGTGTCCCAAGCTCAAGGGGGCAGAATAGGCAAGGCCGTGATCGGCGTAGCCGAGACCGCCCCCATAACCGTAACCGCCATAACCAAGACCCAGGAGGCCACGTTTCTCCTTTTTCTCTTCGGCGGCGGAGACGACGGCCAAAGCGGCGACGAGACAGACCTGCAAGTGGCGGGTGAGGTGTGAAGGGGTCGGGGGTTGGATACTTACTAAGAATTTCATGGTGTTTTGGGTTTAGGTGACTAAACTGGTAAATGCACAATCGATGTGTGATGCAGAACGAGGCGACGACAAGGCTTTATATAGCTAGGTGGTAGGGTTTTGGTCGGTTTTTTTAATCACGTGTGATGGTGTTAAACTAGATCAAAACATCATGTATGAATCGCGCCATTCAATTCCACCACGGGTGCGAAAAAGAGACCATGAGGATCAATGTGATTGTTGTTTTTATGTAATTACTTACTTATTGTAAGATTTTGTGAGTAAAATTCGTGAAGGGCAGCGAGGAATTGACCCACTTGGATGACGAAATCGGACTGAATCGGTTTAGGAAATTGCATAAAAAGATTGAAGGTTCGATGGGGCAATTCCCGATATTAATTTCCTGCCCCTGGACCGTGCAAGAAAAAGGTAACTTGGCCCATTACGACCGACCTGTGACATAATACATTGGCCAATTAATCGAGCACAATGAATCTTAATTTTTGGGATCGAAATGTTACCTCATTATAAATTAATAAACGAGGTATAACATGTCTCTTTATCACATTATGAAAGTGATACCTGTTATATAAAAAGGAAATTATTACATTGTAGCAATTTTCAGCATAAGACTTGTAACTGGTTACCATTTTCCAGCTTGGAACACAGTCAAGTTTTCCAGTCTTGAACTTGGCGCAATTTTAATGAAATCTTTGGAAAATTAATGGCCCATGTCAGTGTGGTGGTTACTAAATTGCCTTCAGGCAAACCTTACAAATGTATCAACATGAAGATCATGTGTTATAAGTAAATTAACATTAAACTATGTCATAACATTTTAAAGATGATCCTAATCAAATACCTACGTGTGAAAGAAGTGACAAAATAAATTTCAGTTATGTTATGACTAAGGACGATCGTTATATTTTACATAATAAACAAGGTGTTGTAAGTAGAATATTTTAACAATCATTTATTTACATTTTTGGCAATAAAAGTTGTGTTTTTCAACTTTCTAATTGGGGCACCACCTATATTTTTCACCATAATTATATTTCAATTTATTTATGCTGTTGGTACAGTATAAGGAAAAAACAGAAAGATAATTTTAAACAGTGTAACCGAAGGTTGATACATTCTTAAATTACCACTTTCAAATTGAAGGCAACTTTTTGGAAATAATATAATGTGTTCATTATTGCATAGCAGTCGCGTTAACACAAATAAAAAATTTACGATCCCATTTCTAAATTGCAGTTCAATTAATTACATGAAATAAAATTGAGCTAATTTTATAAAAGTCAGAGATCTGACCACAGTTATTAAAGAAACTTAGTTGCAAGGTCGGAAAAGGTCCATAATTACACAATTCTTAAAAATTAAACTGTCAGAGCAGTGCAAGTGTAATGTTGTAATATTATAGAAATATTTATTCGTTTACATAAAAAACCGATTAAATCTGATAATGGTATCGAAACGATTCACTTTTCGAATCAATAATTACTCAACTCAGATTTATTAAATTATGATTAATGTTAGGATGGCAAAAGTAATTCACCTGTCATTTAATAAATTAATTTGGCTTTAAGACTTACGAGTTATTTCCGCCGCCTGATTACCAATCAGTTGGCTAATAAATAAAATCAGCCTTTCCGTTTTAATGTGGAAATAAAGGCCACCACATTTTTTATGATCCGACATCAGTAAATAGAAATGTGAGACTTCAATACGTAATAATTATAAAATTAAATTGTTCCAGGTGTGAATGTTACATAAACGAGAAAAAGAATCCCAATAAATGGGACCTCACATTTGCATAATTTTCGCTGCAATATTTCTTTACAGACATGTAATTAAAAATTTTTTCACATCGTAAAATTAAACTTCCTGATAGCTCTGTGATTTTTCGTAAAAGTGTATCGCGCGCGCTTTGTCGACCTTTAAATATGAATCGTAATTTCTTGTAAATAATGCGAGCACTCTAGTGGTGTAATTAGTTTGATATTGAATTATACATAATTAGCAAATCATTGACACAGTTTTCAGACAATTCGCATCCACTTAAGTTATTAATGAATCAGTGGCTCCTACCGCAGACCACATCGTAGGTGACGCAGTCCAATAAAGGGTCATTTTTTGCAAACATTTGGCAACCGGAGCAAGATTACAAAACATTTGCTCAACTTCCAGACCTTTCTCTAATTTTTTTGAATATTTAATTTTGATAAACGTGTAAAACACTGCGATACACATTATATCATCTAACATTTTTATAATAACATCAATTATGATATTTTATGACGTGTCTATATAGTTCGAGGCTAGTTGTGTAAAAAAATCATTTGCAATTCGAATCAGGGACAAGATGTTCGGCGGAAGCGCGCCTTGAACTCCTAATCTTTCAGAATTTCTAAATTTCAGGCTAAATTATTTCCGATATAACTATTTCTAATTCATTAATTATTTTATAATGGTGGTCGTATGGATTTTATAGCCGGGGGCTCCCCATTCATGCTTCAAATTAAGCAAATGAGGTGTGGTCAACCGGAAAGGATTTTAATTATTACAACAAGCAATTTGTTGCGAAAGCGATGAGACATGTAAACCTAGCGTTTAGAAATGTCAACCTGAAATTCTGAGCGTTTTTCAGTTTTCGTGTAATTCGGTGTGAAGCCGCAACATTGCAGACGATGTGTCAATAAAAACTGAAACGGTGGTGAACTTGATAGAAAGCCGTCAAAACGGCGTGAAGATTAATGATCGAACTGATTTGCATTATTATATAAAAGAGTGGCTTTTCTGGAGCGCCCCAACCTTGCACCCAATAATTAGATTTTTATTGCGGCGGTGAATGTGGTCGGCTTAGGTTGATTTTTTTCGACTTTTCTTCTAATTATTATAATAGTTGAGCTACCGTTTGGTCGTGATTCATTACATTCAGGTGCACGCTGTGGAGTAATACAACGTAAGAGAGGTGTGGCTATGATGTTAGAACAGATTAGATAGCGAAAGTAATAAATGAATAAAAAAATGATGATCTAGATTGTGCGGATTTGTTCCCGGAGACAAAACTATTATACGGTCGTATTTCATTATCGCGATTAATGCTTGTGTAATAACAATTGATTCGTTTATTCAATAGAGCGGAATTTTCGTTGCTCTTAAATGGCACAGTATATCAGATTTCAGGATTAGGTGGTACGAAGGTGTGGTGCTATGTCATCTATTAAGTCTTTCATAATTTCTGTTTACTTTTAGCTTGATTCATATATTAAAATGTTACTTGAGGACAGCGGCGGTTATTGACAAGAGCAACATGTAATTGCCGATTTATAACACTAATTTGAATGTAAATAAACAAACTGAATTATATTAAAAGTGACTAAAATTTGGTAATCACTAATCACTTTTTGCAATCTATTTTTTGTAAACTTATCAATTATTTCTAAAGAGAAGTTCTCAATATAATAATTTTTCAATTGCAAACAAAAATAGTTTTTTCATTTTTTTGAAAAAATTGTTTTGTGTAAATAAATGTTTTTTCCTACGACCCTAACAGAAAGTAAGTTTTTGCACCCTTTCCAGAAAGGAAAGTGCCAACTACATCAATGAGAGGTAAAAATTTAGCCTTACCCATATAAAAACATGCTGCTAGATTTAATGAGAAAACTGGGATTTCAAGAGAAATTGATAGTTTTGAAGTTTTTCTTGCTGGATCGTAGACAAAATTTTTGAAGTGCCAGGCAGAAACTCCACCTGTGGGAGGAAAATATACACTTTCCTCTTTATTTATAATACAAATAACTATTAATCCCATTAATCCCAAACATATAAAAATCGCTCGTGTGTTTTTTGGATTAAATATAATAAGGTAATGAGCGCCTTATTAATCATTGATTAACAAGTTTCCAAACATAAATTAAAAATAAACAAACAAAAACTATCTAAATTGCATGTCAATTTTTTGCACTTCTGTTTTTCTTTATTAAAAAGACAACTATGAATAATGAAAGTGTTCATTTGAATTTTATTCATATATTTTTTAGTTTTTTTTAATGCTATAACAGATAATAAGCGTTATTTTTGGGACATTTTGAAAAACTACAAATTGGGCTTCAATAATATTGTAAAGCTCTTAGTTGTGTATAACAATTTTTAAAATTGTTATGGATTTTGTGGCTAGAAAACTTTAGAACTAAATTTTTGTCTCTATTTTATAATAAAAGTGTTTTTATATGTATAAGAAGTCTAGAGTTGTCATAGTTATATCAAAAACATTTTTAATTTTGTTACCTATATACAATGTGTCTCAAAAATAAGTACATTATTATTAATTTTAACTAATAACAATAATATTATAATAATATAATAATAATAATAATAATAATAATAATATAATAATGAACTTAAAGCTTGAAGTTAACAGCTGTTTTTCCCAGCAAAATTTGTGATCAATTTTATAAATGAAATTAAAAATACGATGGGTATTAATTATTTAAATAATCAGTAATTAAATAATTAAAATTATTTATTTTGCGGGTGTTTTTGTTTAGTGGCTTTATTGGCGAGTGTGCGATGCTCGACCACATTTTATAGGAAAACGATTGATAATTTTAACTTAATAAAGACTGCGTTTTCAAAAAAATGGTAGGTACATAAAAAATATTGCATTTGACGAGTTCTGCACGTGGTTAAAATTAATGTATTTATTTCTGTGACAGGATGTATAGTGTTTATTATTTTTGCCTGCCTAAAAATATGTAAAACTATAATTTACGCAATAATAAAGATTGAGAAAATGGATCTACAAACAATAATGTGATTTAGTTCGCTTATAAAGAGTAATAAATCAATTCAATCTTGCTAAATTGTGCCACTTTTTTGTCACCTGTCTTGCATAATTTTGCATGCAAATTTATAATTTAATTAGTCAATTTAGTTTTACAATTTATCGATTTATAAAAAATGCAAGGTAAATTACCTACCTATCAAATTGTAACATTCTGTCATAAAACATTAAACTCTTACTCGAACGATTGAATTTTAACAAAATTATAGTCTTATAAAAACTTTTGGTAAATCACCTTTCCTTGCCAGCTTGTATTTTATAATTTTGTGGTCTTGTGGTTTCAGTCTGTAGTTGTTTTTTTATTCAACAATTTAGGAGATTTGCTATGCAAACAATTATTTTTGTAGTTTCTCATTCGAATAAAACCGAATTACAAAATTATAATGATTAATAATATAATTAAAAATTTAGTTAGTAACTCTTCTACTCGGTAACAAACAACAAAGTGAAAACGGTAGTTAATTCGTTCTTATACGTGTGACAATTGCATGTTCTTTCTACCTTAAAAAACCGAAACACGTTTTTAAGTTGAATTTCTAAAACTGCAATAAATCATAGTTATTTGCAACAATTACATTTCGATATGTAAGAGGAAGAATATGTAAGAAGTAAATATTATACACTTATTGAAGATGTCGCAGTACTTAATAAGTGTTCAATAAATTGTATAAAAGGCAATATGTGATAATGTTTTGTTAAGTTTTTTATCGGCTTTTGACAAGTGTGAAAGAATGAGGATCATAGTGAGTAAAACAGTTTAAAAGTTGCATTTTTGGCAGTGCTTTTTCCAGGTTTTGTTAATTTTGATTGGTTTAATGAGGAATGAAGCAACTTTTCATAAAAAATTCAAGAAGAAATTTTATCCTCTTCCATATATTCACGATGAAGGATTTCAGTTTGAGCATCATACGCCGTTCCACAGTTTCGACTTCTTTGGCCACTACCCTTTCGGTGGTTTTGGTGGTTTCGGTGGTCATGAATTTTGGTAAAATAAGTTTTTTAAATAAATTGTTAAATTAACTCGTATTTTATTTTCTTTGTGGTGTAAAATAAAGAGAAAGTGAATTATTAGAGAATTCAATTACGATATTTACCACTTCATCCGGCTTCTCAGGAAATACCGATCAATTTTTCTCAATACCAGTTGCATTATTTGAAATGATTATTCACCTACCTTGTCCTTTAGCATCTCATTTCTCAAGTACTGTTGGAGTAAAACGATGCATGTTGAAAGATTATGATCCGTCTCCTGCAAACAGTGCTTAGAATATATTTTAATACTTCACGGGTAATAATACTTTTAGTTTTTCCAACAACACACAGAGCTTCTCTTCAATTGTAGCCATTCTTGTTAACTGTCGCGTGTCATCCTGTTATCGATTATTTCATAAATTAGATTCATAAGCTCAACATGCAATCTCAAAACTTTTTAGTCACGGAATACGAAATCTGCCATCAAAGGATTATTGAACCCGCGCTGATTAAATGGCGAAAAAAAATGCAATTATTGCTACAAATCAAACTGAAGTTGGGTTTTACAACACGATGACATAATCGATAATTGGCCAATCAATTCAATATTTTCGCACTGTTATATTGTTTCAGCTTGTGTCGACCATTACTCAAACGCGGGAGTAATGTTTGAAATTCTTTTTTAACTTATAAACATTTAAGATTTACACACAAATACATATTATAGATTTTTTTATTTAAAAAAGCAAAAATATTTCTGATTAGTTTGTTGTGTAAGCAGTAACCTGCTATAACAAATTAAATTGTATAAAAAATGAATGTTTTATTAACAAACCTTAAAATACATAAAAAACTATAAATTTCCATACACCCAGTTAAAATATAAATAAAATAATTACAATTAAGGGCACCAAATCGTCTTCTGGACTAGAAAGTGATGTTTATGTAGTGATATTTGGAACTTCTTAAAGCGATAATTAAAATAGAGTGATTGACTTAAATAAATGCTGCTTACCACGTTATAAATAATAAGTTTTACTTAAAGTGCATTTTTTGACTATTCACTCAGGTATGTCTTACTAAAAATGTTACAAAAATAACCGAGAATTAATTCTCTATATATAAAAGTTACATTAAAAATATCTCATGCGGCAAGTAACATTAATTAGGTTAAAATTAAGTCATATAAATAATGCTTATCTACAAATCAAATAAATATAAAAAAAATTTATCACATGCTTTTACGTAAAGAAAACCCGTTAACACAAATGCTTTTCTGTCTAGAGTAGATATACAAATAATTACCTAACCCAAGTTTTCAACTTTAGAGTAATAAACAAACAACATTTTGATTCTATGTATTATTTTGTACGTCTCGTATATTAGCTAAAATTCATAAAAAATATATTTAAATATAATTTAACACTTGCATAAAATTTACTAAAATGCGTAATGTATCAACAACTTCAAGTTTTAACAATTTTAAAGTTTTGCAAAAATATTATTGATATTTGCAAAAATCGAAAATTTTGATATCTTTTTTTGAGTATTTTTAGAGTTAAAATTAGTGGGGCAATCTTTCAAACTTGAATTTAAAGCCCATTATTTAAAATATCCAATTTGAAAAGTTATATTTTTTTTAGTTGAAAAATGTCTAGTGTAAATTCACTTTTACTGTCATTTAATAAGCTAACACGGCAAGGAACTTGTTACTTTTTCTGAGTATTTAATCCAACTTTGACATAGAAATGTTAAGTATTTAAAGCCCTAGCAGTTATCAAAGGCAAGTCAAAAAGGCCTAAATCGGGAGACTGAATTATCTCCTTGGTCCAAAATTTATGTACAAGTAATAAAAAATATCGGCATGTGCTAAGAGTTTTCAATGTGTTCCCCCCTTGAGGTGTTTGCTATATCTGAGTGGAAGCCTCCGTTGGCGTCGTAATAAATTGTCTGACTTGACAGGACCGAGTCGCGATTTTTTCCTAAAAAAACAACATTAAATAACGTCAAATCACATTAATTTAAACATGCTTTTTCTATGTTTTGTTTGGGCCCTATCCGTCTCATGCTTAATAATGGTTTCATTAGTTTTGTAAGCTTCTCTCTTAATTTGATCATTCAACTTCCTTGGAATGTCTGGAATGGTCCATTCGACTGCAGTCACAACAAAAGTGACCAAATTTTGATACGCCACCACGAAAGCCAACCTCGCCGCCAAAATATGCCAATAAATCAATGGCCGTTTATACTTGATACCGTTGGTGACATTCGGGGGGTTTCTATATTCGGCGTAGCGACAAATCGACACGTTCATTGACGGGTTTTCGGGCGCGACCCCGTCCTCAAAATCGGCAGTGTCAAAATAGGCCAATGTGCTGTTAAGAAACCCATCTTCGGTGTGGTCAGGATTCACTTCCATCATATACACGAGTTTTGGGATAAAATGCGAGGAAAAAGCGATGATGAAGGCGTTCGAAACCACCGAAATTCGGCCGAGAATGCCCATTATAGGGAACCAAATGCCGATGTTGGAGACTCGTTGAGGCACCGGTCGCCGGAAATACTTGATGAATTTTTTCGCATCGAGCCGCATTTCGAGGATGTTGTTGATGAGGGCGAACAGGGGGGCCAAGGGGAAGGCGGTTACGAAAATTGTAACAAAACCGTATTGCAAAACTGCAATCAAATTTTGATAAAGTGATGTACCGTAATAAATCGGGGTTACTTTGAGATAGTTTGAGAGGTTTTGTTAATGTAACCTTTTTATTAAAAATTTGCCTCAATGTAATAGTAAATAGAAAATTTGGTGTCAAAGAAACCCCGACTTCGGGGCTATTTTGACAGTCCCTTTAATTACGTTGGGGGGGTACTTTGACACCTTAGAACTAAAAATATGTAATATATGATTGAAATAAACTTTATTAAACTTATTAAACACAAAACCTAAAATATACAGGGTGTCTCAGCGAGTTGAAAAAGTCCATTAGTGATCTTTAAATGGTAAAATTTTAAAAAATTATATAGGACATTGATAGATGCTAACCTAGACCATCGCCTAAAATTATTTTCAACTATACAGCGTGTTTCAAAAATAAGTTACGATATAAATTAATGTGTTAAATGAAACACCATATGTTTCTTAGCGTTTTTGGATGTAGATTTTTTATGACAATGTTTTTAAGCTAAACTTTTATTGGTCGATTTTGCTTAGTTTTAAAAATAAGACGGTTTTTTTGACAGAAACATGCAGAAAAAA
This sequence comes from Tribolium madens, assembly GCF_015345945.1. NCBI lineage: Eukaryota > Metazoa > Arthropoda > Insecta > Coleoptera > Tenebrionidae > Tribolium > Tribolium madens. Next base: position 5,148,913 of record NW_025400985.1, on the reverse strand, counting down.
TACCGGGTGAATAAAAAGTATGGAACCAAGCGTTTTTTTCGTAAACTAAGCACTTTACGAAAAAAATAATTAGTGTAGCGTAAAGTACAATTAAAATGTGACCATTTATCAAGAATAACATTTTTCGAAATTTCTTTTAGTTTTCGAGTTCTGGAAAAAATTTGTTTTTTTTTTAAATGGCAATCCATCACGGTAATTTTTTTAATTAAAGATTATGATCTAAAAATGACCTCTAATTAAATAAAATTAAAAAATTTGTTTTTTTTTAAATGGCAATCCATCACGGTAATTTTTTTAATTAAAGATTATGATCTAAAAATGACCTCTAATTAAATAAAATTAGAGGTCATTTTTAGATCATAATCTTTAATTAAAAAAATTACCGTGATGGATTGCCATTTAAAAAAAAAACAAATTTTAATTAAATAAAATTAGAGGTCATTTTTAGATCATAATCTTTAATTAAAAAAATTACCGTGATGGATTGCCATTTAAAAAAAAAATTAATTTTATTTAATTAGAGGTCATTTTTAGATCATAATCTTTAATTAAAAAAATTACCGTGATGGATTGCCATTTAAAAAAAAAACAAATTTTAATTAAATAAAATTAGAGGTCATTTTTAGATCATAATCTTTAATTAAAAAAATTACCATGGTGGGTTGCCATTTAAAAAAAATTTTTTTTTGCAGAACTCGAAAACTAAAAGAAATTTCGAAAAGTGTTATTCTTGATAAATGGTCACATTTTAATTGTATTTTACGCTACACTAATTATTTTTTTCGTAAAGTGCTTAGTTTACGAGAAAAACGCTTGGTTCCATGCTTTTTATTCACCTGGTATATTACACAAAAACTAAGACATCTAAAAATATTTTTTATTACCTCAAAAAAGAAGGTACAAGCTATAAAATTGTAACATTTTTTTAGTGTGTTGCATTTGCAAAGATAAAAAATGAAGGCGTTTGTTAAAAGTTCAATAACTTAAAAAACTTAAATGGAACACCCTATTTATTTTTTTGCATTTAAAATATTATTAAATTGTCTTTCTAAAATTATTTACTTTTAGGTGTTTATAATCAATAATAAAAAGATATTTAACGTTAAACATTAAAAAAAATTACTATTGTTTCAGTAGCCAAAAAGTGCACAGTTGCACAAGAGATGAAAGAAATATCACTAATAATCACACTTGTGTTAAACTGAATCCATTATTCTTTATTTTTACAATAAAATAATTCGAATCTCAGTATTTATAACGGCTTTTACAATCTCTAGATAAATCAACGGATAAGTGATCCGTGGTGGAATTACTATGGCTCAGATATTGATAGGCATTGTTGCTTCAATTAATATTGAATGTTGTTAAATAATGTTTTCATTTATCAATTCATGACATTAAAAGTTTATTTTTTTAGATAGACAATTTATCAATCTACTAGATGCAAAAATAAAAAAATAGGGCGTTCCATTTGATTTTTTTTAAGTTATTTAACTTTTAACAAACTTCTTAATTTATTAATCTTTACAAATGCAAAACACTAAAAAATTGTTACAGCTTTAGATTCTGTACTTTCTTCTTTGCAGAAGTAAGAAAAAATTTGTTCTAGCTGTCTTAGTTTTTGTGTAATAAATTTTTAAAAAGTGCATGTTTTTCTCAAAAACGGCTTATTTCTAAAACTAAGCGAAATCGACTAATAAAAGTATACCGTAAAAACATTGTTTTAAAAGGCGACATCCAAAAATGCCAAGAAACATACGGTGTTTCATTAAAAGAAAACACAACTTTGTATCGTAACTTATTTTTGGGACATCTTGTATGGTTGAAAATAATTTTAGGTGATGCACTAGATTAGTATCTATCAATGTCCTATACATTTTTTTTTAAATTTTACCATTTAAAGGTCACTAATGGACTTTTTCAACTCGCTGGCACATCTGTATATTTTCTTTAAAAAAAGTAATTTTTTGGTATGTTATGGCTTTTACGAGTATATGGCATAAAAATAACATAAACATAATTTCGGTAGGTTCCTATACTGAAAATGAAACAAAATTAGTAGCCCCATAACGTGTCAAAGTAACCCCATTTTATGGTAATTATAAAGATTCTCATACTAACCCATTTCCAAGTACTCCGAAAACAGACTTTGCGATTGGAGGTCTAATAACTTGTAGTCTTCGGTCCACTGGTTGCAGCTGATTATTCCTATTTGGTCAGGGGGTGCTTCCTGTATTCCCATTGAAACTTTTACCGAATTGTACATTTTTTTTAGTAAAGGCACAACCATTTCGGCAACTGCGTTAATGGCCTGTTTACCGATCATAATAATGGCTAGTTGTATAGTAAGCTCCATTAAACACCCTCCAGGGTTACACTCTTCTTGTCTGAACCCAAAAATCCTATTATACTTAGCCGGATATCCGACGAATTGGCCTTTCAAAAACGCGATGTAAAAAATCGAAGAATAGTAATTAACAAATTGGAACATATAAATTTTCAGTGCTAAACTATCATCATATTCGGTTTGTGTCCTTTGCAGTTCCATTTCGGTCAACCAAACGGCCAATCGTTCATACAAAATATTCAAAATTAGAATACACACTAAATTAATAATTGCTGCAGTGATTGGTAGAATATAAATCCGGTAAGTAACTTTATCTTCATATAAAACTTCCGACGTTATCAATGACATCCGATAAATAACAACACCGAAAACCACAAAAACCGCGATAAAGACCCACAAAAGTGCAAGTGTAAAACTTAGAATAATCGACGGTAATTTGACTTTCCAAAAAGACACAGCCGGTTCGTTCAAATTTGTGATTACGTTTAATTTTCGCTTTTTCGCGTCGGCTAAACGGATTAAATATTCGGGTCGGGGCGGTTCGGCCTTCAAATCGAACCCCGTGAGGCCCCATCGGTGGGTGATCCCAGCGCTGTAGCGTTTCCACAACTCCAAATACAAAATCGACCAAAAAGACATGAAAACGGCGAAGAAAATCGTAGCAGGGTTGTCGATAAAGTGCTGGATTTTGGCGTAGAGACAACCCTCGTTCAGTTTCCAGTAATCGCAAACTCTGTCACATCGGGGGCACATAATAATGTCCGAATTGCACAAGTCTTTGCATAAAGTGTCTTGTGGTAAAGTCGTAGCGGCGTAGACTAGACAGAGGATTCCCACGATTGATGCCGGGATTAACATGTGGGTGTAGAAGCCGAGCCATGCGAAATACAAAGCGAATTTTATTCCGAAATATTCTTTCACGTCGTCGAGGGGTTGGTATTTGACGCATTTGCTCACTTGGGCCCAGTGTTTCAGGAGTTTGACGCGTTTGGAGTTTTTCTCATGCAGATCGCCCTGAAAAAAACAATTTTAAGACTCATTTTTTTCTGATGTAACACTTACATCATGTAGCGGATATGCAGCCTTGTAAATGCCCTCTGAGATCAGTCTATGAACTCCTTTTTCTTGGTCCTCAATTCCGAATTTTTCGCGTTCTAAAATGTATGAAGCTACAGTGATCCGAACCGCTTCATTGAAAAAATCAGGATCATCCACATCGAATCTACAATTTACATTTATTTTATTTTATCATATTGCGAAATATCCGACTTACAAGTAGTTTTTTTCTCTGTTAAATTCAGCCGTCAATCTGTATTTCTTCGGCGGAAATATTTCAGGGTCTAATCTCACTCTCAAGCAGTCCAAAAGCTTATTTAATGTCGAATAAAACACGTTTCCGATTTCTGGTAAATTTTCGTCCTTTGTTTTTCAAGATAAACATTTGTTTCTTTTATTAATTAATCACTTACGTATCTAATAGGTAGTCTTAACTTTAAAATTTCCGCATATTGGCACAGAACCTCCCTCGGCACGTGAATTTTTACAAAATGAATGCGCTGACTTTCCTCCTTTTCTAAAATAAGACCTACATTTTGTAAATTTGCCTCAAAATGTTCTCGTTTTGCGATATCTTCAGGTTTGCCTTCTTTGTCGTAAGCCAAGACGAAATCGACGCATAATTCGCCATTTGTGAAGTAACGCCAGCGCTAAAAATATTAAAAATAAACAAACCGAATAAACTGTCACAAATTTGATTGAAAATAGAGCAAACGCTAGTTCAATTTTATTACCTCTGCCATTTTCAACTACATGCGATTTAACACCACCCACGTCTCCGGAATGAATTTTTTGATAACATATGTAGTAGCTGATAAACCACGTATTAAGTGTATACAAGTTGAAATTAATTTATAATAAGTACAATGTTTATATTAAAATTTATGACAATCTGTTGGTGCTACGATAAAAATCTAACATTTTTGTGATACCTTATCATTTTGATTGTTTGAATGAATATTCTGTATTAATATGGATAAATATAATACTCAATATTTCATGCATATGTTTTTACTTTTTGTTATTATCCATTAAAAGCTTATTTATGTAATTGTAATTGTTAAAACAATTACACAAAACAATTAGTACGCAAAGCGGTATACATCAAGTTCAAATTATAAATAATAAAGGCAGGAATTTATTTTTAATGCAAGTTAAAAAGCAGTGTAAAAGTAAAAGAAGTTGCCAATTGTGTGATAAAATATAATCATGCACTGTCATAATATTTTGGATTTTTTATATTTTGGTGACAAACCAGTGCTGCTGTTTGATTTATTCTTCTTTATTCGGCATTTTCATCGCATTCGATTGCATAGATGAAAGTACTTTTATTTTAGTTGGTGACTTCATACAAAAGATAGCTAACCTTGTACAACTTTTAGATAAAGCCGGTTCATAGTTTCTGAATATTATCAAAGTCCCAAACCCCAGGCAGTGTGGAAATAAGGTAATAGTATTATCACATGCATCAGATTAAGATGGGTGCTTTAAAAATCGGTTAAAAAAATTGACAATACCCTATCTCTCCACTGCTTGTACGTCTTAACATCTCTATTTCTAGACACCTTATTTTGTGAATTTCCGTCTTCCGGATGGTCCAATCGGGTCAATTCCATATTTTCTAAATCAACTGCTGACTGATACACTGTGTTTCTTGATAAGCTGAGGTAATCTTTATTATCAAATCTTCTCTTACTCACTCCCGAGCCAACTGAGATTGTATCGAAAAAATCATCATCGTCATCCATAACGAATTATCTCTATCTAAAAATAACAAGTGTAAATAAAAATTTCGTTGTACCATCAGATAATTTATGATTGGATGAGAAAATCGATCTTAATATTGTGTTTTTAAAATGGGTCTCAATCCTACTTTAGTGATGACGTATAATAAATAACACGAACAGGATGATACAAATTACAGAATTATGAGAAAACAAAACCATTGAATTGTCTACACGTCTACACCTACAACTACACTTAGTGTGACAAAGCGAAAGCAATCGACAAAAAGTTAACAATAAACCTGGGTTATTTTATTAAACCGCACTCATTAACATTTTAAATACCTCCAAAATTACGAATTTCGCCAACTACTCGTAAAATCGAATATTTTTACCATTACGAACCCGAGTATGAACCCAGTACCAAAAAAACGGTTCTCCAACATCGCCCACATTCGCGGAATTTCCACAAAAATTATAAGGTTGATTCATATAAAATGACAATTCCATTAACTTCATTTTCGTAAGATTTTAATATTTTGAAATCAATTATTATAGACTCGTTATCTTAAAAAAGCAACCTATGTAAGCAAGTGTAATGTGTTGATGTGAATGATCTTTTAAATACCATAAAATAAAGCACCATTATTTGTTAAAAGTCGTTTGTTTATTTATAAAAGGAAAAACTTATGTTTTTTAAAATAATTTATTGTGTCCGATGCAAGTACATAATGCACTAAAATATTTGAGGAGCAGACTTTCAAAAAGAATTTTGTCTAAATTTGTTCTTTTTTTAAGAAATAATTTTATTTTTTTTTATCAGTGGCAATAAATGTGAAAAAATATGTACAGATTGGACACAATTTATGGACAGTAATTTTACAGCTGGAGTACTTAAAAACCTTTATCTCAATTCATAAAAACATGGACAAACTGCATTTTGAAAGTCTGCTCCTCATTTATTCTATTCTAATATTTATTGGATATTACATGAAATAAAGATTAAATAAAACAAAATAATTTAGTACATACAGGTGTCTAGAAAATAGTTAAAAGATTTTGGGAGGTGATTCGTTATTAGGTCGATATATAAAAATGTCCGGAAATGCTTCCTGCTGAAGTTTCTAGAGTGATAATAACTCGACTTTCACTCACTGCGTGGGTTGCTTTTCGGAATTAAGGACGATGCACAATTTAAAAAAAAAACTTTTTCTCAAAAACAGTGCATGATGCAAAAATAACACAAAAGTCATTGAAAAGATAATCAACAAATCACAATACAAAAAAAATTAAAAAAAAACCTTTTCAAAACATAATTTTTCGCTTTAATTAGAGTCTAAATAAGATACACAATTTTTAATAACGCCAAAAATTATTCCGAATGCAAAATTTTGTAAATTTGTCTCAAATGGTTATTGAAAAAAAACCCTTTATGCTCGCCATTTTCAGAGGGCTTTAGCTCTCTTAAGAAACATTTCCGGATATAGGTCCATGGGACTTTTTTTCTTATAATGATCTAAGAAACCGCCTCCGAATCCTTTTAACGATTTTTTCAGACATATACTGTCATCTATTTTAATAATTGAATAATTTTAAGAAAATACCTATCTAAATCTGAAGATCTCAATACAAAAGATTAATTTTTTTCATCAATAATAATCGCGTGGGTTCTTGAAATATTTTAATTGCGACACCTTCTAGACAAATTTAAAAAATGTAAAATGACATTTTATTTGCTATTTTTGAATATTTGCTTACGTATTAATAAATTACTTACAATTTAAAAAAATTCAATTCATTTAATATTCAAATGGTTATACAGGGTGAATTTAAAATGCATGCCTCCCCGTGAGATTATAAATGCCATGTAAAGTTAAAAAGCACAAAAGATGAGTACGCCAATGGTATCCACGTTAAGAAAAATCGTAAAATCAAAATTTATTTATCTTATTTATTTATTTATTAGCAGATTACTATAATTATTATAGTTGCTTCCTTTGATACGTTCGGCTATTGTTTACTTAATTTTGTGTCTGCGTTTTTGCGGTTAGTCATGTTTCGATTTATTAAGACATTCAAAAGCATCTTGTTTATAAGAGAAGAAATGAGTTAAATGTTTATACACATTTTCGGTTTATTAATAAAAGACAATTTCTATCATTATGTACATACCCAGATTTGTTTAATTAGTTAATTAGGTACGTAAAAATTTAGTGTACTACTTCATTTTAACGGTTATAAATTATCATGTATTGAATTTATTTATTGACTGATAAAATCCATTCAACTAATGTAATATAACATACAATAAACATCCTTTGAATTTTAATGTTGTAAAACAATTGATATTTAATTAACAACAAAAAATTTGTATAAACAAGAGAATCAACATATTTTCCACTAATGTTGAATTAACTGTTTTACGGTGATTGATTTAAATTTTAAATGATAAATTAATAGAATTAAAAGTAGATCACTTAATTTATGTCACGGTTTCGTACGGTTTTCAAATAAATTAATAATTTAAAATAAATTACTGTTTATTAAAACTTAACATAAACAGTTTATTAGTTGCAAGTATTAATAAGCAAGATAAAAAAAATTGCAACTTCCATCTTAGAAAAGTTGTACGACATTTTTACCGTGTTCATGGTAACAACCATTACTACCATGTTATGGGAGCCCCAATAATACGCACCTGATTACTGTTTCTATTTATGGTAAACAAACATTATGATCGATCCACATATTTTTAAAACATTGGTAAAAATAGAACTTTATTTTCAAAACTGTAGTAAGTTGTTGAAAATGATAAAAAACAGTTTTTATACACGAAATTTATAAGTTGATATTTTTAAATATTTACCAAAGAACTCCCACAACAATACTATAGTCAAAATAACAACACACCGACAATTTGAACAACCAAACACGAATTGGGTATTGTGTACCTCTCCCCTTTTGTTGGTAATGTAATTAATGCTAATATTGCTAATTTAACTGCCCTAGTCAAATCTGACTTGGCGACCTTTTTTTTAAATAATACCTTTAGGTCATCATTTAATTGATAACCCAAATAGGAAGATTACTTGCAATTAAACCTAATTAAAGCGGATACGTGAATTAATTTAATTAAAAAAAGGCTTAAAAACTAAATAAGCCACATAAAACTTTTTTTATCATTTTTTTTTAATGTTAAATGATGGACTTTTATCAAATAATGATATAATTATTTCGCGGGTCAAGGCAATGAAGAGAATTAGCCAAAGTAAAAAATGCCTGTACCATTTTCCCATTGGTGCAATGTGCTAAAATATGCGGCTCATGCATGGTTGTAATGTTACGTGCTATCGCAGTGATCACTACATGTTATCATATCACTTATCACAGAGCACCTGATAACAACACTCGCTCCTTACCTAACCAAACTTTACTAAAAACAACTATCTTGTTGAACTGTGCGCATCTGTTTTCTAAATTGCGCAAGTCGGCGGTTTTGACACGTAATAGGTTTCTTATTTTGCCGAAGGCTTAACATACACATTGAAATAATACGAAATAATGTTTTAAATAATGTATTTCATATAATACATAACATAGAAAAATAATTACAACTGTATAACAAGATGTAATACGAATAGGTTTTAAGACATGTATCAAATACTAATGGAATATGCTACAGCTCACTAAAAAACTAATTACACATAAATAATTTCGTTTGACAAAAATTAATCCTACACCTAGATTTTAGTATTTTTTGAGTTATAATAAAGACAAGAAACATTAATATTGACCATCTTTCTAAATTGTGGCACGATTAAGCTTTTGGTATGACAAGGAATGTTGCCTGAAACAATGCATATTGTGCAGGCAAACGTTCATTTTAAATTTTTAAGCTAAATACCATGCTCAAGAACTGCTCGTAGTGGATTGTGATGACACCATCTTGGTCTGTATCATGTTGTCTGAACGCTGCAGTTAAAGTCTAAAAAAAATATTCATTAATCTTAATTACAAGAATTCGCTAAATCTTACATATAAAATAATACACAATTGGATGAAATCATCAAACAATATAGTGCCATTTCCATGTCTATCGAATTTCCTGACCAATGTACTGACAAGCCCGTCTGAAAGACGGTACCCAAAAGTGGTCAATGCTGTTTTCAACTCATTTCTATCAATATTGCCAGAGTTGTCTCTGTCAAATGAACGGAAACAGTTTTGCCAATCTGTTACATATTTCCACAAAGCGCCGAAATCTTCGAAACTGACTTGGCCCCTATTACCCCTATCAAACATCCCTGAAGACAAATTACTACTATTCCCACTTGTTGCATATTTTATATTACCTATCATCAGTCTTACTGTCTCCGGGTTAAATGGGCTCCATGTCCCATTTGAAAGGGCAGCTTGAAGTTCTTCCGCGTTGATGTACCCACTTCTATCACGATCCACTCTAAAATTTAATTTAAAATTTACTTTCAAGGTAAAACGCGTTAAATCACTAACCTCTGGAAAACGTCCCATAGGAACTCACGACTGGGCATTGGGGATGCGAAATGGCTCATTCTGTTTATTATTTCTTTAGACACCTAACTTGTGACGTGAAAAACTTTTTGATAAGCTGATAAGAGGTTATGAATCTGGAGAAAATTCTATCAAATGAAGCTAACTTCACTGGATAGCTTTTATTTGATTGGTTCCCAAATGACGCAATTCTGACGTCACAACTGCTGCTAACTTCAAAACAATTCGCTGAAAAGCCCCGGATTTTTTTCGATTTTCTTGCAATATCTGGTGTAATTGTGCATTTTTATTAAAAGAGAGCCTTCTAAAATTAAATAAAAAAATGCATTCATTGTAGTGGATACTTAAAATGAATTAGAGACAAACTTTATTTATTTTTGTTTAAAGTCCCTAATATTTAAATTTGTATTCTTGTAGTTTATTTCTGCACAAAATGGTTGCTATTTACTTTTATTTAATTCCCTACAACATTGTAAAATGTCAGAACCTTAAATGTTCTATTGTAAAATATTTTAAAAAAATACTTTTTTTCTGTTTTCAAACCTGTCCTTGCAGATTAATCACGAAATTTGCGTTCGCCACCAGTAACCAAGAAGGTCATTGAGCGCTGACGAACATGAGCTTGCACCACGTTACTCTACTACGTCATAAATGATTCAACTTGTGTTGTTTTTTAATCGATTTTTATTACTCATATAAATAGAACACATTTAATACTTATTAAATACAAGGAAACTATTTAACTTTATTCAATAAAAACCAATAAACCGCAAACAAAAAGCTCGGGGGGCTTGGAATTTTGTCTTGTGCGACATACTTTTTAACTTCAGGAACGGTCATCTCAACAACGTCGATTATTTCGTCCCCAACGCCGCCCCCTTGTGACACTCTCATATCATCGGTGACTTCACAATAATACGTTGTTTGTAAACTCCCCAAAGTACCAACACCTGATCTGTAAGACCCGACTTTGATCAAACTAGTTAAAGGGACGTCGTAGCCGCATTCTTCTAAAATTTCCTCTTTTGCGATTTCTACCAAAGGTTTGTCTTTGTCGACGAGACCGGCACACATTTCCAGCGTTATGCCTAACTCAGCCGGGTATTTATTAACGTCAATTGAGCCTTTGCGGTCTTCTTCAGGAATGCTTCCAAAGTACACTGGAGGACGGAATTGTTTGACGAAAATTAGAGTCTCTTTCCTGGGGTTGTGCAGTAATATTGCGACACTGTCATGCACTTCCAAAAGGTCCCAAGTGCGTTTTAGGCCGTTTTGTGTAAAATGCATAGTGTGGGGCTTCAAGTAGATTGATTTCTCGAGCGGTTTTAGGACCACGTCGCTGATTTTATTCATCTTTGGTTAGGTGATAACTAAATTAACTCGGTCACTGGGTTTAATTATTCCAATAGTCACTGTTTAAATAGAAGATAAAAACAAGCACGTCACAAAAGCGAGTTTAATTTAAAAATTAAAAATGTTCCTGGATTTTGATTTTTTGACGTCTGTCACGAGTCACGTTGACGCTTGAGGGAAAACAGCAGAGACCCAAAATCCCTAGCGTTGTGTTGTGGTTTGTGGTAATTTTCGTGTTGTATTTTAATTTTCATTTAAAATTACGCATTTTGCAAGTCGCCTCTTAACAAATCAATTATTAGTGGAGGTGTTATTTTTTAATTCTGTTTATAACTCTTTATAAAACCCCCACTCTTGTCGAAATGGTAATTTTCATGTTGAAAGGTTGGTAGAAGGAAGAACGTTAAAATTGGGTGTTTGTTGTGCTTGTTTATTCGTTCCTTCGTGACTTAAATTATAAACAAATTAACAGTTAACAATGGCACCAGTGGACGTCGAAGCACCTCCGGTAAGTCTTTTGTTTAATTTTCAGATATTTTCCTTAATTTCACTAAAAACGGTTACACCCTTCTTCGTATTAATCATGGGTTTTTAGTACCCATAGTCATAAGGGGATGTAAATTGGGTTTTTCAAGGGCGTTGCCTTTTAATTTTTCACTATTTTTAGATGGATAATCAGCTGCGGAATTTAATTTTATCAGGGCATGTGGGTTTTGATAGTTTACCAGACCAACTGGTATCGAAAAGTGTCCAAAACGGCTTTGTTTTCAACATCATGTGTATTGGTATGTGGGCAATAATTTGAAATATGCATTGTTAACCTTATTTGGTAGGTGAAACTGGGTTAGGCAAGTCAACTTTAATGGATTCGTTGTTTAATACGAACTTTGAGGCAGTTCCAAGCCCCCATACTTTGCCCACAGTCAAACTAAAGGCACACACTTATGAATTGCAAGAAAGTAACGTGAGACTCAAGTTGACAATTGTGGACACTGTGGGGTATGGAGATCAGATCAATAAGGAAGACAGTTTTAAGGCAATTGTTGACTACATTGACGCCCAATTTGAAAACTATCTTCAAGAAGAGCTCAAAATCAAACGCTCTCTTACAACGTTTCATGATTCGCGTATCCACGTTTGTTTATATTTTATTTGTCCCACAGGACACGGCCTGAAATCCATTGATTTGGTTTGCATGAAAAAACTTGATCAAAAAGTCAACATTATTCCGATTATAGCAAAAGCTGACACTATTTCCAAGACAGAGCTTCAGAAATTCAAGACCAAAATCGTCGCAGAACTCCAAAATAACGGCGTTCACATTTACGAATTCCCAGTTGATGATGAAACAGTTGCTGAAGTAAATAGTACCATGAATTCTCATGTACCATTTGCTGTGATTGGCAGCACTGATTTTGTCCGTGTTGGTAATAAAATGGTGAGGGCCCGGCAATACCCCTGGGGGACAGTCCAAGTCGAGAATGAGTCTCATTGCGATTTTGTGAAATTACGCGAAATGTTGATCAGGACGAACATGGAAGATATGAGAGAAAAAACTCACTGTCGTCATTATGAACTTTACAGACGAAAACGTTTGGAACAGATGGGTTTCAGTGATGTTGATGCTGATAATAAACCAATCAGCTTCCAGCAAACTTTCGAGGCTAAGAGGTCCAATCATTTGCAAGAATTGCAACAAAAAGAGGATGAAATGAGACAAATGTTTGTAGTGCGCGTCAAGGAAAAGGAAGCCGAGTTGAAGGAAGCGGAAAAAGAGGTAAAAAGAAATGTTACAGTGACAAATGCTTCAATTCTTGTTTCAGTTACATGCGAAATTTGATAAACTGAAAAAGGATCACACTGATGAGAAGAAGAAAATTGAAGATAGTCGTAAGAAGCTCGAGGATGAGATTGTGGAGTTTAACAGACGCAAAGCCCAGTACCAACAAATGGGCACAAGTCACCATACTCTAACCTTGGGAAAAAGTAAAAAGAAATAGGCTTGTTGGATGGATTTTAAAATGTTTATTGATTACGCAATTTTATCTATATTTATTATTTTAAATTAGTGATTTCTGTGCTTGTTCTGTGTAGTTGAAAAGTATATTTATTATGGAAATTCATTACAACTATAGACCAAAGTATTTTTAAAGTAATACAGCGAATTTGTGTCAATGTAAGCGTCGCGATTTTGTGTATTGCGTTTTCTTTTTATATTTTTTATGACTAAAATATAGTTTTTTATTCTATTTCGTTTCTTATACTGCAGTCTCCCCAGGACGCACTAATTTTGCAAATCTGGAATAGTATGTAAATTTCTTGGAGAAATTTGGTACTTTCTGGATACGTTGACGAGGGAAATAACGGGGCTTTATCTCCTTTTCATTTTCCTGGAATGTAAGGTCAGTCAAGGCAACTAGAGAAATGCAGTGTTTTAATAAGTAGAAAAATATATACAAAATAAAATAAAATACAACGCTACTGTAAAAAATCTTATTAGTATTCGTTCATAACTACTAATTAGTGTATACAATTACACTACAAACTTAACGAAATGAAATAAACATTTGAACTTCTTGGTGTGAAAATGATAGCAAATATCCACTAAAATGAGTTTATTAGTGTGCTTAACGCGTGACTGATTCACGTGGCGGTGGACTGCGATATTTGGCCCGAATGTGTAAAAATTTGGAAGCACTAGCAGGCCGTTCTGGACTATCTCTGGTTACGATTTTCACCTGGCATGGGTCATGACGTAACAGGAAGTGGTCCAGTGTGTCCCATCCTCCTCCCACACGTACCATCATGTGTCGCCCTTTCAACAACTAAACCACAACTCACTCAACTTTCATTAAAAAAAGAAGACAAAACTTACTCTGATAAACACACTCTTGCCCGCGATATTATACTTCCCTTCGCCGACTTTTCTCACGTTCAACCTCGAACACTTCCCGTTCGCACAATTGCAATTTCTTTGCATCAGCCTCGCCGCTAATTGTACTTTCCTGTCGAGTTCCGTCGTGGCGTCTCCAGCGCCAGTATCAATCTCCAAGTCGGGGTCTTCGCCGCTGCCTCTCGACCACTCGTCTTCGGTGTTGTCGCTGGGGACGCCGTCGCTGGCACCACTCAGCGATATTTTCTCTGGTTTGGGGCGCTCGGGGAGGAGCACCATGCGGGGCCCCGTGTCCCACCGGTCGTAAGCAGCGGCTGATATGGCATTTGCCGACTGGCTATGACGCATTTTGAGATCGGACGGTTCGGAGGCTTGGAATTGCCATGAAAGAAGAGAACTTAAGGCCGAATCGGTCGAATTGTTCTGTTCTTCTTCGGCGATTTCTTTCTCGAGTTGGATGAGACCGGGCGGCTCGACGCCGAAACGGGTGGCAAGGCGGGCCACTTCGAGGAGGCACAGGATCACGTTCCGGGGATGGTTGTGAAGGACTAAGCAAAATAATTAATTTCGACAATAATTTTATACATACATACAGGGTGTTTCACGTAATTTTACGAGGCCTGCGCCTGTAAGATGCAATCAATAATACATATTCCGATACGAACTCTATTACAAATTTTGAAAAATTGGATAATCTTCTCTAATTTGTTCACCCTTTCAAAAATTACAACGTTTTTAGTTAATTAGTGATTAAGATGGATAAACTACAATCATATTCATGCCGTCTCTTGATAGAACAAATGATAATTGTTTCTGAAAAAGTGCAGTTTATGACTATTAATGAAACAGTGATAAGTTTGACAACTACTGTCATGGGTTTCCAAAAATTAAATAATTAAATGTGTATTTGTTGTATCTACTGATTTGTGAATTTTGTACCTTTGGGTGCGTATATTAGGCGCAAGCCTCGTAAAGTTATGTGGAACACTCTGTATACCTATACAGTATGTCCTCGGAATGAGTTTACAAGAGGAAACAAATTTTTATCTTTGATTTTACGCCAAAACTGCAAAGGAAAAAAAGTTTTTGCTGTAAGTACTTGAAACCAGCAAATCTGTAATTAAAATTTCATTATTCTAACTCAGTAGAAAAAAAAGTTCATTTTTCTTTTGATTTTAGACTTAGAATAATTTTTCTCTGCTTTTTAAAGTCCTATCACATTGGCGGTTTTATTATTTTGACAATGATGTTACTTTGACAAATGAGTTTACACAAGTTAAATAACAAAAATGTTTGTGAAAAACATATTTTTAATAAACAGCAACTCAAAGAAACAGCTTTAAGGTAAAAACCAGTCATTTTTAACAAGAACTATCATTATTTAATTAATAAATTATTTGTCAAAGTGACATATAGTTGTCAAATAATTAAAACCGCCAATGTGATAAGACTTAAAAAGCAGAGAAAAATTATTCTATAGTGTGTTTTTTTTGAACGAAGTAAGTGGCATCAGCATCGGCCGACCCATTTACACAATAGAATTTTTAGAATTGTGTAAAATTGATTGCCTATTGTAGAGGGGTAATTTTAAAAACGAAGAAAATTTCCAATGTTATTTGTTTTTTAGCATTTTATTATAAATTAGTGTCTACAAATTCAATTAAGAACAAGAACAACATTTGATGAATCTTTCCTTTTCCTTGGTGGCGATTTCACTGCATGAGTTTCTTCCATTTCCTTAATGGTGTGTCAAACCAATGTCTTACCAATTCCCGCTACTTCAGACACCCTTTTTACCATTTCAGTTTTGGTGAGCGCTTCATTCTGCTCTCTAAATTTCACGTAGATATTATGTATCATTATTTTCTGACCACTACTAACTGGCTTTCCCCTGGAATTTTTTTTACAACAGAACCAAGTTGTTGCTCTGTTATTATACTACACCAAAATGCTGAAGTCCTGCACCAACAAACGACACTTAACTTAAAGAATTATGACATATTTCAAAAATAATGTCAAAGATTAGAGATTTTTAAAAATTATTTGGTAATTATAGTTCAATGTAAATAAGGCTTGTCACGTGGTGCAAAATAGAGCAACCTGATTTGTCAATTTTAGTCCCTATCTCCCGCAACGCTTCGTTCTTTAAAAAAAAATAAAGTCCAAAATCAAGAGAAAAATGAACTTTTCTTTCTACTGAGTTAGAATAATAAACTTTTCATAACAGATTTGCTGGTTTGAAGTAAAGCAAAAACTTTTTTTCCTTTGCAGTTTTGGCGTAAAATCAAAGATAATTTTTTTCCCAAGTCCAAAATCAAAATTCACTGAATCAGAATATTAAGTACAGATTTGTTCGTTTCATGTGAAGCAAAAAATGTTTTTCCATCGCAGTTTGGCCTAAAATCAAAGATAAAAAAAATTTTCCTCTTGTAAACTCAATCCGGGACATAATGTAGATCGATTTTATATTGAGATCGGATAAAGCACAAGGGGTAATGCCATTACCACCGAGGTTTGTATGCTATTTTATTCACAATCACATTATTTTTAATCAAAAATTTGAATAAAATAAAATTATAACAAATTTAATTCAGAACAAACATTTCAGAAATGTCAAAAAACATCGAAATGATGTGTGAATCTGATATTAAAATTGTTGAAATGGAGTAGTGCGCTCTCCCAGAAGTAAGAAAAACTGCTACAGAAGCAATTGAATACTAATTTAGCAAAATATTATGCGTAACTTGACAATTTGAAAGAAAAAATTCCCGGTATTTTTGTAATCTTAACTTTGGCAATCCTGCATATTACCGGCCAAGAGAAGTAATGTTATTACTCCTCATGAGATATAATGACACGTTTCCCAACATTTAAAAAGTTAGTAATCAGCAAGTAATAAAATAAATAATTACTTACCTAGATCGTCACTTTCAAAGAGCAAGTTTTCGTGTACCCCCAGTGACCGGCAAAACTTAATGAAATTTTCCATGTTGTCCCGCGAGAAAAAACTTCGACGCATCGCTTTCTCGAAACATTTTCCCCTCACTGTCGGTAGAGGCTACGGAGCGAAATAATTCGTAACTAATCCAATTAATAAGTTTCATTGAATTACTTACGCCTTTAGCATGACCTGTATCAATAGCGTACTTGGCCTTATCGCAAATCACTTGTGCTAAATGACATAATACTACTCCGTTGTCTAGATCGCTTAGGAAGTTGTTTCTGTTAACATTGACATCTGGAACAAAAAGAAATGTTAAATCATTCAGCACCCATAATGCAATTTTTCTGCTTTGATAACGATTTCATTAATCAAGCGTGGTTCCCACCAACTAATCAATTTTGACTGTTTTTCAAAAGTGGTTTGATAATGTGCGAAGAAGCGTTTTTGTTAAGAATGAAAGTGAATAAGTGATTGGTCCAAAAGCGTATCGCAGTTCTAACAATTAAACAAAACCATTAGAGTTTTCGGGGTCGAATTCATGTAACTGCAATTTTATAGAACTTAAATTTCAGTTTTGGATTTCTTCAAATACCATTTGCTATGAACTAGATAGTAACCAGTATGCCTTTTATAGCACTTGGAAACATTTGTTTATTAAGCACACCAGTGTTAAAAATCTCGTTTCGTCTAGAATTTCACCTTTGATCTTTGTTGATCTTTCGCTCGTTATGATCTCCCGTGGCTGCTGTAAAATCGACAATAATTGATCGATTATCTTCCCGTTTTGGGATAATTATCGTCAAAAAGAGCACAAGTGGCTACTTAAACAAGTCCGTGTAAATAAGTTGAAACACTTGTATTTTTTTTTTGCTCGAGTGGATTCCGTTTGATGTTTCGCGGCGGATCCCACCCACGAACTGGTATTATTGTCTGTGCACATCAGAAAAGCCTTGTCACATGCAAATTTCGCCATAAATTTCCAACAAAAAGTGTTATTAAAGACACTTCAACAATGCGATAACGATCCCACGTTCAGTTTTCTCAGCTTTCCATCAATTTGTCATGGCGTTTCAATAGATATACCACCCACAATATCAATATTATTACTTATTACTGGTACTCTTATCCTGGGAACTGCCACACGAGATTGATTTGTGCGATTAAATTGAGCGATTCTGCTCCAGGCTGGCGGATTTGTTCCGGTTGTTTTTCCGTTTGTGTTACCGGAATATTAGCACTTTCTATGAATAGACTACCGCGCAATTACCAAGTGATCCATCTTGTGTAATAGTATGTAGATAATGGTTTCTCCTAAGCTGGAGGCGCAGCCGTTTTCATTACCGCCATTGCCGGAAAACGTGATTTCTTATTTTTTTAACACCGTAAAATACGCGATACATGAACCGTTCAACAATGTTGACCCTAACACACGAAACGAGGGCAACTCTACCGTCCACCAATTTAAAGAAATTAGTCGCCGGAGTCAATTAATTGAGTCTTTGACCCTTCCAATCGAATTAAATTAAACTCAATTAGGACAAGTAGATGCATTTGATGGCAAACACGACATCAAATCAATGCAATTACCACTAATAGACGCAAAAAACACTCATCAAAACCACACCCTATACTTCTCGCGGTGCAACCACGGACATCTTTTCAAGAAAAGATAACGTCGCACTTGATGAATGCCAACTTTTGTTTTCCTTTCTGATGAATGAGGAGACTTGGAGCGTTTAGATAAAATACGAGGATGAGTGTGGTGCAACACGTAACATACGCATTGATAATGTAAACAGCAGCGGCAATAGTTCTTCTGTACTGGCACACAGTTAAAACATTCTCTCGATGAATATTAATGTCGGTTCTTCTGATCGCGACACGGCCCTCTGCTTCCAAGTAACACCGATTGACAGTTATGAATGTCCAGGCGACACCGCTCCTCAACACTTACTTGCTCGAATATTCTTGCACAACTTGCATCCGGGATGCAAATCAACGAGTGAATTGGGTGTTTGAATCGAGAAAAAGTGGTAAACTGGCGATGAAAATAAGAGTTGTAAGGGCTGGATCAAGGCACACTTGAGAATCGATTCGAAAGAGATTGAGGAGAGGTAAAAAAGGGGAAAGATTGTGCTGAGCTTATATTAAGTGGAACTAGTTGGACATGTGTTAAGGGTCAGGGAAAAAAGACTTAAATACTGTTGAGAAAAATACTTTATACTTTGTAAAGGAATTATCTTTAAAGAAGTATTCTTTCAGGACATGTTGTTTAAATGAACTCTTTAATTGTTTTAGTACGCAGTTTCAGCCATTAAACTTAACTAATAAAGTAATAATAATTGATTTTAAAGGAAAAGGTATTTCAAGATTTACTCACTCGTATTATCAATGTTGATGAATGATGATCCGGAAGAATGTCCAATTTTTTTATAAACTCATATTTAGATATAAAAATTTTGATTGTTATTAAATAACACATTTGTCCCGATTTAAGGACCAATACACCTAAGTGTGCAATTTTTTGAGATTTCCATTTGCAGCGAAAACAAAGTACAGGGTGATTCTTAAATAGACCGACAAAATTTTATCCTTGGTGGTATTAAATGAGAACATGTTGGAAAAAATATTAAAAAAATTCTTTGTTTAACCGTTCTAAAAAGAAAATTTATTCAAGATAGTATTAGCACAGGTAGTGAAAACCATGGTAAAATGTAGGAGGTTCGGTCCCTAAAAAATATAAAGGTAAAAAGGGAACAGATTGTCTCTATTTATCATTGGGAAGCTTTGACAAAATTTCATCGATCTATTTAATTATCAGCCTGTATATTTCAAGTTAAAGTTTTCTTTTTGTTGTCATTTCAAATGTGATCATTGTGAAAAAACTCATTTGAAAGTAGAAATAAACTGCTCCACAGAAGTTAAGGAAGTCGTATTATTTTTACAACAAACAAATTTTATTCTTTTAAGCATTGTGTAATCCACCAAAAACAAAAAAGAAAAAAATATCGCCTTTATGACACTTTTAATTATTTTTTTTTATAATTTATTAATTTCATTAATTATTGTAATTATTGCACACTTCCTTAACTTTTGTGTAGCAGTATACTTAAAAATCGCTTATAATGACCAAATTAACTATTAATTTTGCTTGAATATATTTTTTTATGTTTGCAGAGAATAAAAGAGCTCTCAAAGTAATTCATACAAAAAAAATTGCAATTAACACAAAACAATAAAATAATATGTTAATTATTAGATTAGGGCCCAAAACCTGTTTTTTGTTTTTTTGTCAATATTTTTGTCAATATTTTGCATCCTATTAATGTACTCTTATCATGAAGGGTGCGCTAGAACTCGCGGCCCAGAGAAAAATGCCATGTATATAAGATAAGATACCGGAAACATGGAAAAAAATTTCTAACGGTCAAAAAATTTATTTTTGACATTTGACATTTTTTTATGTCTATTTAATGATACTGATGATCTTGTATGTTTTTTTTTTACAATTATTTAGTAAAGGTACAAAAATTTTGTCAATAAAAGCCACAAATAACATTAAACAGAGTTACAATTTAGGATGCAGCTTCCTTGTTTCCTCTTTTAATAGGCTGTAGCAAAAAAACTTGAAGAATTATTTTTCCAACAGAAATAAATAGTCAAAGTGCAAAATTTAAATTCTCATAACTTTGAAATTTTTACAGATAACATTTTTTCTATGTTCCTTGTATTTTACCTTACATGGCATTTTTATCTGGGGCGCGAGTTCTGGCGCAGCATGTATTAAAGTTTTTATACAGAAATATTAGTAGGTAATACCTACTTTTTGGTGTTCTGGAATAATTTTATTATAATTATTTTTATTAATGTCCTGATTTTGAATCTTTTGAAATTGGTCACCTTAGGTTGCATATCTTTTTATACAGAAATATTAGTAGGTAATACCTACTTTTTGGTGTTCTGGAATAATTTTATTATAATTATTTTTATTAATGTCCTGATTTTGAATCTTTTGAAATTGGTCACCTTAGGTTGCATATCTTTTCAAATTTCTATATAAAATGAAAAATTAACGTAATGTACAATGGCGAGCATAAAATTTTGGTAGGTAATGTCATTTTGAAACTTCATCTTTTTGTTAAAAAAAGTAGTTGTGTAATTTTGACAAAAGAGTATATTAGGGAATGACATTGACTACTAAAATTTAATGCTCGCCATTGTACACATGAGCACTAAAATTATTCTTTTACAGTCACGTGGTTATTCTCGTTCTGTTGACTCGAATAATAAACTCCATATTTGTGATAAAATCAAGTTTAGTGCCGTGTTATAATACTATTCCTAAATCAGACTTTTATTATTTTATGAAAAAGATAAAGTTTATTAACGCTTCCATTAAAGTTGAGTGCACTTTTACAAGACATAAGTAAATCAATTTTCGTTTAGAGCTCGATTTTGGAGAGAATATTTTTTTGCAAATAGCACACCAGAATTGAAGAAAAAAATTAATTTTAGACATGATTTATGATTTACAGAGCTTTTCACTAAGTAACATTGATGAGGAAAAACAAAAAAACTGAGTTAATCGGAAAATAGAAAAATCGAATTAATTTTAAGACATAAAGAAGTCATTTTAACCATGTGAAAAGTTTACTTAAGAAATTATCGGCAAGAGAGTTTTATTAAAATTTAATTTCTGATAGTTTTGTTTAATTTTTGGCTTGTTTTAAGAAAAGTTTTCTGTGAAACTGACACTTTTCATTTTAGTATCTACACAGCTACGTTTGCACACTATTAATAACAAAAATATTTGAATGCTGCAAAACTGAAAGTGGTGGTAAATGCATACCTTTAAAAACATAAAATTACCATATCAGTTCCACCTACTCGTAACTGACCTTCCACACAGCCTCATTTTTGTAATTCCGAAAAGCATACGATAATTCACACACAAAAACCTGTCACATCTTGAATTATGTCAAGTGTTACATGTATGTTCCGGCCAATAAAGATCCTGTCCGTCCGGTGTACCGGTTTTAGTCTTCGGTCCAGTTACAATCGACATGGAAAAACTAGCGTGAACCATGCAAACACATTGACCCAATCCTGTCGCAAATTACTACAAAATCGACATTCACGATCTGTTGTCCCCTTAAGGCCAAAATTTTCATAATTGCATTCACTGTCAGTTAAATAAAATAACTCAATAAAAATGATCCGCGAAAAAATTTAAGACAATAGAATTTATTTCTTCTTTCTCTCGACTTTCTCTTCAACAAACTATATAAATAAATAGCGCCTTACCTTATATGAATTTAAATTAAAGCGAATTGCACACGTTTCAAATGTTAAGGTTTTATTATTTGCAATTGATAACATTATGTCTGCTAAAGAAGGAATTCGGTATTTGAGCTAAACGTCGCTTATACCGGATGTGAAATGCGAAATTGACGAAATGGTGGATGCGCTGGTTTTTGAAACACCAATTTCAAAAAAATTCACAGTCAATTTTGTAAAGCCTTCAATCAGTTAAATGAGAGAAGCCACTGACCTAGGTGATAACAAACAAGCGCATCCGGATTGAAAATGTCGTATTTACTTGGACATCGTGTGTCGCATCCCAATGAGTATTTTATCTCAAGACATCACGCGTGTAACATTACGACGAATTAGTTTTAGTATTGTTAAATAAAATCGCTTCAGCTGCGTCAGAAACTTTTCATAATTTATAACATTTCGGCACGAAAACCGCATCCTCGACCGATTGATTTGTGTTATTTCACAGGAATAAAGCTCGAAAGGTGGGTCAACCCTAGTTGGGACGGTTTCTAATCTGCCCATCCTCAATACCCTTGTATGGATATCGGACGTGCACATCGCACCATGCTCCGCATGCTAGAATATATCAAACACGACTTGATGTCAAGAGCAAAGGTCGCGATTTCTTCACTGAAGAAAAGCGCTAGAAAATCTAGACGCGTTCGTGTAACAGCTAAAAGAATCTTTCGTTGTCTTTTTTGTGGTCATCTGCCTGTCGAGAGAATTTTGGGACCGGAAACACGACGGCGAAAGTGACGGAAATATGTAAATACGTTCACGCATCGCATAATAATCGGACCAATTTCAACCGGTCAACCGAAAAATTTGACGCGAATGGAAACCTGAAACGTGCAATTTTGAAAAATCGCGACCTGTGGGTCACAAGAGGCGTAAATTGGGACATGGGCATTCACGGCTGATTGAACAAGCGTTAATTAAATGTAAACACGGGACCGGATTAGCTTCACCGGAAGCCCCAATAAATAATTCGGATGACACACTTTACAAAAAAAAAATTAAAAAATTCTACAGTGGAACTACACTACTCCAAAAAATTAAAGGAAAAAAAAATCCCAAATTTTTTGGTGATTTTTGAAAGACTGTAATTCATTTAAAAATGGTCATCGGGATTTTTTTTTAGTTAAGTCAATGCATAGGCCGGACAGCATGTTCATTCACCTTTACTTCGCTTTTTTCATATTTTTTTTACATCAATTTGTCTCTGAGATATCTGACTTTAAATTAAAAAAGATCCTTTTTAACAATCCTATTTTTAACAGATTTAAAGCAAGTTTAAGCCTTGTTGAGTCTAATTCGAAGAATAAAATGTTGTATTCAACTTGTTTGGGTGTAAATCGGACGCTTTAGTCCACCTCATGGAATAAACACGCAAAAGGTGTTGCTAACAAGAAAAGTTCCACTTTTTTTTAATTATTTTGGGTTAAACAATGTTATCAATTTTTATTAAGTACACGAAAAAAATTTCTTTATTCAAAAATTAATCAGTATTGTTTCTTGGATTTTTTTACAAGTTTAAAAAAATCTAAAACATGTTTTTGAATTTGTTTTTTAAAATTAAGCAGTATTGTTTCTTGAATGTTTTTACAAAGTTTCAAAAAAAAAACAAATAAAATTGTTCTAATGCAAATTGTTCGAAAACAAATTGTTCTTTTTTTCATTTTGACGAAGATTAGACAATATTTGGAAATATAATGTGCAATTGTTCCTTTAATTCTTTTGCAAAACTGATCAATCGGTCCGAGAAAACGGTTGGATCGATCGATGTAAAAATTAGCAGGGCTGTGGGGGATACATTGAGCTGTAAAAACTCCTAAAAACATTAGTCTCCCCATCAATATTAGTGAATACGTGGTAGATTTACTAAAACAACGCAAAAAGTTACTTTTTTCTCTTTCCTTTAGATCAATGTCGAGTTGGAAAAAAAAAAATGTTTTTTTAAAAATTATAAAAGGATCTTGTAAGACATTTATCCCAGTTTTTAACACTATTCTTATATTCTCTCTGTGGTCAATGATTGGTGAGGTATCGATGATCAAAGACAAAAGGATCCTTTTTCATTTAAAGTCAGATATCTTAGCGACAAATTGACGTAAAGAAAATATGAAAAAAGCGTATTAAAGGTGATCGAACATTTTATCCGGCCTATAAATTGACTTAACTAAAAAAAAACCGACGTCCGTAGACCAAAAACAAAAACAAGAAAATTTAGAATCTTTTTTCTCACGATATTACTTTGGATTGCGTGGTAACCGTAGCACAGAAAAAAAAATACCAAAAGATCTCAAAACTAGACACTTAAAGCTTCCAGATGGTTTTTTAAAAATCTAAATACGACAATTTGTAGATGAATTGCAGCCTTTAAAAACCACCAAAAAATTTGTGTTCCTTTAATTTTTGGGGGTAGTGTATTTAATTCGATGATTCTTTATTCTTTTTACGATGTGTGAATTTACCGGAAATAATGCAGGTATAAAATTACCGCAAGTTTAAACAATGCCAGCAATATCAGTTTATCTTAATATTTCTTGCACTAGTTATAATTAACATGCTCGTTATATAACAACGATATTCTCAATAGAGATATATTGCATACCGGGTGCGGTCTCACATATTCTGCAATTCTGCTGTTAATGATCCGGGGACGCCCCTTCTTTCCGCTACAGACTACATAATATAAGGCTTCCAAGTCTCGCAATTACCTACCGACCAATTTTTAAAATCCACTAAGCAATTTTATCAGAAATTGATTCTTTAACCGATTAAACTTGTCGCATAAATTCCCAAGTCGCGTGACTTAATTATTACATAACTAGGATCGTTTCTACATCGACCAAACTTGTTATAAATGTAGATATCGTCCGGAAAGACAAAATGTATTATCTATTCAATCTTGTCTCTTCGAGCCTTCGAGTTCTTTGGAATAGGGAGACTACAACATTTGCACCAACGTCTCGAGTGTCTGCGGGTCGAAGGTCATCTTGTAAAACAAAACCTGTCACATGGGCCCTCATACACTACTAACTTAACAGAATCCAGATGGGGATCGAATTACAACGCCTCTTCTGGAACATGTCACTCTTCTCGTTCATTTATTTCGAGTTAATGTGACAGTAAAGAGCAAAACCTTGATTATAGGACTAAAGTAACAATTAACTAATTGATTTTGTAATTGGGAAGTTGAGCAACGAAGTCCTGAAGGTCTGAACGATGCAGACAATAGACAACACACCCTTCGTTAGTCAGGAAATGGAGCAGTGCTCATTTCCTCTCACACTCTGAATACTTTCAACCATGTGGATATCACGATTATCAGCCGTAAAGTCGAGGTTTAAGAAATGAGGCTTTTAATAACAATCTTCATGTTTGTGCATTGTTTCGAATTATTAATGTGTGCAAAATGTTGACATTTATTAACAAAAAAATATATGTACTCGTATCAGGTGTTTACCATCTTTCCGCACCTTTAATATTTTTCTGTTATGCAAAAATTATTCACATGAAATAAAACAAGGCTAGTAATCGTTTACAAAAATGAAAACAGACAAAGTTTTTGTGGAAAATACAATTTTTTTACGACTCTACATGTGTGAAAGTGTGAGGTCAAGGGTTAAATGTGATATTGCCATTAATAAAGCTTAGGTAAACTATGGAAAGATTAGTTTGTGAATGTTAAGGTCATCGAGGTGTAGGTGACCAAAAACAATACTTTTAGTGACTTCAAGTGTCACATCCAAAAAACACTTTTTGGTCTCAGCTTAAGTACATCCAATTTTATAATTAGACCGGAAACTGAGGGTTAAGTAAGTAATATTTTGCGTCATTATGTCTATCTTGGACTCAATAAATGTTAATACAGCAGGTGCGTCTAAAGTCAACCACATTTCATCAAAAGGCATATTTCATTCTACCCTTCTTCTCTTCAGCACCGACACACCAAAATTAGACTTCTTTCGTCGAAACCTCTTTGAACATGGAATAAAATTGGATGTTCCTAACCTTCACAAATTGTGTTTTTTTTTTCAAGTTTTAAACAGTGAACAATTTAATGTTACTGAAAAAATGGATTAGCATTTATCGGTTCAATTTAGCTCCGATTAAACGCCTGATCTGTTTAAAAAATTCGCCGACTACCAATTTCCAAGATTCAAACTAAAATTGCCCATATTTAGCCTTATTTCAATCCATATTACGTTCGTCACGTCGATTATTTTTCCCACCCGGCTAATCGTGAAGCAAAAATAATAACATAACAGTAAAAACGATCCGAGAATAATTCTTTCGGAATATCATTGGCCTCTCGTCGTTTCATTATTCATGAATCGTATTTGCACTTTCAACGATAGGATCGTCGCACACCCAACAATAACGGCACTTTTTCCCATTTTCCCCAACATTTTCAATTTCCAAAGCGTCGCCGTGGGTACCGTAGTACGTAGTAAAACCCGGGATTTCATAATATGGTACCACACCTCCAGTCACTCACCTGGCTACGAACCCGCTCTTGAGGTTATCTCCAATATGAAATCACACTTCGTGACCAAAACATTGCGATTTGGGAATCGACAATTCGAAGACGAGCCCACATAATGACTCTCGGCAAATTGAAAGAAAAAAAAAAAGAGGAGTCAATTTGGCGATTTGTAATTTACATAAGGAAACCAGAGTACAACCCACGGATTATCTCAATCGCGACGAACCTATAATCTCTAAATCCTACATAATTATGGCAGTTGATGACTGGTTTTTTGTACGATTAGTAACTCACAAATCATAAAACGTCAATCGAGAGGAAACTGAAATCATTTTCAGGATGTGCCAGGTACCGTGTTCTATTTTAATATCGATTTCAATATTCGCAAAGTTTTTCACGTAGGAAACGGAATTTCAACGAGCACGATTTTATGATCTGGGAGTGATGACAGACCATAATTTTACTTGTTTCGTTCGTTTGCGGATTTTCTTCGAGGCGAAATGAATAAATAATGGCTACAACCTGAGTATTTTACCTTCACAGTCATGAGCTTTTGTAAACTGTTCGTTCATTTTTATTGTCGGTTTTTCATTTTGACAACAAGTATACAGTGTGTCCCCGGATAGGTGAAAGGACTCTAGCAAACGATAAAAAATTTTCGGTTTAAATTTTTATTTTTTGGGGTTTAGCCCTGCTTGGTTAAAGATTTCTAATTTTGAAAAAAGTATGCCTTGGAGATTTTCAAAAAAAAACACTAATTTTTGTAGACTAAAGTGCCTTTTATGTGGGAAATACGCCAAAAAATTATTAAGAAAAGTTGATTACAATCAACATTTAGGCCCATATAATTGCTTTTTATTAACAAAAACGTCAAAAATGTATTTAGTACTACCTAATAATAATCTAAATGTATTTTTTTATTCGTAATAAAAAAACTGCTAAAAATTAAATTCTTTGATTTGTGAATTAAAAAACATTAAAAAAATAAAAAAATATGGTTGGTCAATGATTTCGAAATTTGGTATCGGCCCTAGATGTTAAGATCCTGATTCTAAACAACTTTTCTTAAAAACTTTTTGTCGAATTTGCCATACAAAAACCACTATACAGGATGTGTCAGAACTCGCGCCCCAGAGAAAAATTTCAAGTAAAATAAGATACCAGGAACATGGAAAAAATGTTTAAAAAATTCAATCTCTCAAAAACTTTTGACATTTATTTTTTAACATTTGACATTCTTTTTATGTCTATTTAATGATACTAATGATCTCTTGTATATGTTTTTTTATAATTACTTAGTAAAGGTACAAAAATTTTGCTAATAAAAGCCACAAATAACATTACAATTTATCTTGTTTCCTCTTCTAATAGTCTGTAGCAAAAAAAAACTTGAAAAATTATTTTTCCAACAGAAATAAATAATCAAAGTGCAAAAGTTAAACTCTTATAACTTCAAAATTTTTACACAGAGTTTTTTTTAACATTTTTTTCCTTTCCATGTTTTTGTTATCTTACCTTACATGGCATTTTTCTCTGGGGCGCGAGTTCTGGCGCACCTGTATACTACATATAAAAAAAATAGTTTTTTTGAAAACTTCCAAGGCATACTTGAATTTTCAAAACTAAACTTATGATAGAAATTAGTCTTTAAGCAAGCACGGCTGAACCCTAAAATATGCAAATTTAAATCAATTTTTTCTTATCTTTTATACGAGTAGTCTTCTTTCTTTTTTTTTTTTTATTTTAACTAATGTAAAACTTTTGGAGGGTTTTGTAAGTGTAATTGCAATTTATCATCAATACTATTACTATTAAAAAAAAATATTCTTATTGAGTTAGAATCCGCCACTGTTGGATGCAGTGACAATTAATTTCCTTTCTTTGACACTTTTAACAAACATTTAAAGTTTAGGTGTTTATAAAAAAATATAATCCCCCACAGTTCCTCTGTTTTATTAAGTTTTCTAGCCTAATGCCTCTGTTACAATGTCAGTATTGTTTACTGAGACTTGTCAATTTCCAGCGTGATTAGTGTTTATAATTACCAAATAATTAGAAATTAATTTGAAGGAAAACAATCCGACTGCGAATTTATTGTTTGTTTACAATCTCCATATGAGCCTTCAGGCCACAAAACTGCAAAATTAAAATTTCTGTTACGTAACAATGTTTACGGAAATAATAATGCGAACTATATTTGAGATAATTCTTATGTTAATAATTGTCAAACGATTTCAATTTTTTTTTGTCAAGTCAGCAGTAAAAATGGCATCATTAAACTTTATTGCACAGCTTGATGTTTACAGCTTAGATAACCACCCACGTTAACCTTTGACGTCCATATAAATTAAATATTTTTAATAAAACAAAGTGCTCACATCCCGAACATAAAATTGAATTAAACATATGGACCGCAATGAACTAAAGGGCACTGATATAAACACTCAGTACGCCAATTATGTAGTAAATTATCTGTTAATGAAATAAGAACAGAGTGATTTGCTGTCTCGAGAAAACTTCCTTGTAATTACGTATTCGTTATGGGATGAACACGTGCTACTAGAATATTAAAACATGTGGGATTTATGTTAAAAACGGCTAATATTGTGACATTGCAATAATTAATTGATAAAATTCAATTTGTAATAATCATTGTGATTGTGACTCACTAACTATTTACAGAGAACCTTAAATGGGATAATCTCATCAATATTTGACATTTGACGCAAATTAGATACTTTGTTAAGCAGAGAAACTTATACCATCCAGGGATTAAAAATGTGAGAAAAGGGAATATTTAATCGTTGAATTTGTTTTAATTGAAAATCTCTCTTATTTTTTTTGCATTATTCCGATTTCATTTTCAACTCCCACGGTTTGAAACAAATATTTGTGAATGCAACAACGTATGCATAGAAAACTCTTCAAGCGAGTCAGACAATTGCAAATGATGACTCCGTTATTTCCCGTGAAAATTTTCAACGCGAAACAATTTCAACTGTCACCTAAAAATGCATCTTATCTGGAAAAACATTGGTTTAGCATGGTAGCCTTCCTTTTAGAGAATCCAGTCATGTAGTAAAAATAGTAATGATAGTGCAGAGGTGTATGTACCGAAGATTCGTATCGGGTGTTTGTTTACCAACAATATCATTAGTAAACAAAATCTTCAGTTTATTTTGTTTTCAGGTGAAGGTTTCAGGCACTTACCTAACGTTTTGTTCATCCAGTCGGCCAAATCTTCTTTCAGTGGGTCGAGTTGACGCATTTGAGCACTCATCATTCTTTCAGTATATTCTTCGGCGAATTCTTCGTCTGGTTCCAGACGATGAAATGAAGGGACCGACATGGGACCCCAACTGTTCCGGTTTATTGACACGTTTCGTCCCTGTGCCATTCTTGCTGAAACCGATATGTAATTTTATGCTTAATCGCGATTGCAAAATGCTAATTCGTTCAAAAATTGTGCATTTATGGGTGAAAATTATTGTTTCGTGTGGTAATATTTTAATGAACTTACAACACATTGAACATTTTCACTTGCGCTTTCGTTTTATTTATGACCCTTAGCAGAGTGCCAATACAATTTTACAATTGCATCAATACGAAACAGTTTGTTTCTGGGTCGGGTTATTATTTATGAAAATAAACGAACACGTAACGTTGATTTAAAACCAAGTTCTTTGTTTTCAATTAATTGGAAATGAAAAAATTCAGACGCCCCAGAGGAATAAAAGTTTCAATTTAATTGCTTCACTTTTACTAAACTATAATAGGATTAATCACCTTAAGTTGATTGAGGTAATAAAATTGCAATAATCCATGAAAGAGCACCAGTAATTAAAATAATTTATGGTTTATGAACGATAGAAGGTTAATTTGGGAAATATTGTACCTGGAGGGGGTTTATTTACCAAAAATTGTCGCACTAAATGGAAGGCATACAGAAGAAATGAATCAATTTATTTCCTTTTTGGGATCAAAATTTAACCATAAAGTTTCATATTTTTGGTGTTTTACGAGTGTTTGTTTAATTTAGAAAAAATAAATTCCAATTTGAACGTAAAGGAAAGTCACTAATAACACATTAAATACACAGGAAATGATATAATAACCTTTCAGCAATTTATCTTATTGTCAAACTAGTTGCCACTTAGTGTTACATTTCTCACAATGTTGTTTGTTAATTACTCTTATTCTTTGATTAATGATTGTCAAAAATTTAAAAGGTTCAAGGGTCACTCCTAGTTTTAAGACCAAGAAGTCAGCCTTCGAATTCATTTTAGAAATGAAAGCAAGACTTTATCAAAACAATAACAATTATTAACAATGTAAAGTAATAAGTGATTGTCGATATTCATTCCACGTGTTACATGATTGAAAATATTTGAAATTTTCCGTAAAATGTTGCAAATTATTTTCAAGATGTAGTTATGTAAGTAGTACGACAAATTTGGTAAAAGCACATCTTTTTCATCAATCAGATATGGTCTTAGACCATTAAACATATCACCATATCAAATTTTAATAAGCATAAAATTAAAATTGAAAAGCACACGATTATCTGCATTGTCATCTAAAAATTACATTAAAAACACCAACTTCCTGAAAATAGTAACATTTCAAACGCCAACTTTTAACAATAATTGTTTGTAATAAACGGTAATGAGATGAGATTGCTAATTAAAATGAAACATAAAAGACATACGGAAAGTTCATTAGAATTGTTGCGTTACGACTCAAGGAAAAAGATCGACAGATATTAAAATCAACAATTAAAACGTCTCTATAAAATAATTATTTAAATTGAGTGTAATCGTGTTAAATCATAAGATTATTACAAAGTTTCACGTTTTGACACGCGAATTACATCCATTATTTCAGTCGTGCCATAATTACATTCAGTATTACATTTTCTAAGCAAGGAATTAGAAAATGTCCAAGATTTCCTCGATTTACTTTTCCAACGGCTAGAACGAAAGTTGGACGACGAAAATGTCACAAAATACTAAAACAGCATTTGTTTTTTTTTTGAAGAGCTAAGTTCCGGAGTAGCCATTTGTAAAATTAATTAAAATGACAAAGTAATATTTAGGCCAATTTGTGGCGGTTGAAAATTTCAAAATTTTTAGTCCTTTAATTATTATTCTCGTGAATAAATTTCAGTCCTGTCGGCATAAAGTCAATAAATTACAATCCGTGTGTTTATTAATTTAAAATTTAAAATTATCGGATATAATTTCAGTATAGGATAATTACACATCACAGTATTTGAACTTTATACTCTACTTACTACTGGCAGTTAAATAGTAGTGTGAATAACGTTCTACCTAAACTAATTACGTAAATGTGCAGTTAGTCTAAGTATACATGCTGCGAAAATTGCATGTTACACCCATTTCAGATCGTCTTGCGGCCAATCCATTCACCCTCTTCAAAGTCAATTTCACAGTAAGCAACCAGTGGGTGCGGTATTCCATTTTCCGACCCTACTTCCGTTCTAGAATAATAACAAGCGTGTCCAAATTAAAATAATAAAGCCGACGACGATATTTTCGTCTAATTTTACCGCGTGTCTGTCGCATTTATAGAACAGATTTTGTATGTTTTGTATTTTAATTTCATTACCCTCAAGATGTCAGAGTCACTTTTTTCGTTTTATTAATCTTAAAATACATCATGTAAGAAAAAACCGTCTGAAACATTGCTCTCTCACAAGGATCTTGTTAAAACAGATGGAACAAACGTGAATCATTGATAACTTCGACGTGTTACATAACAATTGGAAATAAAATTAAAAGATTTGTTCCTTTTAAGTCGACGGCTTTGTTCGAACGGACCCGTTGAAGATTTATGATGACGGAAATATTTTCAATAGGAAAAAAAATTATCCTTGATCCTCTTTCAAAACAATATAACGTAATAATAACAACTTGAAAGGTCACGATTTCTTTATCAGATGGATAGGTAAAATCGAGGAATGCCACTCCATGCCATATCTGGTTTAGGGTTAAAATAATGGCGAAAATTTGTTGCCGCGCCTGAAGAATGTTGATTTAATTACGCGGATTGTTAAGAATGAAGAAGTCTTTGTGGCGGCATCATCTTTATAAGATCTGCGGTCTTAAACGGAGTGAGTTACAAAGGGCATGATTATATCATTTGGTGTGGTTATGAGGTTATGACTTACTCTAACAAGAGCATGTGGTCTGAGATTTGTTTTCTGTCAAATGCAATATAAAATTAACTGAGAATAACAAAAATCTACAAAAGCATTTAATTCAAAACTACTTTTTATCCCGATAAAGCGCCCCAAACATCTCTTTCGAATTAAACTAAAATTGTAAAAAATAAACTAAACCAAATTGCTATTTAACCTTAATAAAAAAGTTTTGTTTTTTCAATTTAGTTATAGATTAATAAATACTATAAATTTTGTATAGGCACTAGGTACCTTCTTTTGTGGAAGAATTTTATACTATTAATTCATAAAAAATAAGTGCTTCAATATCAAAATATTTTAGTTAAAAATAACCTGGAAAATTTTATCAGTTATTTTCATGCCTTATGTCAAAATATGATTAGGTTGTACGTATTTGAGTGATTTTTGTAGGATATTAGAATCTCTTTCAATTTGCAATGTAGCTACGGCTTTAAAATTTTGTATGCAACCAAAATTAACCATCCTCAATTGAACTAAATTATTTCCAAAGGGGCTGAACTTCCGGAACTATGAGAAAGCGCAAACTTTGTAATTTTAAATGGAAACCACCTATTTTTTTATTGCACTTTTGAATTTGCTTTTTCAAACTAAGTACCAGAGTTGTTGGTACTTCTCTGTAAATATTTTTCATGATTTTATTTTTATTTTTTATTTAATAACAGAAAGAGATTTTTATAACATCTTAAATGTTGATATGTGACTTTATTACAGATAATATTTTTAGTGAATATTTCTAAAACATTGTATTATCTTAAATTACTGTTTTTTATATCATCAAACTTAATAGGCTAATAAAACCCGGTTACATGATGATTTATGCAAATATTTGATATATCACATAAATCAAATTTCTAGCTAATTGAACATTTTTTCGAATACCTCTTAACAGATTCAATTAACGGCGAACTAAGTAAATAATTAATAATACCTAGAAATTATCTATTTTTCAACGGAGAGAATTTTCGTTAAAATGTAATTTCATATGTATTTTCAAACAGTAAGAATTGAATGTTTTGTATTTTAGAGCTTTAATTAATGAAATATATATTTTACTCCGTAAAACATTTGGAATTGAAAATAAATAGAACATTTATTGTAATGATGCTTATGAGAATGTTGTAAATACTGAATTTCAGATTGTATATAGAAAAAAATTCAAACAATATTTAGTATATACAAAAAAATCTTAAATGATTGGTAAATGTGAAACATAACTGGTGTTGATTTAAGACATAGTTTATGAAATTTACACCAAACTCTTGATATACGTTCATTAATAAACACCTTGTATATTTTTTATTTACTTTTACTTCAATGCTTGTAATAAAGAGAAATTTAATTAAGATAGAGATAAAACTTAATTAATGTCCACTTCTAATTACTATTTTGGAATAAAGATTGCATGTCAAATTTATGTTGCTCTTATTTTTTTACCTTTAGTAACCGTTTATTAAAATATACACAAACTATATTTTTTATTCATATTTCTAACAGTATACGATTTTAAGATAAACTATTACAATATAAATTTGCATTTTCCTTGCTGTTTTTAATGGTTCCTTGGAGAGAAAATGTAATAATAGTTACTCATTAATGCGTTTTCAATTTGTTTAAAAGCATATCACGGCGATATATTGTAAAACATTAGATACTTTCACTAAACCAAGAGTAAATTAAAAATTTAAATTTCAATTAAGTTTTAGTGTAAAAAGTAACGAGTTGTGCGTACAACCATACTTTAAAAACCCATTATGAACAACATTTGTGTACGTTAGGTTACATAAAAAGTAACATGAATAAGAAAATTGTTAATCTCGCTCACACAAAAACAAACTAGTTTCAATAACATGTAATATTTTTCTAGTAGTAGTAAATCAAAAGTGATTTCGTAACAAAGCTATAAAGTACGGTCATCAATAACATTTTAAATTAATTAACCGATTTTTGACATAAATAGTGACATTGGGTCAAGTCTATTGTATCGTTTAATTTCTCTTTGCTCCGGGCGCCTTTATAAATGATTCAATAAAAATTTGTAACAAAAAATGTTATTCTAGAATTGGTCCTTTGTTGAAGCTGAAATAACAGTGACATCCTTGTCATGTGTTTATTAACTTGCCCTAGATTTGTCGAAATATTTACAAACTTTGTAGGTATTTTGTAGTCATGGAATTTTGTATTTTTCAAAAATCGCAAATACTTGGTTAATTAGCTCGTTTCATGAATAATGCATTAGGTTGATTTAAAACAGAAACTTTATATTTTCGACAGGAGAATAGTCTTTTAGCGCAAATTTATTTCATTATTGTCGCATTCTATCAATCAGCACTTTCAATCCCAACACGACCATTTTAGGCCAAGTGAAGGTACAAATATGCAAATTTTGACTTAAAACGTTTATTGCCTGTATTGTCTTAATTACGAAACAAGCAATTCGCGGCATTTTTCAGCATAAATCCTGAAAAATTCAAGAATAATAGTTTCACACATTCAACAATAGCGTCTCTTTCAAATACAACTTAGACACGTTTTGTAAAGCCAGACTTTTCACACAACAAACATGTTCATTATCTCTCCAAGTCGATCTCTGATATTTCAGCGAATTGTTCTTTCATTAAATTGAACAACCCTATATGGAATTACAGAAAAAACCGCGGGGCCAGCAAGGTCTCCGATTTTTTATTTTTGCAAGTGTTCATTATCGGTAATTTTTTCAAGTGAATAAATTTCACAAAAATGAAAGTTATTCGTTTGGACAATACCGTTTTGAATTTTTATTAATTCAGAAGGCGGTTTCTAATGCAAAAGTTTCACTGTGGATGTTCAATAGAAACGAAATTATGACTTTTAATTGTAGGTTTAAATGATACTTATTTAACAGGTGAATGATGATTTTACGAATGCAGGAATGGCCTTTAATTAAGTTCAAGATATCTAATCAGACGTTGCTAAATTAATTTGTCAAATTAATTACCGTTTTAATGACGAGTTTTCTAGTTTAAGTCATTGCGAAATCATACATAATCTAATTCGCTTTTACTTGTTGCACTTTACCGATCCTCACCAACTTGAATATGAGACGATTAATTTAGACTAAAAGAAAGGCAATTATCAATTTGTGTTAATAAATTCACTAATTGTGGTAATCTTGAAAATATCTAGAGCATAAACGTGCACGCTCTTCCTATACAAAGCAAAAAAACAATAAAGAAAACATAACGAGCAATTTTATTAAATAATATATTGTCAACAATGATTTTGTAACTTTTTAATGGACCAAGCAAACCAATTATCTTGATCGCAATATTGAAATGACATTTCACATCAAACAAAGACTGTTTAGCATCAAATTTGAATTTAAGACGATCTGAGTCATCTTAAGTCGGTTTTATAATTTTTGCAATCGTGTCAATTATCAGATAGCAGTTCTTGTGCCTTTGTGTTTTTATAAAGTAGCTGTGTAACACACAATAGCGTCATTTCTTCGTTTTGATTGTGGTTTTACGGCGTGAAGTAGTAATTGTGTGACAGATGTTAGACTGTTTCGAATAGTGTAGTGAACAGATTTAAGTAAACAAACAAAAATTTTACATCAACAAGCAACGCTAGGAATTATAAAAGTACCACAAGTAAAATGATAATCAAATATTTATTAAATGAGTTGTTTGATAAGATTAAAAAACAAGTAAACTATTTATTTTTGAGACTGTTAGTTTTTATCTTGCCTCAGACGCAACCTTTTAAAGATTAATAAAGTAAACAAACATAAAATGCATCCATATATTTACAATAAATTCGTTTATGGCCAATTTTGTTTGAAATCGGCCAAAATTATACACTGCAAAATTTCCACTGAAGCTATTTCGTTAGTTGATTGAACTACAATGAAATGACGAAACGTACACCTACAATACTGTTAACTCGAATGCTAAATTAACAATTGATAAGGATTACAAAATTCAAGTTTTCATTGGAACTAATTCACAAGTGATAGGTGTTTTAATTCTCTGTATTTTACCACGACGACCATTTAAACACTTGTTAAAACATGAGTTCCATACGTAGATGCATTCATTTAGTCTTCAGATTAGTTCAATAATCTAAATCTTTGCTGATGTATTTGTTTATCGTTTTCAAATCTTTGAATAGTACATTTTTGGACACTGCTCGTTTTAGAAGTCGACAACGCTTTCGTCTCATTTTCAATAAATTTGGCTTAAACGCGAATTTAAAATCCATTTTAACTTTTATTGGAGGATTTTTGTGAAAATCGCAGTTGAAAAAGACCAGTTTTACATTTCGAATCAGCATTCCAAAAAAACATAAAGAACGCATAAATTAAGAAGCAGAAAAAAAATTCCCAGTATGTTATCTTTTTTAAAAAACGGAAACAGTAGTTTATCAATTTATCATATACCAGGTGAATAAAAAGTATGGAACCAAACGTTTTTTGCTTAAACTATTTATTTTTTGAAAAAACTAATTGATGAGTGATAAAGTACTATAAAAATGTGATGATTTAACAAGAATAAAATTTTTCGAAATTTTCTTTTGTTTTTGAGTTCTACAAAAAAAATATTTTTTTTAAATGGCAACCCACTATAAAATCAGTTTTCTCATAAAAGCTATACTCTAAGGATTACAACTATCTGCTTTATTTTAATTTTTTCAAAAAAAAATTTTCACATAAATTGCAATTTTGCCAAAAAAAAATCGCGTAACTCAAAAACAAAACAAAATTTCGTTCTGAAAATACGATCACATTTTTGATATTACTCTAATTTATATTAATTATTATTTTCTGGAGGCAAATGATCAAAAATAAAACCGCTTGGTTCCATACTTTATATTCACCCTGTATGTACTCGTATTTATTGTGAAATTGAAGTCTGAATTAAAATAAATATTTGGCGTTTATCTGAAATTGCATCCAAATATTTTATCAGTTATTGCAAGTATAAAATTTTGCACATCTCTTCGAAATTAGATTACCATTGCACAATTTGTTGGTTTAATTAAAGTAACAGAAAATTGTACGAGTATAAAGAAAAATGACTGACACTATTTTTCCTTGTTAAACGAATTAATTATGTAACAATACATTAATTTCAAAGGTGTCAGGAGATAAATAAACAACAAATCTACAAGTCCAGACAATTTAATCTCTAGTTAATAGACAGATTAATCATTATTATTTAAATTATTATAATTACAGTATGCAAATATATATTCGTTTAAAAGTAAATGTAGTCTAAGTATAGCTTTGCGGATTAAGTACCTTTTAGGAAACAATTTATTACAGAAGCTGATATTTAATTATTTCGTCACAATTTTTGGCCTTCTGCTAACATTGATATCAGTTAATGCCATAGATAAGATTTTTTAAAGAAAAAACGTGTTATCTTCATTTGCACATCTGTAGTTTTTAAATTTGGTAAATAAGCAAGGGTAATATTTAAAAACTTGTTACTGGTTTTATTTTCTTCTCAATATGTTTCATTCTAGTTTTAATAATTTCGTGTCTAGATAATAGAGACGAGGGCGTGATGTCAAGGGGTTGTGGAGGTTAATTAGTATTTCCCCTATATGTAACCGGTATGAATTAAAGCAACATACTTAATAATTAACTTTTATTGAAAAATGCAGTTAAAATTTCCAACAATTAAAATAGTTTTTGTTAATGACAGATTAAAGTAATTTATTTTAAATGTTACTTAATTTTCAAGTCATTAAAGTGTTTTTATCATTTATCAAGCAATAATTCATACCGAAGACACCTTTATATCTTTATGGTTTTTTTGAAGATGAAAGACTATAAAATTTAAAATTAAAAAAAGTGAAATATCCTACATCTACCTTTGTTGTTGACTCACACCACACCGCTTTTCAGGTACTTCTAGGAAGGTAATTAAACTAAATAAAATCCTACTTACCCCTCGTACAGGTAGACGACACTTTCGACAAATTCAACGTTTGTTACAAGTTTACCGCATCATTTGCTGCTCATAAAATAAAAATTCACTGTGACTTTAATTCATTAGATACTGTCACTGTCACTTAAAACGTCAAAATTTTAAAATTTCTATGACAGGATCTAGACGGCGAGACGAGAAAATTTAGAACATCACTATCCACCGGCGACTAGACACGCTGTGTGAGCGATGTTCAGTTGTTTCTACAGCACGCTTTCGCTATCGAATACACGGGAGGATAAAGCACAAAAAGAGAGTGGGAGTGAGTAAGCTTTACTATAGGCTGCTGCAGCTTCCGAGGCGATCGATGTTATTTTCTTTAGGCGACTTATGCTTCAATAAACATTTAAATTAAATTTGGGGGCGGCGGAGACAGATCATGTCAGAATATGCCATTGAGACGAATTAATTTGTAGAATTTTTTTAACATAAAATGATTTCATTGCAACCCAGTAATAGGCTTTTCACTTTTAAATTAATTTAATCAGAGATTTTAAATATGAGTGAAATTTTTACTTACTTCTAACATTTATTTTATAAGATTTTATATAAGAGAATACTCAGATTTAAGTCGGCTAAATCAAAAAAAAAACTTCCATTTATATTATTTTTTTTTGTATAAGCTTAAATATATTAAATCTTTTTTATTATAAGTTTTTAGGAATCACTGCCGGTTTATTCATGGCATGAAGGAATTCGGTTTAAATCGACCGGTATCATTTGTCATGCGTGCAGTTTTTGTTACCAAGCCGTCTAGATCCCCTTCCTGTCACATCTACTTAAGCAATAATTTATGGACCTGCTGTATATGACTGAATTAAAAACTTTAAATGTTAGAGTGGGGTAAAAGCCAAAAGTACACATCTGGGCGTGTATGCGAGATTTTTTACTCACTTGCGTACGTTTGTGTTGTTTTCTTATAATTTTTAAAGTGTCAACATGAAATTACCACCTAGGATTTGCATTTTTAGGAAAATTACGTTTTTCATGTTGCTTGTAACTAGAATTTTCAGATGTAATTTTGAATGCTTAGGGTTGGTTACCCCTTATTCTTGAGAGTTGACGTTTTCTGTCAACCTGGTGTCAACTATTAATTTAGTTATCTATACAAGCTGACAGGTGACTTAACTTAAATTTTTGACACTGGTTACGATATCTTTTATTTGTCACCACAATCCAACTTAACCAAATTAATGGCAACCCATTTGCGAATATCCCTAAATCCTAGGTAGTAATTTCTTGTTGCGATAATATTTATTTGCCACATTTTACAACAAAACTTCTGAAGCTTTTGAACACCGAACATTATGTTTTACTATAAGTAGTAGGTAAGTCTGAATTTTGTTGTAAGCGGCTGTAAAATGCAAAAGAAAAAATAAAAGTGGAAATAGTGTTAAGGACCCCAATTTCATTTAGCAATCTTACTTTGTTACGCCACTGCTTTGTTTTCTCAGGTGTGTACTTTTGACTTACTACTTACTACTTTTACATTAATTTTCTAACTAATTAATTAAATAATGTTATTTGTTTATTACTTACTTTTTTGTGATTTGAAGGTGTGGCAGACCTAATATTTTGTCTAATTATTCACATGGCGTGACCTTAACATGTCTTAATTTTGTATATTCTAATTTTATTTACTTTATTTTTCAAATAAGAGGATTAGTGTTTGTAGTCATCGTGATTTAAGCCACCTACAAGTTCACGTGTAGACAACAATAATTTGTTTTTTTGTAGGTGATTCAAAAAATTAAATTATAAGTAAAGTAGAATCTGTGGGTGCACTTTTGCGACGCTGAAAATACAATATTTATAAATAAATCATCAACGGCATTGCACAATCGTAAGTAAAAATGTCATAAATTATTTGAATAATTTGTAATTAATTGAATTATGAACAACTCATAAATATGGATTTCTAAACCCACAGAACGACGACGCATCTGTTTCTATAAATCGCACCTCATCATCACCTTCTGCTTATAAATTTTTAATAAACTTATTTGTAAACAATTTAAAAATTGCATATGGAGGTTACACCTTCTTAGCGCCTATGCTTAATGAATTTTTCAAGAGACTGCAATACAAAATTAATATATAAAGATTTTAAAATTGAATTTAAAAGGCCCGACGCAAAGTGTATATAATTAGGATTATTTATTGCTAATAATTTGCATCAGTTAATGGACTTGTGACAGGTTTTTTAACAATAAATCAAATCGATTGCCAATTTAAAAAATGTATTAAGGCAAGTGTTTGCACATATTAAAAAAAATGTTGGCTAGTTAATGGATAATTTATAATAAATTATTAAATGAAATAAATTAAGCAATTCATGTTTATGCAACCAAATTTACACATCAATTATTAGGATGCTGGTATCAAAGAAAACTGTAATTGGACAACCAGCCTAACCTCATTTTTAGAATTAATCACACTGCATTATTTTTATAATTTATCCTTTATCCCGATGTCGATTCAGTATGGAAGGGTTATTTCTCTTATTTTACTGGAACGTTTTGGCCCTGTGGTCGAGAAGGTCGGTAGCTACTTATTTCAATTCGGAACTGTACCACTTTTATACATCAAAAGACACACAGATTTGCCCTTATCTAAGGTATTTTAAATGGAAATGTGCGATTTTAGTATTTTAGTTTATGAATTGTAGGTTAAAGAAGCTTTATGTATTTTAATAAAATACAGATTAGTCAATTTCACCCCTAATCGCAATGAAAACGTTGCAAACTATACACTGCAACATGAGCGTGTTTTATTAATGTTACGCTACGCAAAGTATATTAGTTTAATAAAAAAGAAATTTGGAACTGAATGTGAATTAATAATGGAAGAGCTTTTACATAGGAGTTACTGGACGGCGTCGGAATTAATTTTGAAAGTGATAGAAAGATTGAAAAAAGATCATAACAAAAATGTGACAATTTTAGCTTTAAGAGAAAAGTTTCTTTTACTGTTGACTGCTCAGTATTTGACTAGGCTGCCATATAGTCAGGAAGATAAACCTGTACCCATTTTACAAATTAGAGAAGATGAACAATTTTCACCACCTACAATAGATTTTAAACAAATTGCTTTGGTGCAA
Organism: Tribolium madens; assembly: GCF_015345945.1. Taxonomy (NCBI): domain Eukaryota; kingdom Metazoa; phylum Arthropoda; class Insecta; order Coleoptera; family Tenebrionidae; genus Tribolium; species Tribolium madens. The sequence continues at coordinate 5,106,960 of NW_025400985.1, read as the reverse complement.
AATAATAAGGCAACTGTGGATTCTTTACCTGACCAAGGTGTTTATTGGACTGTTAATTTTGACAGATTCCATCAAGACATGAGAGACAAATTAATTGTTAACGCTTTTATTAAGAAGTTTGACGAAAACGCCGGTGAATTTGTCAGACTTTTGCTACAACAGATGTATATGAGAACACAACCTTGGGCTGAGGTGTCAAATCCAGTCCCAATTGTGGAAATCCGGGATCTTGTAAGAAAACAAGCGACTCATCAGCACCTTTTAGCGTTTTTTGACCAATATGTCAATGTTTTAGGTATTAAGAATAAATTACAACTTGTATTTTATTTTATTATTATATTTTTTTGTAGAGCAAGACAGCTCCAAATTAATTAGACAAGCGGGAGATGCTGGTGGTGGCTCATTTCAAATTTTTCTAAAAGAAACTTTTACTCAATTTGCGTGGGAAACAGTCGAACAAATTGTTTTAGAAAAATTTGATACTAAAGCTGCACGTATTTTTCGACTTGTTAAGTCAAAGCAGTACATAGAACCCGATCAAATACAACAATTGGCAATGATACCAGCAAAAGAAGCAAAACGTCTCACTTATCAACTATTGGAAGAGAATTTTTTACAAGTACAGGATTTAAAAAAATCGACCAGTAGTGGCCCCAATAAAAGTTTCACTTTGTTCTATACAAACTTAGATCAAATACTGCGAATGACTTTAGAAATGTGTTACAAAACTTTATTTAATATTATGACTAGGAAAAATCATGAAAGATTAGTTCATAAGAGAATTATTGATAAGAAACAAAGAGTTGATACCATTATTATGGGGATGAAGGCGCAGGGAGCGGCAGACGAGCAATTATCTGACGTAAGTTTCTAATTTTGTGTAACTTTTTCTGAGTATTAATTTTCAGATTGAAGAAATGATTACGCCACCTGAGCGTGAAATTTTACAAAAAGTCGATCTAACTATGAAAAAATTAAACACTGTGGAGTTGGAAATCGACGAAACGATATTTTTATTACAAATGTATCTGATTTATCAATAAAATTTGTATTTTTGAAATTTTTTGGTGTGGTTTTCTGCATTATCGACACTGTTTGGGGGGCGACAAGCGACATTAGTCACGTGACGACGATCGACATTTGAGGAGGTATCTGGCCACGAGGTTTTGATTTCTAACAAATTTCGTTTAACCGGGCTTAAAAGTTGACGTTTTAGTGCAAGGAACAATGCCCTCAAGCAATCCGCTACCCCCGAAAGAAAATGCCTTATTTAAAAGAATTTTGGTTAGTATTTAATAGCCTAAGATAGCCGGCTGATATCAACAAAAATAATGCATAACGAAATTCACTGACTCATTTTGGTTGTTGTGCGGTGTAAATAACACTAAATGGCCGTAATTGCAAGAGTCGAGGTGATCTAACCTTAAAAGTTGCATCCAACGCTTGGCCGAGGCCCTCATTTTGGCATAATTTTTCCTTCTATTTATACTTTGTGTGTAGAATCGTCTAATTTTCCTCATTGCAGAGATGTTACGAACAGAAGCAATACAAAAATGGGTTGAAATTTGCAAAGCAGATCCTGTCAAATCCCAAATTTACAGAACATGGAGGTTAGTTGTGGGGCCCTCATAGTGTATCTTTAAAATCTGTTGTATTGTAGAGACCTTGGCGATGAAAGGTTTGACGCTGAACTGTCTAGGACGCAAAGAGGAGGCTTACGAGTATGTGAGAAGGGGGTTAAGGAACGATTTGCGTTCACACGTTTGTTGGCATGTTTATGGACTTTTACAAAGAGCGGATAAAAAATATGACGAAGCCATCAAGTGTTATCGCAATGCACTCAAGTGGGAAAAGGATAATATGCAGATTCTTAGGGACTTGTCTCTGCTACAAATACAAATGCGCGATTTGGAGGGGTACAGAGTGAGTATATTTTCATTAACAATGGCGGTTTGTTTTCCGACCTTGAAGCTTACTGCATTCTGATTTTATTCATCATGGAAATTAGATTGGACTGTGGTTACTGATTATAGACTACATTCACTACAAATAAAAAAAAAACATGGGATTGTTTACTGTTATTTTATGTGTATACATATTATTAGAAGCAAATGTACAGATTTTCACATACATAATTAAATTTTATCATTTTGAAGAGGTAATTATTAAGCGCGATGACGGATTTAACTGTACAAAAATCGGTTAATAAAATAAGGGTCATTTTATAACGTGAGTTTTATAACATATGAGTTAACGAGTTATTCAAATAACACAATGTTTTGGGAAGTAAAAAAACTCATTTGAATATATTGATTTTTGACAAAATTAGTTCACATTCAAGCAAAATAGAATTAATTGAGAAGTCGTTTTTTGTCTCGAAAATATATAGTATTTTAAAAAATACGATTAATTAAGTTATCCAATAGGCATGTTTACTTTGCACAGTTTGTTTGGTAGTGCATATTTAAAGTAGGTAGATAAGCCCCAAAAAATTCTTATCATTAGTACAGTTGACGGTTTCTCTTTCCTATTTATTCACAAAAATGTCGCACGTTCTTGTTGTTACAAAATAAATTGAATATTTATATGAATAATTAAAGATTTCTACGATGAATCCAGTTTTTTTGAGATTTTTTTTAAACAGTTTCATTTAATTATAATCATGACAAGCAAAAGAGATCAACAAATTCTAATGCATACATTTATACTCTTTATAATATTAATGTGCATCAAGAAGGTTGTAGTAGTCTAAATGTATCTTTAATTTAAAGGCCTGTTCACACAAAAAGTCATTAATGTCATTTAGAACAAATTTAATCACATCAATAATGACAAAATTTTTTATGTTTGCTACCCTATGTTAATTACGTTGTTAATTTTAATTATTTTTTGCTATCTGGGGTACACATTTATTAAAAAAAAAAATAGTTTTTAGGGAAGTTGAGGTTAGGATTGTTTGAATTTTCGCATGGTTGCCATCTTAAAATGATCTTTTTCAACGACTACTTTGATGCACATTAATATGAAAACGAGTATACTGACATAGATGAGTTGAATTATACAGGGTGTAACGAAAAGATGGGAACAAACAGTAGCCTGAGATTACCTACACCAAGTTAGAGGACGCCAAACTTTAAAAATTATTTTTGTTTTTCTTTAATAACTTTTTAATGTATTATTAATTTAATATCAAAACCACATGTTTTGCTGCTATTTCTTTTATTATTATTGTAAAGTACTTGACACATTTAAGTCATATTTTTGTTACACGTAATCCGAGTGACGTTATTCTTTTTTTATTCAAAAGTTCTTTTTGAACAATTTTTGTGTCAGTAAAAAAAATAATTTAAGTAGATGTGTTAAAATTTTGGACGTTGGCCATTTAAATTTAACTGTTTAGGTTTTAATGTCTTTATGTATGTTTGTGTTAGTTAATAACAATGTAATTAATTATTAATTTAAACAAAAAAACATAATTTCATAAGTGTTTTCTAACTTTTAAACGGTGCAACGTGGTATAAAGGTAAGTTGGGTTAAATTGCTTTATTTTGACCTAGGAAATTTGAGGTAACTTTTTGTTCCCATCTTTCTTCTTTTTGTTATATTGCCAAAGGTAACTGGAATATTGGTTTTAGAGAAATTTAAGATTTATGTAATTTGAGCATTGTGTCCTAAGTATATATTTTTTTTTTTTGGCTACAACATATTCAGAAAAATTTAACGCAATGTGTAATTTGCCTTTACTGCTCTCATTTTATTCATTCAGTAATGTAAGGTAAATAAATCGATAAAGGAATAATCGGTGTTGGATTTTGTTTAGAAATTAGAATAATGAAATTTTCTTCGAAGAAATAAGCAACAATGAATTGCAGTTTAAATATACAAAAAGAACGATTTGTGTGTGTTTAATTTATTACGTTGATGTACATAGGAACAGTGCTAATATGATAAAAATTATAATAGTAATTATACAGTGCGATCAAAAAGTCTGTCTATCAAGCAAGCGTAGAAATTTAGAACGTATGTCTGTGGAAGATAAAATGTCACAATGACAAATGAGAAATGTCAAAATAATTTTTATGTAAATTATAACAGGAAACCGTGGTTAACGATTTTTATGAATAAACACTACATCTCATTTTAGGATATTTTGAAACGTTTCATAGAATAATTTAATTTAATTAGCTTAATGTTTCAATTTTTATAAAATTATTTTTTGATATCTAGATAACATACGAATTGTCATGCAACATACGTCCTCAACTAGGACGCCTACTTGATAGAAAAACTTTTTGATCGCACTGTAGTAACAAAACCCCAGTAATTTTATTAAAATAATTTTACATATTCACTGTCTAAGTTTAACAACATTTGTTATTTGTATGTTAGGATACACGCTACCAACTGCTTATGCTCAGGCCAACGCAGAGGGCTTCCTGGATCGGGTATGCTATGTCCTTTCATTTGTTAGAAGATTACAAGAACGCTTTGAACATTTTGGAAACATTTTTGGACCAACAGCAGGTAGTAATCGTGTGGTGAACTTAAGTAAGTTTGTCTAAAAAGTATGAAATTCGTTGCAGAAGGGGAATAATTACGACTACGAGCACAGCGAATTGTTACTTTATCAAAACCTGGTGATCCAAGAGTCGGGCGATTTAAAAGAGGCCTTGAAACATTTGGAATCCTCCCAAGATCAGATCGTTGACAAGCTGACGCTTAAAGAAAACCTAGGTGAACTAAATCTAAAATTGAAAATTTTCGATAAAGCTGCAAAATATTACGAAGAATTAATCCAAAGAAATCCGGAAAATACCTTGTACTATAATAAACTAATCGAAGCGAAAAAATTGACCAAACCCGAAGACGTTGTTAAATTTTATCTTGAGTGTTCCGAAAAATATCCGCGTGCGATGCCGTCACGAAGACTGCCATTAAATTACGCGATTGGTGAACAATTTAAAACTCTCGTCGATAAATACATGAGGAGGGCGCTATCGAAAGGCGTACCTCCACTTTTCGTCGATTTGCGTTCGTTATACACAGATAAGAGTAAAGTGGAAATTATTGAAAATTTAATGTTACAATACGTGGATGCGCTAAAGAAAGTGGGCAAATATAGTGAGGCCGAAGTCAACAACGGACCCAAAGAGCCGGCTTCCGCACTGTTGTGGGTTTACTATTATCTGGCACAACATCATGATTATCTGAACCAGACCGAAAAGGCTGTGAGCTACATAGACGCCGCCATTGAACACACTCCAACTTTGATCGAACTCTTCGTTACCAAAGGCAGGATCTACAAGGTAACTGTTTTCTTGGTTGCCTAACATTGAAGACACTTTACTTATCTTATAATTAAAACAATTTGTTACATTGGCTAACTAGCTGTCACTCATCTCACACAATAGTAATAATTGAAGTGGTGATTTATTACTAAACCTGTCTAATAATACCGTCTCTAATACGTCTCTCTGGTTTAATAATTCTGTGAAACACTTCACAATTGCATAAATGCCTGCGATGATCATTCATTATTGTTTTAAAATCGTTACATAAACACGATTTACGCGAGAACACATTTCTGTAATTTTGTAATTTCCGATTAGCACGCCGGCGACCCACAAGAGGCGTACAAATGGCTCGATGAAGCTCAAGCTCTTGACACCGCCGACCGTTACATCAATTCCAAATGCGCCAAATATATGCTCAGGGCAAATCGGGTAAAGGAAGCCGAAGACACCTGTGCCAAGTTCACGCGAGAGGGCGTTTCGGCGATGGAAAATCTCAACGAAATGCAATGCATGTGGTTTGAAACCGAATGTGCTTTGGCTTATCAGAGATTGGGCAAGTACGGGGAGGCTTTGAAGAAGTGTCACGAGACGGATAGGGTAGGGGGTTAGCACTTGATGTCGATCTAACTTTGACGGAAATTTGTTACAGCACTTTTCGGAAATTATCGAGGATCAATTTGATTTCCACACTTATTGTATGAGGAAAATGACGTTGCGGTCGTATGTGGGGCTTTTGCGACTTGAAGATGTGCTCAGGGGACATCCGTTTTATTTTAAGGCTGCCAAATGTGCCATTGAAGTGTACCTGCATCTGTTCGATGAGCCTCTCAAGGACGAAAATGCCGAACAGGAGCTTAACACCGGTAAGTGAAGAGTGGAACAATTAGATAAGGTTTTTTATTATTAAAAAATAATTTAACAAAATGGTTGCCTAATCATAGTACGATCTATACAGGATGATTCAAATTTATATAAGACTCAATGTTACGAGTACATTTCGATTTTTTAAAAAAATTTTTGATGCTAGAACAGGAATGAGAATAAAACTTGAATCATCTGGTACAATAATTTATCACTTTACACTATTCATATAAATTAGTTCGTACAAAATTCCTCGTTCTTAATTTCGACCACTGATTTACAAGTGAGAATAACAATTTGTTCGTGGATCTCCGTCACTTTACTTAACTATGATTTTTTTGAGTTCGTTCGGCTACATTGGCGCAACACGATCACAGACCAATTAAAAATAGGCACTAAATTAAAGATAGGAATCGCCAATAAACTCACAGCTTTGTCATTGTCAAGTCACTAAAACACTTCACCTTTCTTTATTTCTTCGTATTCTCGGTTGCGAGTAGTAATACCCTGCACCTTGTGCTCGACTTTGGGCCAATTGTGGGGTCAAAAAGTAAAAATGAGCGCCATCGTCCCCTGGCAATTGATAGGAAATAAAAGAACCTTCTTGACCTTGATTTTTAACAATTTCATGTTTTTTCTGACGCGTTTCTTGAGCGTATTGGATCGGTCTGGGGTATTTCACCACTTGGGGGTAGTTGATTCGTTGTTGGTTGGGGTTTATTGGCACAAATTCGGCGTCTGGGTTGATTGTAGGCCGTGGAGGAAGGAAATTAACAGCGGTGTCTCCTTCAAGATTTGGTTTTGGGGGCCGTCTTGGAGGAAGTGGGGTCGTACCTGGGGTCAGTTTTTGTCCAAAAGTTGTAAAATACTGCTTCGTGTTTTCGTCAAAGAAGCCTTCGTCAGGTTTCGTGTAGAAGCCTTGATAGACCGGATTTGGGGTCACGAAAGCGAATTGGCTAATGGGGCGTGGAGTTGGCGGAGGTTTGGGATTTTCCTTGTATTCGTAGTCGGGTTTGGCAGTACTGTAATATTTTGGTCGTTCTGTTGGTGCTTCTGTGGGAATTATCTCAATTGCGGGTTGGATTTGAACGCTGTATTTCGGTAAAGGACGGAATTTGTCTTGGGGGTTTTCGATTTGAGGTCTTTGGGGCCGGTAGTTTGACGCTTCGAAGCTGAATTGATAAACTGGTTTTGGTGAAGGTCTATTGTAAGTCGGTCTGGGGGTTGTGTAGTATTGGTGGATTTGTTTTTGTAGTCTTGCAATGTGTATACTGAATGTGTCGGTTTTCGGGGTTTGGACGAACCGATATCTTGGTCTTTGAGGTCTTGTTGGCACATAAATAAATTTCTGTTGTTGAACTTGTTTCGCTGGTATGTAGTACTCTTTGGGTATGTCGTAGAAAGGTTTTCGTGTGGTGACTTCTTTTGGTTGTTCCTGGTAATAATAATACTGTGTTGGTGATTTTGTTGTAGTTTTGACACGTCGAGTACCAATGTGGTACCGTTCCGGTGCGTGTGTTATTGAATTCGTTTCGATTTCGTTCGAAGTACTATAATACACTTTGAGCGGCACTTGAGTCGTACTAATTACTGTTTTAGACCGTGACGGTGGTTTATAAACTCCCGAAAATTCATTATTGTACACGTATATTTTAGGTGGTGCACTTGAAGGTTTCACTGGTTTTAAAATAGTCACAGTTGGAGGACGAGTCTTTTGAGTTGTACGATTTTTCGGAAGGATCGTAACAATTTTTGGCGCACTTGTCGTCACTATTGGTTTCAATTCGTTGTTAATTTCAGCCGGAATATGAATCGGAAGTATTTTGATCGGTTTCCTCGTTTTGAGAACCGAAGTTGGCGGTACTGCAGTCGTAGTTGGGTGAATTTGCGGTAATGGAGTCGTTGTTGTTTTCATTCTATGCCTTGTAGGTTTTGTTGTTTCTTCCAACGGACCGAAAAAGTCCGGTGGGGGCGGTAGGATTATTCCGGGTACTAAAGGTCCCGCTGCTACCGCTGATGAATTATCCTTTGGGTAGTAAAAACTGTAAGGCGGAGGATAATAAATTGAAGGGTCGTCTTCGTCGAACGGTTCTGTTTGGTTCGGTGGTGGTAGTATGGCGGCCCCCGGGGGTAAAGAAGCGAAAAAAGGAGGTAATGTACCGTTCAAGTTGTACGGGAGGAACGGTGCCCCCGGAAGGTACTCCCCCGGAGGGAATGCAGGTATTGGGTACGGAGCTTGCCCGGAAGTAGAGTTGGACGAATATTGATGGTTAGGCGGGAGGTACGGACCCGGGTCGAAGCCTTCTGGGGGTGGTACGGCGAAGGCTGTTTGGTCGAACGTGCCATTAAGCGTTCGCGAAGAATTTGTGCCCAGGATTTGCAAGGGGCCGTCGTCGGTGAGTTGGACGGGAAATGGCGGCGGTACTTTGGGATGTGCAGGGATTTTGACTTGGCGACGGGGCGCTTTGTAGTCGTCAATAGGGGGCCAGGAAGTCGCTGTATTATCCGTTTTGTCATCGTGGGGAGGATAAGTACCACCTTTGAGAACTAAAAGGTGGTTTTCGGCCAACCAAATTTCATTTTTCGTGAGTCCACCCAAATTATTAATGTTGTCTTTGGGTACTTCAGGATTACTGTCGTAACTTAGTACTCCGGGACGTTTCGAGGGCTTTGCGAAGAGTTCTTTTTGGATCAGTCCGTATTTTCCATCAGCGACTTGTTGGCTGAGAGTTTTCTTCTCCTCATCGTCGGTTTTTTGACTTTTCTTATTTTTTGAACCGCTTGCTAGTGCTTCGAGTAGTTCAGCATCGGAAGGATCTTCATGATAAATTCTCAAATGCCCTCCAACTAATCTATGAATTTTTCTATCTTCTCCTGTCGAAGTTAGAAACCATACTGCTAGCAGGCACGTTAGAAGCCACCAGGACATCTGTAATAAAAAAGGGAAACAATAGTTAATTAAAATAACATGAAATAGAGTCACCATTGTTGATTTTTTCGTAACGTAATAGTTACGTGGTTGTGTTTAGCGTGAAGTGAATCTTCATTTGCAATCGTAGTAATTTAATTTCCAACCGCAGAACAAACACAACTGACCGCTCTTTCATTGAAAGTAAAACCAGATCTTTACTCTTACAATTTCGTTCCAACGGTGAACGGGAACCACCGTCGGGTTTCTCGATTCTTTTCTTTCAACCTTCGTTCGTGACAGCTATTGTGGTTTTATGCTCTGGCCTTGTCATCGAGACGCCGGAAGGCGTGGTCGGAAAATCAAACTAGGAAAATGCGAGAGAAAGGCGTTTTTCTCAAGGTATTTTGCGAAGAAAGTGTACGCAAAACTGTTAATTGTTACAAATTAAACAATATTTAGATTTGTTTTGTAACGGTTACGCTCCATGACATTTTTTTCTAAACACGTATGCCAGTGCTCGCGTTTAATAACAATGTACACTGTTCCAGTTTTATTATTTGTTAAAATTCGGGAAAGTGAAATTCTTAACGTGTTGCAACCAAGTGTTCAGTGTTTACTCTTGTTTTTCTTCGTAACGTGATTGATTTTTAGTTATAATTGGATTGCAACATCTAAATTCAATTCAGTTAAAAAAATTTATGCCCTAGTAAACAAATTCAATTATTTTTTCTTACGAATAGGGTAATTGTTAATGATGTAACAACGACAAGGAAGCTAAATAATAATAGATTTTATTAATTAATCACAGTAAACCGTAACGGGTAATCACAGCAGGAATTTAAATTTGTGAAATTTTTTTCACATCAAGGAAGATTTGGTAGTAAATCTTGTGATTTACATTATGTCATACTTTTTTTACAAAAAAAACTGAAGGACGAGGATTTGATCTTCCTAAATATCACTCGTCCAAAAAGTTTGCGGAATTTATTTTATTGAATAATAGTGGGATTGCTAATTCACAAGAGTTGACAAGTGTTATTGTAGCTACATGTATGTCCTCGGTTCGAACAATACGTCCGACTTCACAACAATAGAGACGTAATCGCGTTATTGCATAAAACTTCTAAAATACGTATTCGTCTAAAAAGATTTTGTCAAGACAAAACATCTTATTTAGATTGAAGGTGTGTCCACTGAAAAATTAATAATGCAACTAAATTGTTCTCTGATAACATGTAATTATGAAGTAATATCGAAAATGTGGTATTTTGTTGCAATCTTATCCAAATTCGGTTATGTTAAAAACACAATTGATAATTTTTAGCAAGTGTGGGTCGATCGAAAGGCTAAGGACACATTTCAATCAGGTAATTTCTTTGTCAATGAGGCTAAAATGTCCGAATTGGTGCAAGCCGTCCTAGCATTTACATTTTGGAAGGTGTTTGTTAATTATTAGTTTGTAGTAAAGGCTATGGAGCGTTACTGTTGAAACTCACTACAATTACCATACAATGGTAAAGTAGGGGACAATAATGGAAAGTTCGCGTTCGAATTACGCTTATTTTGACAGGTTGTAAAATCAGGCGCCAATCCTTGTAAAAATATTTGTTATCTTAATTAACAATTCATTCAAAATAATATCACAAGGTGCAAGGACTATTTTTCGCAATTTATGCATTAAACTGTCATTAATTCCAAATCCTTGGGAATTTTTGTCAGATCGCCTCTTTTATTCTTTGATATTTTCCCAGATTCTAAATTCTAACAATGTAGGTCAGTTTCATTAAAATGTGCGTTAGTTCCTTAATTAATCGTCTAATAAATGATTGTGGAACAACAGGTGAAGGTTCACGTGGTACGTTTTTTCTTTTTTAATTGTAATTCGCGAACTAACAGAAAGTGGACGGTTTTGGTGAGGAGAGAAAATGAGCATCTGGGTAATGACGGTTAAATAAACCATCAACATTGAACTTCACATCTGCAATTGCTTTCATCGAGATTTCAAGATTTCGATCGAACATTTATCAGGAATGTTGTAACAATAAAGGACAACAATTAAAAAGAAAAGGTTAAAGTTGTTGTTCTGTCTTATTAGCGTATTTGTGATATGATTAAGTAAGGACACATTTTTGGTGACCTTATTCGGAAAAAAATTGTCAGAATTTGTAACAGTTTATTGTTTATGGCCCGATATTTGAATTTAAATTTTTTTTCGAGATAATTTTAATTCGGCCACGGTATTAAAACCAGTTTGGAACCCTCGTCCTTTGACCTTCCAATTTTGGAATGTAACGACTCCACCTTTTTGGGTGTCAGAAAACACGGCGAAAATTTGTAGTTGATTGCTCGGCCAAATAGAACTCTTATGAATTAATATTAATATTTTAACCTTTAAGAGTCTCGTTAGCTAAATTAGTCAAACGGTACTGTTGACGTTTTGAAATATTTGATATTTAAAGGATGCACTTTAGTGGTGATTTTTCTTCCTGTCTAATCACACTCAAATTCCATAATTCTCTCGGTATATTATTAACATTTGCATTTACTCAATAGGTTAGACTGAATTATTGTAGGGATTGTATTATTTTCAGGCGTGATTTCAGACATTGTAAGGATATTTTCATTAGTACCGTTCTAGGCCAACCGATGTTTGTTTTTCGATTTATTTTTTCAAATAGAATCTTACATTTTTATTTTCCTGGTGCTCGATGTGTCCAATAATAAAGTTAACTCCTTGCACACTGGACACAAATTCACTGTTTTTTTTAGTTTTAAAATTATCACAAGAAGTTTACATAGCGGTTTGTGTCGCGTCTTTTGCCCGGCGTGGCTGTACTGAAATGCATTGTTTCAGTAACGCGCTGGATTTCCGTACCTCCAAGTCCGGTGCTTTTGGGTGGGGACATCCAAGTCATCTAGTTTAATATGACCTGACAAGGACGCTCCTTGTCAGGATTTTCCTATCACCCGGATTTGGGCATTGCAAGTGATTTACTTGTTTCAATTGAAATTCTCGTGAAGGAATCAGTGATAAATGATTCATAAATGTTAAAGATAGTGCTTTTAACATTTTTGCTAAAATTAACATTAGCACAATTTATACCCAACCATTTTGATGTTGGTTTTAAACCATAAGGAAACCCACTTTTTCTTTTTTTTTTGTTAGTGTTTGTGTAGTTGTGATCTTATCTTGTTAAAATATACAGTAATAATATGACAGTTATAGGTGAAATTTTATTACGAATAAATTCTTTGGGTGCAATTATTACAAACAACCATCTGAAAAAAATATTCCCTTAGGAAATGATTATTTAATAACATTTTTTCATTACTGTTTTTTTAAAGAATCTGGTTTTAATAAAGATTCAAATTATCATACAACACACATTTATCTAATGGAAAAATTAATTCAAAATATTTCTTAATTAACCAGTCATCAAAATTAAAAAAAAAAGTTGTTTATGAGAATATATATTTTTTATTTAGGTATTAATTATATTGTGTGATTTGATATGATTTCTATTCATTTTTTGTGGAATATTTATAACTTTTTACTAAAAAATAAGGAATGCAATTCGGTTAGTATTATTTTAATTTTTATTTAGCACCAAAATGTTTCGTTAAATTATGGTGAATGGAATTTCGAGTAGAAACATTATTTAAAAATTGTTTGAATATAATCAGAATGTGATTAAAAAAAACAAATAAAATAATGAGTTACACATACATAATACTAAATTTTAAAAATATCTGATAGTTTGATGTGTAATCACATTTTTGAAATATATAAATTTGACAAATAATACGAAAATATGTATAGTGTTGTTGTTTGTGGAAGAACTGCTTTCCAGCACAAACATATCAGAATTCGAGAATTTTTGCCGAACAAAAACTTGTATAACAGTACTCTTGTGGATTAATTGCTAGACAGACCGAAACAATTGAGATTTTATTTCACTTTTGGTATTGTAATTGCAATGTAATTATTTACAGCTTTCAGTTTGAAACACATTAAGGCTATAACGTGATGACAAATTATGCATTAATGAGAAATGTAAATGAATGTTAAGTAGGTAAATAAAAAAATATTATAAAAAATGTTAACTGGAGAACTTGGAGAAAGTCTAGTTTTTGGAAAAATAACAAAAATTGTTTCTTAACAGATTCGAATTATCTCTCTACACGCAGATTTTCGTATAATTAGCACGAGAAATATGTGCAGATGTCGAAGAGAAATTTTATAACACAATTGGTGTTATTTTTGACAATGATTTTGATGAAAGTGGTAGATGATATTGGAAATTCCATTAATTTCATATAATTAGATTATAATTGAACTAGTTTATGAAATTAATTTCATTGACATGTATGTATGTCCCGGGAATCTTGATCACAGAATCGTAATGTTTGGAATCTCCACAACGTGAAAATATATGATTGACAGGTATTATTAACATGAGTTTGTCAGTAATAATAATATGACAGGTTTATTATTATTACTGTACATGTGTCATAATGGAATTTCTTGCTTCCAACACGGAACAAGTTTTTTCTCAAAAAAAAATTAGCCGAAGATGTTCGAACAATGCGTTTTGCGTCATTTTTCATGTCGAGATAAATAATTAGCATTGACACGATATCTTTCTTGCTTTTGTTTATTTTATTTATTTAGAAGCGTATCATTGTAGTAAAGTACTTGTTAACCACATGGTCAAGTATTGAAGACATCTTAATCACGTTAAGTGCGTTATTTTGTAATTAATTTTATGAGGACCTGACATGCTACTGCCGTTTCAAGATCATAAATGTTAATTTGAAACTACTAATTACGTTATTATAAATTGAGATCGAAAATACCACATGCCCATCATCAATTTTAGTTACATGCCCGAGGCTTGTAAAGTACTCTTTATGATATAACAAGATACTTATTACATAATAAACACTAATTAAAATAAGGTAATCATAAATTTGTTAAATACCTTAGATGCAGAAATGCATGGACATGAGAACAGTGTTTTTTTAAAAATAAGTGAAGTAACTTTTCTCTCTGGAATGTTGAAAAATACGTCCTACACATTTTAGCAATAATTTATTAAAAAGTTTGTTAATGATAAGCGACTGTTTGTAAATGATAAATGAATCACTTTTGTGTGTTCATTTTTACGTGGGTTTCTGGTTAATAATCTATAAATCATCATTTAAAATCGTTTAAAAATTGATCAAATTCTCCATTCTCGACCTTACCACTTTTGTAAATGGTCCATAAGTAAATGCAACATGAGTTATCAAGATCAAACAGCGAGTTTTTGGCCGATCTTACAGCAAAGGTCGTTGCAAACAATACCGAAAGCATTTCTTTGAGTACGACCTCGCCCAAATAAAGACAAAACGAATTCTTTTAACGCAACACTTCTTAATTAGACATGAAAAAATTCACACATTCGAATTATTTTAATTAAATATGTGTCGATTATGTCATGTAATACACGATTCATGGATTTTTTCGGGAGTACCCCGGGCCATTGTTGATTTTTTTGATTAAACACGAACATGGTTTATGACGTTGTCATTATAATAAATTGCATTTTTTGTTTCAAGTAAGTCACGACGTTGAATTTTTTTTTAAACGGGACGTCTCAAGGTAAGATTTTTTACTCGAGATATGTCCCTCTCCACGATGATATTATTTTAATTGTTGGATAATGATGACATCGTGAATGCATTCGTTAACCTTTAAAGTATGCAAGAAGATGGGAATGTTGGGTGCACGAATACGAACTCAATCTTTACTGTAATGTTTAGTTCATTGAGTGTTTATTGGCAGTTGATTTGATTTGTTATATAATAACATATTAGGAATAGTATATTATTGACTCTATTGTCTGTCTGAAGAAAGATATGAAATATTTATGAAGCCATTTAATAAAACTAATGTATTATTTATCTAGAGCTAAAACATTGCTTTTTTGCAATATTGTGATTTAATTACATGGAGATGTATTATGTAATGTGGAGCCGTCCGATTTATGTTTTTGGTATTTTTAGTTTGTTTTCAGATCTTACAAACTCTCACAATTTGCTTACAAACTTATGTAATAAGTTAATTGGAATTATCATTATGCTACAGTTCAACAAAAGCAAATATCTAATTGTAAAGTCTTGTACCTTTCGTTTCGTTTTAATTAAAGATAAAAGTCTTGTTGAGTTAAAAGTTGGCCTTCAAAATTTTTACAATTGAGATAGCTGGAATATTTCAGTTTTCACTTGTCGATTTTGCTTTTTTCTTTCGTCTAAAATACAATGCGTGTATGTGAATGTGTGCTCATATTCATGAGAAGAAATATCATCTAACAATAGAAATATTTCTTAGTAGAGTGCATCAATTAAGCAAGGTCACACGGTTCTAATTCATTTGATTTAACATCTTGATTGTAAACAAAGCCGAAATTGGGTTAGTGAGCCAAAGTATCATTAATGGCGAGAATTATTCTAAAACTATAAACGCGTCAAAGCAAAAAAGAAATTGATTTTCTAATACTTTCGCTGAATTCGTTTGGTCTGATTTTTTCACTCGATTATTTGATAAATAATTATTTGTTGTTGCCACTCCCGATACCGAGATATACAAATGCAATTTATTGAACACTCGGGAAAGGCATGACTTATAGAAGTAATGGTAAAACCAGAGCCGGTTGAAGGGCAAGCCTATTTTTTTTTTCAGTCGCTGGGAAAAAAGTGCGCAATTATTACTAATTTATTGTTTCGCAAATGTAAGTTCAAGGTTTTAATGAGGTTGTTGAAGTATTGTAAATGGAAAAGACGAAATTTAAAAAGGCATCAGAGTGAAAGTTTTCCATGTCCAGTAGTGCCCGTTGTGTGCTTTAATTTAAATTCTTCGCATGCAATTACCGTACTACAAATATATAAACCATATTAATTTAGTCGTGTTGCTTTCTGTTACTAAGATATCTTATCGACATCGTGATATTATAGCATCGAACTTTCGATTTCATACAGTAATTTTATCATAGGTGTGTTTTCTGATGTCACTACTGTGTTGACATTAACGTGACGGTAACAAGGAGCGATGTTTAGTCACGATTTGATGATGACCTACAATAACCTTTAACGCATTTTCAAGATCATCTCGTGCTGAAGATGCGCCTTTCTCGACTCCCCACCTCGGTTTTAAACTATTAAAGCTTTCGAGAATTCTTACTGAGAAATTTTTATTTTTTATTTGAAAATACAAATGTAACAACTATACAGTATGTCCCCGGATTGAGCTTACAAAAGGAAATTTTTTTATCTTTGATTTTACGCTAAAACTGCAAAGGAAAAACATTTTTTGTTTCACCTACAACGAGCGCATCTGTACTTCAAACTTCATTATTCTGATTCAGTGAAAAGAAAAGTTAATTTTTCTCTTGATTTTTGACAAAAAATAATTTTTCTCTGCTTTTTAAGTCCTACCACATTGGCGGTGTTCTTTATTTGACAACTGTATGTCACTTTGACAATTAATTTATTAGTTAAATAATGATAGTTCTTGTTAAAAATGACTTTGGTTTTTACCTTAAAGCTGTTTCTTTGAGCTGCTGTTTATTAAAATTATGTTTTTCACAAACATTTTTGTTATTTAACTTGCGTAAACTCACTTGTCAAAGTGATATCATTGTGAAAATTGTAAAACCGCCAATGTGATAAGACTTAAAAAACAGTCCAAAATCAAGAGAAAAATGAACTTTTGTTTCTACTGAGTTAGACTAATGAAGTTTTAATTACAGATTTGCTCGTTTTGGGTAAAGCAAAAAATGTTTTTCCTTTGCAGTTTTGACGTAAAATCAAAGATAAAATATTTTTTCGTTTTATAAACTCAATCCGGGGGCTGTATTTTGTCAAATAATGTGAAAGTTTAACTAATACAAATTTATGGTTCAAAATCAACTTGACACTCTTTAACTTAACTTAAAATTTTCGTTTATCTCCATAGCTTAACACGAGTAAAGAAAAAGTTAAATCCGTTATTTGCTTACGCTTTGGTAATTTCCTTTTTACATTTCGGATGAATTTTACAATAAACCGTTAAATTTTTTCGCATCGTCATCAACAATGAAAGGTAACATCTCGGAATGATCTTTCACTGTTTCGTTTCGCATAGAATTCAAGTGAAGTGCTCATTTCCATGATGCAAAAATCGTGTTTTATGAATAAAATTCATAGAAAATTATTCTCACAAGTGTGTGAAATGTACTGACACGAATAAAGAAAATATTCTAATATAATAATTGTATCGACGTCAACGGAAATGCTTTCGAGCATATCTTCTTCATAATCCGTTTGTTAATTTCTTTAAAAAATTGTGTAAAATAAAATGAAACTCTTGCTCGTGAATAATAATAAAACATTAGTTTTAATGTTCGAGTTTTGCAACATCGGCAGTAATGTTCTTCCATGTAACGAAATAATTTTACTCTAGTTTTTTGGGTATGAATTTTTTATTTAAAAAGCACCCACTGTAAAATTTACAGTAAACATTTCCAAATCATTAAATTTCTTCACAGTACTTATCGCAAACTGCCTCACATACGTTCCTTCTGATGAACTTTACTTTTCATTTTTTTAACGTAACGCCTATGAATTATTACTTAACGTAACGTTTAATTATAATACAATGTTTCCTACAACCAATGCAATTGCTTTCGCACAATAATTACAGAGTAAGAATGTGATTTTATATTATTACACTTTATACGATCGTCGGTGGCGATAATCCCTTCGGGTGGGTTTCTCCCAACGGCAAAAATAACTCGAAGGTTAACAAAGATGACTAACAAATTGAAAAATTAACAACAATAGCTCCCCATTCATGATCTTAATCGCATTATATAACGTCTTTATTGATAATCAACGACTTATTGTTAAAAGTACAGTTGCAACAACGAATTCTTGCAAAACAAGCAAAACGTGAACGTTTTTTCTTTCCTTAACTGTAACTCATCCAAAATATGTGCCAGTTGGTTAACCCAATTTGAGCATGTTAACACATTTTTTGCCCGTGTCGATGTCGGTTTTATTATCGATGCGAAAACATGTCAAGATGAAAAAGGTGATGATTTGATGAAACAAGGACAAGTGGAACTGAATCTCGTTCACGTGCTCCTCATTTCCGCATTCCTTATGCAGAGACTGATGCAACCGTCATACAATTCCGATTAAACCCTACATAAATAATGCACTAGTTTCACAATTGACATTACTTGGGGGAAAATTATCTTTTCCGTGAAGTGATTTAAATGCGACGTTAAGAAACGAAACCTGCCGTCGGTGGAACGCGTTAATGCTTATTATTATTAAGGTTATGGCATTTTTCGATTTTGTTATTATACTATTTCACGCAATATGTAACAAACAGAAAGTAGTAACTGTGGAAAATCGATATAAGACTACAACAAAATTAAATTTTTCTGGTATTTACGGGGGTTTTATAGTAACCGTAGTCATAACTTTGTCAATTTAAATTTTGTGCACAAACAATTATGAAATTGGAAATGAATGAATTTGTAACAAGGGCAAAACGCCTGTTTGCAACCTTGACAGTCAAATACTGATTTCGAAATTCCAGGTTATTGCAGGTAAATTTATTCAGTTTTGCATTTACGCAAAATAAACTAGAAGACATTTTTCTCGTACAATCTTACATGACCCAATTTTTTTACTTAGTGTTGATAACACTAGGCAATATGGTTCTCTTTTTCTCATAACAAGCATAATTTTTGGTACTTGTCTTAAAACACGCTATTTGACCTATAATGGTAAAAATAAAAAAAAATTTGATAAACGTTAACCTAGGGTTTTATTATGGGAAATAAATTTAAGTTTCATTCTATTCTACTGATTTGTAATCGCAAATCAATTTATTTTCCGTTTAAGCAAATAAGAAAATGATAATCCTTTGTGTATCTAAAACAAAATTGCCTTAAAGTAACTGATACGAAAAATCGAGAAGGAATTTTCGCAGATCTTGTAGTGATCCATAATGAAGTTTTTGTGCAAAAATTAAATACCTAAGAATTATGTAACTGCTTGAAATTCTTTTAAGACTGTAGTTCACAGATTTCTTGGCAATAATAGAAATGAAAATTATTCTATATTTATCTAAAAACTATCTGAAAATTGTAAAACACTTATGGCTGTCGAATGTCTCTAAAAGTGCATTTTTCGATTTGATTTCTTTCTACAAAACGTTAGAATTCTAAGTGATAAACAAGAGCGTTTTCATCAAGATATCAGTGCCATGGAAAAAAGGTATCACAGTATACAGGGTGTGTCAGAACTCGCGTCCCAGAAAAAAATTAAGATAAGATACCATTTTGCCATTTATTTTTTGATATTTGACATTTTTTATGTCAATTTAATGATACCGATGATCTTCTATGGTATCCTTACCTTACATGGCATTTTTCTCTGAGGCGCGAGTTCTGGCGCATCATTTTTAGATTTTCTAAACAAAATTACATAGGATACAGGTATTTTTATCAATGTTAGAAAAAAATTGAAAAAATGTCGCCTAGTGTAATTTTTAAATTCAATAATGTCATTGATTGTTAGAGATTGTGACTTTCAACGGAAATCCTCGTTTTTTCCCTTCTAAAACCTGGCCATAAGTACGTGTCAAGAACCTACCATTTTGACTCGCTTCACCGACTCCATCATGATCCGGAAGAGCATTAATAACACCATCAATCTATTTCTAAAATCTCAAATCGAGCAAAATGTTGAACATTCCACTCTTATATTATCTTGTGACCAGTATCTTATATGACGCCACCCTTGCAATTTACCGACACCATTATAAAAATGCATTGATTGTGTAACGGCGTTATAATTTATGATAATGATAAGTTTTAGTTGCTCCATGATATAGATTTCGTTTAACAAAAGCACCGCAGTTATGTAATGGTATTTTTAACATTTCCACATCTGATATCTTAGGTATTGATTCTTAATATAAAATTCGAACGTCGAAATAAAAACAAATCGGTGGAGCCGAAGGCGAGGGCCGTACCAGCAAAAGTTTAACTTTCGCTCTTCGTCCGGACGGCCCGGAGGCGACATTCGACCGCCTACTCTCCGGACTGAAAATGAAAGAACCGGGCGGCACGCGCCAATTCCTTGTATTCGTGACTTATCAAGGTCGTAGAGCTTTTCAATCGTGATGATGATTAGAAAAATCGATGAGAAATGGAGAATTGAACTTTTTCTGACATAACACAATTTGAATTAAACAAGTCACAAGTTGTTACGACACAAATTATTTCGGTTAAATTTAATTAAGAAAGTTTTTCAGGTATGATTAATTGGGTCCTTGGAATCGGTTAAGGGGACAGATATTTTGATTATAGTATGTTCTGATTTTAACATGTAAATCGTAAATGTCTCTATTTCACCGGTCGAATTGCTCCATAGCCGTTTTGTATGATCAAATTGTAGCAAGGTTTTGCAAGAAAACCGGACAAATCGTGACCTCTCACAAACTGTTGTCCACGAAATTGAAATGGTAGTCTGGCTAAACGTGCACATTTTATATATTATTATGAAAGAAGTAAACTGTATCATTTTGCAACAAAGGGTAGTTTATGATTTTCATAGCCGACAGACATAATTATCGAATTTAATCAATTTAATTTCTGGTCCAGGAAATTGTATAATAGTGCGAAAACTTCTTGTTTTTTTTTTTCTCTTATTGACAACAAATTAGTTGGGTGAAGTTAATTGCTTCCGCGAGGTTAATTAATTTTCTCAAATAAGATATAGTAACGTAATATTGTTTTAAACTATTTTGTTACTAAATTTGGGTTAAAAGCGTGTTTCTAATAACACTGTTTTTGCGAAAGTTTGTCTCATAATTTTTGATTCATGTGAAGGAGTGGTAGTTGAATCATTGTTAATTGAGTCTCATATTTAAGTAATTGACTCATTTCTGGTAAAATTGTCTCTATTCAATTTGTCATAACAACAACAATAACTCGTAATTGTGTTTAATTTTAATGAGGTGATTTTATTTGCTGAATACATAAATCATGAACCGGTCAGATTTTCTAAAATAGATTCTCATGAACAGAAACAGATCGATTTAGTTCCACTGGGCTTTTTATCAAGAAGACTTACTTCATTTTTTTTCCCGTTACTTTACCCGTTTTAAAATCGTCATTACAAAATAGTTTATTGTACAAAAATTTATGGAGAACGAAGGTAAGTCATACATTAAACATAAATGGGAATATGCTACACGGCGTTCCCATCTTGATGCAATTAATTTAACGTGGTTTGAAAGTTTAAGTATTTGGAAAATAAATAAATTTTTAGTAAGACATATTATGAACAAAATATGTAAAATATTTCAAAAATAGTTCTAGGAAATCCAATTTTTTTTTGCAAGCAACTTATGTTGGTTAAAATTTACCATATACGAAAAATCTTTATGAAAAACCTTCATTTTTTAATTCAAAACTTCTAAAGTAAAGTATTATATTTTATGTTCATACTTCTTGTTTTTTCATAATTAAACTTGAAACACTTTTCACACAAATATAATTAAATATGTTGCCCTTTTAATTGATTCTCCTGATTATGATAACCTAGAACTGTTGCATAATTTTTTACAAAACTGTCAACAGGTTACATATTTTATGATTTTTTTATTATATGGAGTAAAACAGCAATAATTACTTTTATAGCTTTATTAATTCCCTTATGTAATCTTTTCCATATTAATGTTACAATTTTCTGCTTTTTTAATACCATCACCTTAATTGAAAGGCACCGAGGGTGTGTTTGATAAAAAAAAAAAGAAAATAAATTACTAACAATGCAAATCTTATGTAACAAAGAATCAAGACTCTTTAAATTTACAAAACGGAGTCAAATCAGATCATTTTAAATTATTCTTTTTGGATTGTCACTCCGTTGATTGATGTTGGAAAGTTAACAATAACGATCGTGTTGATAATTCGAATTTGTGAAGCAGGTGAAATGATGTAATCGAAAGAAACCGAAAAAGAAGCCTCGAGGGATCCACTATTTTTTCTAATAACGGTAATTACGAGTAAATGTCAGGAACCGATAATCAATGTCAGGTTCAGGATTTTGGTGAAATTCGATCGTTGCGCACCTGTTTTTCTTTAATTGTGTCATAAATCGGATCGTTAACCCACATGGGTGTGTGATTGTTAGAAAAAACATCAGATATAATGCAACTGTTGGGGCGTGGCAACTTCTATGCCCCTTGTGTCACTTGTTATACCGAGTAAAAGGTGCACAATCGTAATTCAGATCGGGTTAAATGTCAGCATTGTTGCTGAAATAAGAATTATTATCGGTGTGGGTCGATTGTGTTTGAAATTTTTTTTATTGAAATGCTTTGAATATTTGACGGTAGGTCTCGTTTTCCGGTAGTAATTATAAACTTGGGTTAAATTTCTTCATAAGTTACGTAAATTAGCGCGATTTCGTGTAGTATCTAGACTAGTTAAGGCTTCTGATTAATCGTTGAAAATTTCCATATCTTGTGGAATTTCAATAGAAAACTGAACGTTACTTGGGTACTGAAAGTGTAATAAAGGTCGATTTACAATAAATCCAATTTAAAATGGGTCTCTCGAGGCGTGGCTGCTTGCAACCATTCCAACTCAAGGTCCTAGTGGTGGTATTAATTTTTTAATATCAAACCCTAGGGAAAGCCTTCTGATTTTTCACACAAACCAGGTCAATGCTCGAGGCTAGTAACATTTTGCGTTGGTTGCTTGACCGCACATTGAAGTCTCTCAATAAAGCACAGATTAAAGGATTTTTTCCTGGTGTAACTAATAGGATAATTGGTCGAGGAGGCAGGAAATAACGTAAGGTGGTCTCGCCGAATTAGCAGAGCCGAGACTGCAGTTATTTATAATAATTTCGGCGACTTTTCCGCATTTTCGAAATTAGAACTTTTCATAATGATTATTTCTTAAGAACGTTATGAAAATGTATTGTTTTTCATTTCGTGTGTGAAATTACCAATGGATTATCAATTAGTTTCCTTCATCAACTTCCGTTTCCTTCGCTCAATCTACCGGAAAGTGTCGGTTTTTAAACGGTTTTAAAAAGTGCATATTAAATGCTTTCGATTATAGTTTCGAGCCGCGAAAATGGTTTAGTTAATTGGCATAATCGCACGTTTCGTGGGGGGTCGTATTATTGATCCTTTCACTTCCATTTAATGTGTGGACAAGTAAATAATAGGCGTAGTTAAGAAATTAAGATTTTTTTGTCTTTTAATAATTGAGTTATTTGTGTTAATTTGTTGCTTGTGAAGCAATTTGAACATGACTTTTATCAGATCTTGGGGGTAGAGTGCATGGTCAAAGAGACTGGTCTAGGAGTGGTGCGTGTCTAAATCGTGATTTAGCTAAATGTACAACGTTTACACAAATTGGAATTTGTTCCGGGAGATTGAAAATTTTGAAATTATTTATCCGAAATGTTCGTAATTATTTTAATCTGTAATGGTTCAGGAATGATGAAGGTTACCGACTGTTTGGTATTTTAGAATTTTTATAGAAAATTGAATTTGCGTCTTGATTGATTTTTAAGAAAGCGTAACCGACGTACAAATCAATTGTTGAGGATGTTTTTCTGGTCAAAAAATAATACTTGTCACATGTGGAGAAGTTTTCGAAGAGTTTCCGTCGTAGAAAGCTTTTCTCATATACTTTCACTTGTAATCACTTAGCCGTGACAATGAAAAATCTATTATAATAATAATTTCAATTATATATTAGTTTGAAATTATTTGTGTTTACCACTTCTAAAATACGATTATAAAAAATTGTTAAGCATACTGTAGACTTCTTCGAGAGATTTTCTTTTATGCCAATACGTTCTAGGCTTACCAAGTTTTAAACATCGATTCTAGCCCCTCGGGAAATCACTTAACTAAACCTTACAATTTACTCAAGAATTTTATTTTACTAATTGCAACGAAACACGAGTTGCGTAAAGATAATTCAAATTTGTTTTTATTTTTTATAAGCTTGTGCTAATTGAACTTAATAATGACTAATAAAAATGTCCTTAAAAAAATCTAGATCAAGGAAAGTTTGTTG
Organism: Tribolium madens; assembly: GCF_015345945.1. Taxonomy (NCBI): domain Eukaryota; kingdom Metazoa; phylum Arthropoda; class Insecta; order Coleoptera; family Tenebrionidae; genus Tribolium; species Tribolium madens. Next base: position 5,082,745 of record NW_025400985.1, on the reverse strand, counting down.
TTATCGGTGTTGAAGGAGTTGATATGCCGGTTTTGGCAGGACATAATGAAAACAAGTGAAATTACAATTTAAAAAACATAAACTTCAATATGGGTTAAAATAAATAGGAGCAAAATAACTCAAGTTAACTAGTAAAAAAATTCACAAATTTTCAGTGTGGTTTATGTAGGTATTTGAAACCACACCACTTTTTCAATGTTGTAACAATTCGTTAAGTAACTTAATGGAAACGCTTTAGTTTACAATAGCCACCTGTCAGTCAAATGATTTGACAAGGGAAACTTTCTGTCAAGAAAGAAAGCGGAAGCATCCCTTTGGGCTATAATAAACAAAATAATAATCTACCTACAGAAACCTGCGATGACATAACGTTGCCCTTGTTTGGACAAAGTGGCTGTAGGTGCTTAAGATGTAGGTGAAGAGTGAACCTTACTTAAATCGGCTGTAGTTAAGTTGATTTAAAATTTTATTAAACGAGTATCGTTTTACATTAAACAATAAAATTCTCCTCCAATTTTTTTTATGTCACCCACAAACCATATCTTGCACCTATCTCTAGAGATCTCCACTAAAACTTAAATATTTTTTTATTTAAAAAACTTCTGGTAACGTGAGCGACGAGTTTCCAAAAGGGTATTTGATTAGTAAAAAAATAGTGACGGAATCCTAAAATGGTCGCAGAAACTGGTGATGAAATCTCCAGAAAAAAAGCAAAAAATCTATTTCTTTTTTTTTTGTTTATTTGTCTATAAAAGATCGTGTACGACGAGTGCTATTTTTGATTTTTCCCTTATTTGAACTAAATTAAAAGTGTAAATTAACGTTCTTGTAAATACTGTGGCAAAGTAACTAGTAAAATTTTAATAATTTATTATAAGAAAGCCCGGGGTGCCAAAACTCCCTTGATTATTATAAGATTTTAACCTTCTAACTAATAATAGGTCGTGTCGTGAAAGAGGGAAGTGATGTCGATTCAAAACAATCGTTAGTAATTAAGTGTCGCAAAATTGGTAAAACAAGGTTAATAGCGATTTCGTTTCTTTTAGAAAATTTGGCACCTTCAGAATTAAAGAAGTTGAGGAACAAACAGCGAAAAGCTCGCAGGAAGGCGGAACAAGAGAGTGCTCAAGCAAGAGAAGCGCAAGTGAAACGAGACCACCATCATAAATCACGCCAACAAGGGGATGTTGAAGCGGACGCACCTCAATTGGACGAACTAATCCCCGATAAGTTGGCAAGGGTAAAAAAAATGAGATAAACTATCTATTAGTTTGTTGTTTGTGGGGTATTTCAGGTAGAAGATCCGCTCGAACAAGCCATCAAGTTCCTCCAACCCCTTCAGATATTAGCTAAAAATCGAATAGAAACTCATTTAATGGCTTTTGAGGTTTATTATCGAAAAAGTGGGTTTCGGATTTAAATTCCATTGTTTGTATTTACTATTTTGTTGTTTTAGAAAAAGTTTTGTTAATGTTGCAATCCTTGAAAAGGGCTCATCAAATCTCACCGCAGAATCCAAAGCTACACAGTTGCCTGATCAGATTTTACGAAGTGATCGAACAAAATAAAAATTCGTGGGATCCGGCCGTCGAACAAGTGGTGACACAAGAAGCCAAACTTTTGTTCAACGGAAAGGACGCCAAACAGCTCAATAAAGAATTCCTAGAGACGAACTCGCATAGTTTAGAAGCCGTACTCGAATGCTGTCGAATGATGTTTTACCTCGACAACAAAACACAAAGCACTGCTCTCAGTCTGGTTACCAACCTAGACAATAAATACGAGGATGTCACTCTACAAGTGAGGCACCTAGTCTAACGACCAACCGACAAATAAATGTACCATCTCAGTCGACTTCCTCTTGAAAATAGTTTTTATGTATCAAAGGAATAAACAATTATTTTAATCCCTAGAATCCCTCATTCAAGGGATTAATGAAGTTTACTCCAGAGGTGCATACAAAACACTCCTCCCAATAGAGTAAAGTAATACCATACAGTTTATTCAATTGCAATTTTAAGAGAAAAAAATCTACCGATTTTTTTCTTGTAGGAGTTTGTTTATGTCAAAACAAAGTCCGTGTTTCATTTATTTTATTCCTGAGGGAATAAAACGTCACTTTATTCGCTGTTGGGAGAAAAATTGTAATCTCCAAGCGAAACTGTAGGTCTTTGGGACTTTGTTGTCCATGCCGTCTGGGATGGCACATTTATTCATAGAGTTGAAAAAATTCAGTGTGAAACTAATATTAAATTTTTAGAATTGTGTAAATGTGGCGGAGGCTTTGCGACGAGGCGATTTTGGAAGTTGTGATGCTCAATTAGAGGATTACATAAAGAAATGCCATAACCGTTTCCCTTTCGCCGCCGACTTCAAGCCGGCGTCGGCGTCCCCAAGCGAGAGCAATCACGTGTCCCAAGACCAAGACAACTGCAACAGCAACTGATGACCGTTCAAACTGCGCCTACAACATTGCAGGGAATTAACCGGTGTCTTAGTGTGCAAGTGCTGACTGTATCATCCGGTTAAAAGTGTTTTAAATGAAATTGTCACATAGGTTGTTGATTTTGTGGTATGTCGTACCTCAGGACTGGTAACTAATTGTTTTATTATGTTTTATTTACATCTTTGCTTTTTTCCTTGTATATTTTCGCATGGAATTGTTGTGAATTATTTCGGAATTAAATTTACCGTTCTTTTTTTAGTTTTTGACAATTTTTTACTCACCTTGCAGTACGCGTTGTAATTCGATTTTAATGACTGTATTGGTGATAACTAGAAACCATTTGTACTGTTGGGTTTTTTACTTGTGTGTTTCTATAGTGAAATTAATGAATGGTCTGGAGTCGCACAGTGACGCTGAAATGTCCACCGATGGTAATTCACAATCAAAATAATGATTATTGTGTGATTCCAGTTTTAGACATAATAATCATATTCACAACATTAAGTTTGTAGATACCCATTACTCGTATTGAAATCGTTTCAATACCATAATTTATAATTATTGTAAATTTTGGTTAATAAAAAATACTTAATACTTGTAGTCGTTTTATTAATCTTTGCTCCAAGAAAAGACATTAGTTTTATAAATTCTATTTTGAGTCGTTTACAATTCACACAAATGAGTATTAAGTAATAATTTCTTATGAAAAGAAATTTGGAATGTATGATACATAAGGTTTTTCATTTCTTTAATAAATATAACATGATTTTCACAATGTGGAAGCCACGTGTTATCAGCTAAAACCTACAATATGTATAGTTTATATACATTTTTATCCAATACTGAACCTCGTAATTGTTAAAAATACAATGGCCACATGTACTTGAATAGTGTGAAGCTTCCCTTTAACTGAAAAAATATGACAATCGTTACGAGGAAGTTTCGCACGAATATAATACATTATAATACTTCTTCCCTTACTAACATTAAGAACTGAGTACGTTAATTAATAAAAATCTTGTTAATATTTATACAAATTAATAAAATTGGTCATTTCATTTACAATTATTATCAACAGGCATATGACTAAGCAGAGCCAAAAATGTGATATACATTGGAATGTTTAAAACCAGTCTTTTTCAAAAAGTCAAACAATGGAAAAAAACTGTTTAATTTCCACCACCTTCCGGGTATAAAATTACAGATAAAATGATAAATTTACATTCTATTCAATATTTAAGGCAGCAACATGAGTTTCCATCTACACAAAAAACCATGCATCATATTTAAAATAAATTGCACCAAAATGACTAATAATGTTTTTATCACTTGTACGTCTAAGCTGCATAATAATCAGGCACTATGGATTGTGAAATGTTGATATATCAATTTTATGAGTCTTCACCGATAATTCAAATTCAGTGATTTGAGCATGAATTAAGGCCAACAGACCACACAGAAGTGAAATCTGTTAGTCTTTTTGTAAACAACCATACGTATAATACAAATACAATAAAATTTTACAGCCAAAATACGCATTGTACAAAGTTAACATTTGCCGAATTAAATATAAAATTATAATAAATATACACAAATTAGACTAGGAATACATTATTGTAGGAGGGAAGTGGACTGCTCAAAACTTCATTGGTAAAGTCTTCATATTGAGGAACTCAGGTTCAAAACTGGAGTTGTCTTAAAACACCAACGATATGCAACATGAGAGCTAAAATTTGTGATTTGATTTTGAATATAATAAAATTATGTATGAACTCTATTAGCGTGGACATGACTTTTATATTAATCTGTTTATTATGTAAGTCTATGTCTAAAACGGCTCTAGCGCAATAGAAGTTGTTGGAAATTCTACTCAACTTTAACATTACGAAAAAATATTAGGAATTACAAATTTAAAAATTCTAAAACTTTTACATTTTTATTTAAGGTATTTCACCTAAAATAAGTTTTGAAAACCCTTTAGTTTATGTAAAAGTATGACTACAATATTTACTTTTCTCTTTGAATTGAATTTTTTGTAACGTCAAATAAATGTAAAGTGGCAATGACAACATTTGTGAGTTTTGAAAAAAATTAAGATGAAACCATTAAATAAGAAATAAAAATTGTCACATATTTTTAAAGAAAAAATGTTCGTAATATGAATAAAAAACAATAATTTAGCGAACAAGCCTCGAAATTTTCGCAACCCCTTCCCTTCCAACATCACACAAATCACTTTATTGGCTAGTATTAATACCTCAATATTGCTAACAATAATTTCAAATTGTAACCGATTTCAACCCTTAAACAAGTCTGAAAATTACGTAAGCCACATCGCGTCTACCCGCAAAATACGCAAGGTTATGACCAAAACTCCTTATCTAGCTGCTTCTGCCTCGACCTCCTAGCCTGCAACGGCACTGTGGGATCCTGATTTTGCCCCGGAACCGGCAAATCGATCAGCGTCGTCGGCGAAAATCTAACACGACTTACCGAACTATTACTATCTTTCGCAGAAACATACGAACTGTCATCACTCGTGAGACTATCAGGCGGCGTCGGATTCGTCGGGGTGTTCCCCCCCGAATGTCCCTGAGTCGCCTGATAATTATTCCTCTTCAAACTCGACCTCAATTTAGTATAACCAGAAGTTTCCAGCGTAGTCGGCCGCTCGAAGTTCGACTCTTGTGAATTTTGCCGCGAGTAGGCGCTGTAGTCGTAGTCGTACCGTCGCAGGTAACTCCCCTCATCCTCCAACTTGAAACTGGGATTGACATTTGAGCCACTCGTCGTCGTCGAGCTGTTGGAGACATTCGAAGGGGTTCTCCGGTGTCCTTGGGGTAGTCTTTGGGGGGTCCTCGACCCGCTGTGACTACTTATACTGCTAGGGTTGTCGTAAGCGTAATCAGTTCCGTAACCGTACATCGTGGTACTACAACTGTACTCGGAACTATACCCTGCGTAATGATCCGCGTAGTGTCCGTAGGGGTACCCCGGATCGGTACGCCCGGAGCAACCCGGACAATGCGAAGGTTCAGTTTGGTAATCCCCCGGAACGTAAATGGTGGCTGTTCGGTCGTAGGGAGGGTAATGCTCGGAGCCGTCGTTGCTAGTCGAGCTCGATTTTCGGCGCGGAGAGGGGTTGGGAGGGTGGTGTTGGGGCGAATCGGTGAAGCGCAAAGGACGTTGTTCTTCGTGTTGGAGGGTGATGAGTTGGGAACCGGTCAACATGGGGCGGTAGTGGCGAGTGGGGCCGTGGTACGTGTTGTGACTATAACCGGATGTTGTCGAGTATTCGTAGTCTTGGTTCTCGATGGGTCGCCACGCGGGCAGGTCGACGATTTCCGGTCTGAAATGACGCAAATTAGTAAATTGTAAAAATCATAATTAGATTTATTACCTGTTGGGTTGCAGCCTTGGATGCAGTGGAGACACATTAGACAATCGCACGTCGTAGCCTGAAGCGACTCCGGCCAACATGGCGGCGATGTTGTACAAAACTAATTCCACAATACTTAACTTTGGTTTCAGCCGTTGACCTGTAATTAAAAATTGTGAGTATTTTTTTAGTCGGTTGGCATCCTTGCTGCTTTTTATGCAACTTACCGTCAGCACTGTACAGGGTCGGAATGGGTACGTTATGCCTGATCGTTCCTGGAATGGGATACTCAGGGCCCCAATCTTCAGGCGGAATGAAATCTGTTAACCCAAACAAACTCTAGCGATTCTTTCACACATTCAAACACAAAACACAGCTACTACACAATAAAAAAACGAACAGAGCAAAATAAAAAAAACTACAAGATGAAAAATTCCAGCATCCGGTTAATAACTTTTGTTAAGTCTTAAAGAATTAAATATTTAGTAAAAAGTAAAAATAAAAAGCAATTAATCTCGTTTGAAATTACTTTTATTATTCTAGTACCAATAGTGAGTTAGTCTAAACCAACAATTGGTACCGAAATGTGTGAAATTGTGTTCACCAACAAGTGCAAATAATCCCAAAAATTAAGGACATGCGAGTGATAAAATAAAATACAGTAATTAAAAAACATTATTACAATGTTTATTAAAAATCAAATTACATAAAATAGAACCATCACCAATGAAAATCAAAAGCAGTTTGAACACGTTTCAAAAACATACAAAAAATCACAAAACATGTTCAAAGGCCATCAATTAAATTAAAAAAACAGCACAGACTAAAATACAAACTACACAAAATATAATAATAATATAAAAACAAAAAGTACTACTTAAGATAAGGCTGAAATAAAATCAATTAAAATATAATCAAATCAAGAACATGCTACTGTGCTTAAAACTAAAAAAAAAAGTATACGTAGTTGGGGGGAGGGGGATTTTTTGACTTACATATTACATTCGGAAGGTTTTCCTCGGAAACGCCTTAACGAAAATTCCCGATTAGAATAAATGGATAAAGGTAACAAAATGAAAATTTCACAGCGCGTAAAAATTTATTTGAGTAAACGTTCGGTATCATCGTGATTATCATTAACATCAGCATATTCTTTGGCGAAATGCACCGAATTGCTGACCCCTCTCGCAATAACGAAACTATCAGTGCTAAACACAGTATCATAATGTGATTCGGTGATATTTCCTATCGACCTGCTCAACCGTTCATTCTGTCCCAAGCCGGGTTTTTGCATTAGCGAAGCGTTATTTGTAGGAAAACTATTGTTACGTAGTGTGCTTCCGAACCGTTTAATTTCAGAAAGAGTAGTTAGAGCCGACATTTTACTGATTAACATCTGCAGACCAGAGCTTTTGTTACTGTCAATTGGGGATGTGTTACCTATATCGTGGGGCTGTCGGCTCAACACCGGCGTCCTCGTCTTGTCCAGATTGGGGGCGCTTTTCGACCACATCGCACTCCTGTTGGGGGCGGGTCTGAGCATCGTTATTTGGCCCCGTTCGCGCTGGTGGCACGTGCTAGGGCCCCACGTTTTCCCCTTTACGCCGTCGGCTGGTACTGAAATATAACAACAACCGACTCTGCCCTCAGTGTTCAATGGCAAGTTTTCGATGAAAGTGGAGGAATTGGCGGTTTTGGCTGGGTTGGTTTGTTGCATGTGATGCGATTTGTACGACTTGTAGACGACCTTATTTGCGCAGGCAATGTGCCAAATAACTTTAATTCCGACGCGACAGTCGCTGATGAGGACGAGGAATGAAATATTGCCCCACATATTACGAGACTTTCTTACAAATTTTATTACGAATGTTGAATTTATTACAAAAAGCAAACAGAATTAAAAGTATAATATATAATTACTTATCCTTGTTTTTTCGTTTTTGAATACAAAATTGAGCAATTTTTTTTGCTTTTAAATTATCAAACATACTTATGTAGATAATAAAGATTATAAAACGATAAACTTTTAGTTCATTGACATTAGGACGTTTTCACATACTTATTAGGAAATTATATTCATACTACAAAACTAGAATTTAATGTTTGAAATTTTAACTTTTTGGGAACCCTCAAAATTCTCCATTTTAATTTTAAAATTTCGTCGATTCACGACTAACATTTTCTTGGTTGTAGAAAAAATCTGATTATTTAACAACACGGTTGCATCTTACTACTTACTACATTGATAGGTACATATTTTTCTTTAAGCTTGTGAATCAAGCTTTTGCGGTCAATTAAACAGTAAACAATAAAAGAAACAAATTTACAATTATTTGTAATGTGTAAAATCTACGTCAGTTTAAAAAAAATAAAATTTTTATTATCGTTTATTGGATTTGCAATTGGCATCAAAACCTGAAAGAAAAACAAAAAAAATGATTAAACACACTATTTTTCCAATTAAATTATGTAAATTCCTAATTTGAGAAATTTGTGCAATAAGAATTTCCATGTTTGTTATTTCTTCAACTACGCAAATATTTCTTGGAGACTGAAAAATTAGTCTGAGATACGGAATGTGAAGAATTCTTGCAGAAAATAAATTTGTTCTATTTTGAGTGTTTTGAGAATTTAAAAAAGAAAACTCAACCGTATCTCAGGTTGTTTCTTATTCTTTTACTAAGAAACTTTTATCGGAAAATAATAGAAATCCAACTTCTGTGAAATGTATTGACGTTTCTTTTTACGTGGATAAACCGAACGCTATTTACTATTTCATGTCCTGAACTCCATATCGAGAGGTTAAACAACGTCGAGTTAAAAAGAAATTGTGTTGTAGTTTTGCTGCAAACTTGGCGAAAAATCAAAAATGCTATTAGCACGAAATATTAGCATTCCATGATTGTATTATTTCATTTCTCAACATCAAATTCGATTTATAAATACGATTTAATTGATTTCTACCTTATTAAAAATTCAGGTGCGTGCATTATTCCGATAAAATAAAAATTTTATGAGATTTTATCACAATTCTGGTACCAAACAAGAATAAAACAATTAAATCATTTAATTTAAATATTTGTAAAAAACGTAATGAACCCTAATCACTAAAACCGGTAACACGTTAATTACGGTTGAAGTGACATTTATGTGACATTATTTTCAACAGCAATTTCAGTTTTCACCGACAAAATTCTGCTCCATAAACTTTATATAGGTTTGTTACTACACTGTTGCTTTTTTATTATTTTCGTAAAATGAAAAATGACAAACGGCGACACTTGGAAATAAAACGCAAACAAAGTCTCTCTTTTATTACATAAGCATTACCAAAACTCTTAATACGTAATATTTATTTATTTAGATAAAAGAAATGTTATGTTACCAATTGCAACAAGAGTTACGTTTCAGCTTCGTTATCTGCATAGATTTCAGGTCACGTTATCTGCGTAAATTTTTACAAACATTAGTTTCAGATGTCAGATAGAAAAAACACACAAAGAAAAAGTTTCTTGTTTTGAGGCAATATTCCAACCACCAGATTTATTTCCAGGTTTATGAATTTCAATTCTATGTTATCGTATTTCGTTTTTAAGATTTATTGTTCGAAAACATTTCTCCCCACGATTAAAAAGTGTGCTCAAAACAAAAAAGTGATACTCTAACCGATCTAACGTAGCAAAATTGAAACTAAAAAAGCACGCTAAAACGAATCTAAAATTCACACACGTGCTAAACCATGCTGAAAAATTGATGAAATAATGAAAAAGTGAAATGATAAAATGGCGATGTTACAATTGGCTACTCACGTGCTATTGCCCTTAATCGAGTTATAGCCGGTGATCCCGGTGGACTATGTGGTGAAATGACAGCTTTGTGGTCGAGTGTATGTTGTACTGTAATTGTGTGTCGAAAATCCGATGGTAGGCTAATGTTCGATCCGGGTTCTTTTTTCAGTAGTTTTAGCCTCGAACGTTTGAATTTCCCTAGAGGGAAAAATCAGTAACGAATCAACAAATATTTCCCCATTGTACCTTTCCGTTTAATCGGAGTTGGTGTTTGTTGTTTAATCATAAAATGCAATTCCCTTTCTAAAAGATCAATTTCTCTCGCTTGTAGTTCCTGTTCTTTCTGCCTGAGTTGTTCCTCGTGCATCCTTTGCTTCATTTGCGCCCTATTTAGATCCTCTTCCCTGCAACGCAACTCCTGTTGGAACGAAACACCAATTAATAAAATCCGTAACGAAACGTTGGCTTTTGACTCGTCTAATTACCTCTTCAAATGATTTACATGCCTGGGATGTTCAAGGTAAGCGGCCAATGAGAAAAGCAACGGATAAATAATGAAGCTTTATGAATGACGATCCCATGACTTACCTTCTCTTTCCTGCGAAGCTCCAAGAGGACTTCTTCGATCTCTTGACGCCAATCATCTTGCATTATATGAAAACTTTCGTGTGGAGTTTGTGTAAACGACGAATTGAAAATCAGTTCTAAATCGAAAAGGATTTGCTCGAAACTCGGCCGGAGGTGCGGATCGGACTTCCAACATTCTATACGAAAGAAAAATATTTTTTCATCACGGAATTGAAACATTAATTGACCTGCTCGCAGGAGAACGATAAGTCTTCATATCGTTCCTGCGATATTGCAGGAATTTCAGAAATAACGTTGGATACCGTTAAATTATAAATTATACGACGCTGCAACTGACACTTTTTGATAAAGATCTTATTTGTGTTGTGGTCTCGGGTTTTCCCTCAATTTCTCTCGTAACTTATTGTCAATGTGTATTCTTTCATTGTTTGCCGACATTTTTATTTTCGGCACGCGTCGCACCTTTCGCATTCAAATTGCGTACAAGGCAAAGAGTGTTACGTTTCGTTTGACGACTATGGCGCGGTAACACAACCCCGGTGAGACCCTCGAAGAGGCATATTTTTTCTTCTATATTACAGAACCTTTTCCAACGACCCGAAAAAGTGCCATCAGAAATTAGCATTTGCAACAGAATCAAACCTGTTTTAAGTTTAAAAAACAAATATGTGTCTACTTATAAAAATAAGTGGCTGTAGTCCAGATTGAATTATGTTATAATACAAAATTAAACATTCATTCATTTCATAACAAACAAAGGAATTAACTTTTCATTTTATTGTGTTTAAATGAATGTATTGAAAATGAATTGAGATTAATTATTTTGCTGTGGCAAGTTTAATACCTTTTATAATATATCGACAAATTATCTTAATGAGGAATAAAAAAATAAGATCAGTAAACAAATTTAGCGCAAAAAAATTCGTTTCAGTTACTTATTGTGCTTTAAAGAAACACATAAAGAAACCTACATAAGCTTTTATTTTCATATTTAATAAAACAATTGTAACAGTGTGATAGAAAAAATATTGTAATTTGTATGATGTAAAGCGTTGTTTATTATTCGATTACCTCGTAGAGCCCTGAGAATTGCGAAATATTCACTTCTTCTTTAGGTTGGATTTTTGTAGAATAAATCTTAATTTTTGTTAAGTAAAAGATTGTTATTCTGGACAGAATTGGAAACTACGTTATCTTTTAGGATAAAATAACGATTTCAGGACCGAAAAAAATCAAGATTGCCTTCATTATTTTAAAATTGGGAAAATTAATTATTTATGATTGCCTTTCTTCAAATTTGCTCCTTTCAATCGGAAATTCAAACAGCATTTTATAAGTGTCCAATTATTACCGACTCATTAATTTATTGCTAAAAATTAAATCTTGTTCCTCCTGTAATAAGTCTTTGTTTATTTAATACATTACTTGCGTGTGAATAATTATCTCAAACATCGCTTCAAATCACGCGAATTAGTTAGATTTACCATAAAATTGCATTAAAACTTTCCACATTCGATTTTTTCCTTCTTTCGCATAAAAAGAAGTCGCCACACTTACTCTCCATGAGTTCCCTCCAAGGTTGCGGACACGTGCTGGGTATGGGTAAGGTGAGTTTGTTGACAGCGACGCCGTAAGCCACCGCCAGGGTGTCGATACCTTTGTATGGAGTTTCGCCCGTTAACAACTCCCACAAGACAACTCCATAACTCCATACGTCGCTCGCTCTCGAAAATGTGGAGTTTTTGATGACTTCGGGTGCCATCCAAGCGTAGGTCCCCGCTTGCGACATCCGCGTTGTTTTGTACACCTCGCGTGCTAAACCAAAGTCCGTTATCTTGAGGGTTTTTGACTGGAGGTCGTCGTTTTCGATCGCTTCCCGAAGGAGAACTACAAAAAAAAACATGTTTTAAAGCGTGAAAACACCTGTTTAGTTTCGCGAAAAGAAAAACTTTCAAGAAGACATTACGACGATCTTGATAAACTTGCAAACATCAAACGTCCCGAAAAAGAACATGTTGTGCATTTTATTGTATAACAAGGCACTAAAAGCCTGTAAAATTAACACATAATTAGACAAGTCTCGTGAAACAATTCGATTAACTGGCAAATTAACTAGACTTATCTAGGGAACATTTATAGCATGGATCCTGTTCTTATATGATGAAAAGTTTATGACATTTTACGATCGCGAACTCGACTTCACGATAGAAAAACGTAACCTTCTTCGGGTCGGTATGCAACAAAACAACATTCCCTAAATGGGACCTTTTGCAATATTCAACACGGAATTCGCATACATCCTACTTCAGGGTGAATAAATGACGAAGGAAAACTCCACAGAAAGCTAAGCAACGGTGCATCGGGGATTTGAGACGACGAATTTTGTTTTTGCGCGCTGTTTGCAAGCTAAAAAGCGCAAATATTCCTATTTTATGAATTTTTCAGTGATTGTGTCATCCATAGTTTGAAAAGTTATCTAAAAAAACATGAATATTCAACAGATTCCGACAAATGTAAAAAAGAGCAGTCACTTCTGAACGTGTCTGCTATGTATGATGCAGATTTTTTCACTGCCAATGGTCATTAACCGATAATAGAATGCCATAATTTGTTAAGATGACGACCATCTATGACAGTGATGAGCGACACAAGTTTAGACTCTTAACGTAAATTATTTCTCTCTCTCTCTACTCATCATATTTCATAAAATTTAATTATCTCATCACTAGAAAAAATTAAAAGAAATAGTGCTGTTCTTGTGAGCCTTTAATAAAAAAGGTACCACAAACTGGATTTCCCCAACTTTGAAACAAAAAAGTTACGGATTTAAATTAAATTAATAAAATTGTTTCATATAGTGTCTATCAAAATGTACATTTTTTAACATTTAACATATTTTTGAGGTGGTGTAGAAGTCTTGGGTTTTCTTTAGGTAGAAATAGATGTTTTTGGTTAATTGTCGAACGTAAAACGGCTTTACAGGCCATCATTTTGCAATAGTAGATTACATACCGAGGTAGAAGGTGCTTCATTACCATAGCGAAATTTGATGACCAAGGCGCAAGTACTGCGGTTAGCAATGAGCCGAGGTACGATGAAGCAACGACCACCAAGGTTTGTATATTATTTTATTCAGAATCATCTTCTTTAAACAACAGAAACCCAATAAAAAATTTATCAATTTTTGAAAAACAAGTTGGGAAGTGGTTACTTTCTTAGTTTCCTGCAATGTGAGATTTTTAAAATAAGTTGACACAACTCTTAATGCTTAAATATTTCTTATAAATTTTGAATCTCATTATGCAAGACCAAAATTTCACATTGTTAAGGGAAAATTTCTCAAGATATTTTATACTTAAATTAAACCAACCAGGTTCTCAGATTCACGGGTTAATCGTGCATTAACTTTAACAACGATCTAATTTTTACTTTGCTTTTTAGAAACCTACCTAATATCGGAAAATTTTACGAAACAAACATTGTTTTCAACTACAAATATGTTTTTTTTAAACATGGAACACTGTCATAATAACATCCATAACTTTCGTTAATAGCTCCATGAATAACTTTTATATGAATTCTAATATTCTTTCTCACTTTTTCTTATCTTCTTTTCCCCTTTAGAAAAATTTTGACAACGATTCTTGGTCAGATTTCCGAGTGGCACATAACAAAAGGGGTCCTCAAATAAATTTCCAATAAAACGCACTGGTGTTTCTTACTCAACCTCATCCAAGATCAACAACTGTACAATCCTCAATGATTTGCACAATCAATTGCAAGAGTGCCTTTTTCGACCTGCCAATACCACGTGACGGTGCAATCGAACGTATCCGAAATATACTTTTTCTTATTTTCATCGATTCGCTCGAATGCATCTTAAATAAACAGAGTCGACCTTCCACCGTTCCGAATTTCCTCATGCATATCTTGTTCTCGTCATCTAGTCGTCGCCTTTTCTTTTTACCTTCGATTTTACACGAGACGACTCTCTCGATCGATTCTCTTGCATAATAATTATCATCGCTTGAACATTGCACCTTTGATATCCGGTTCATAAATGGAGGTCGTCGAGCGGATACGTGTCTACGGAGAGTGGGTCCTTCCTAATAAACTTTCGTTTCGTGATCAATATTGGGTAATTCGCATGGTGGCATATGATCGAAACTAATGTTGTTGAATGTCAACGGGATCCGGTGCTACCGACGGTTAAAGTCCTTTCTTTGAATCGCTTGTGTGTGAAATATGGCAACGAAAAGATGATTGATCGGAAGGGGAATCGTAAAAAAGGATGCAATATTGCTGACTGTCTAGGGAAATACACTGTTACATCATATGCCGTGTAAATGGAAGGATCAAAAGATAGGAAGGATATAAATAGGAAGCGAACGAGAAAGTGTCAGGGTTAATTTTTTCATAAATTGTTATTTCTTACATCCGAGACAATTTTTGCATCTTGAATTATTGGGAGTTTCAAGGGCATAATAAAACCAATTGAATTGTGGTTTATATTAAAATTTTATGCTGTTCCACCCGTCGTGTGAAAATTTATAACACACTTTTCCTCCTTAGTTATACAATAATACATGTTTAGTTTTCATCATAAATTAATTTATTTTCAAATAAAATATTAACTAACAACGTCATTTGATTATTGTCATTATTGTACAGGGTGTCTCAGCTGAGACATAACAGACATTAGGCGATCTAATCCAAGCTGGTCCATCTTGTTACATTTTACTTCATCAAATAAAGGTGCTTCACCTCATTTTTACATTCTCCAAATGGAATAATCGTGCATTCACGAACGTGTAGACAAAGAATCGAATATAATGAAAGTCCCTAATCAGGCGGAATGTTTAAAATTCGGTCCTTTGTTCACCATTGACTCCACCCGTGTCTCAACAATTAACAAACAACTTTCTAATTCCCATTTTACCGTCAAACTAAACCAAACGGCCATTAAAAATATCTCTAATTAACAACACCCACCGGACGCATTGTAATCCCACAATCGACCAACAACAAAATTCCTGATCTAGATGAGGGTAGATATTACTATTTTGTGCCTCGTGCACGATTGCTATCAGCACAAAATTTTTAAAAAAGACCAGGTGTTTCCTTTCTTTCCATTAATTTACAACATGAATGTTTTTCTGTGCACTACAGAATTGTCCATGAGCCATTAAAAAACTCCGATTTTATCATAATGCAACCATTTTTGTATTGAACATAAAACTGGAACTAATAAAATGTTGTTTTCGACTATTAAGTGGCGTGAAAGTTCGACTTGATCGATGAAGAGCGAAGATAAGAAAATTCCTCAAAATTTCCACATTTAATTTTATCTCGATTATTTTTTAGTTAATGTAACAGACACATGATTAACACATTGTTATTTATAGATATGAAATGGTAATTATTTTCTGTTATTTTTAGTTTTCACCATCACTTCTCTTAATTGACCAATTCCGATTCGCCGAAGTAGCGGCCGCAAAATTAATTTATACCGAAAAACGAGAAAAATTAAGTTACCGCTCCTAATGGGAACGACTCCTAAACTCTATGCTAATGTAATGTTTTGTCTACAGCGCAATTTTATGCCATTGTTCGATAAGAAAAGCGCCTATTTGTAACACCGGTCTACATTTCCATGTCGCAGGAGCCCCCCCATCATTGAAATAAGTACTAGATTAATCCCAAAAGAAAAAAAATATTTATTTAATCCTAACTCCAGTCCTGCTCGTAGCTCGTGACCCATTAGCATAGTCCTCCGGTTCGGCGCGCTTACCGGAGCCGTTTAAGGCAATCCAATGTCGAACATATGCAAATTAGAGTTTATTTGAGGCGAAATTGCGAGAAATGGGCTATAGATTGGTATATTTTACAGCTGATGTGGGCGGTAATTTTAGCAATTGTGCGCTGTCCACACGACTATTATCGTTGAGTTTTTTTTTTTGTACTAAAGATAAGGTACAAGAAATTTCTAATTTGCATCTATTACAATAATACGCCAATTAATCCGGTGTTAATGGGTTGGACTAGTAGGTGTCGAGGATTAAAATAACAAATCAGAGTGAGAAGGCGAGCCTGTGCTAATAATCGATGGACGCTAACAGAATTTTTATACGTTATTGCGAAGTGCAGAGATAACGGTATAATTTCTCTGAGATATTTATTACTTAAATGTGAGGACGTGAGGTCTATAAATTCGTGGAACAGCTAGGATTCATTAAGGAATAGGTACATCTGAGATTAGTTGAAGTTACGAAGTGCAACATTACGATATTTCGAAAGATGCTGAAAGTAACATAAATCTACCTATAACTTATTATTGATCCAGCGAATTTCACTTCTAAATTTAATAACATACACATAAAAAGCCAGTTATTATTAAATAATAACAAGGTATAAAAATTATACTTTTCCAAGTTATTAAACATATGACGCTCATAACAATTCGTATAAAATTCCGTTTTAAAAATAGCATTTCTAGTCAAAGAAATAATTTTTGACGTAGGAAAACACGACGTTCACCTTCCTGCTTCCTACATGTTTATCGTTCATTGTACAGTGTGAAATAAATAACTGGGCTAGGCATACCTGTCAATTACATAAACTCTAAATCTTTTAAAATTCCGATCTCTTTAATAATACTCCTCGCCGATATATTTGTTCATTTATTCTTGTTTGGTTTTTAAAGGATCATAAATAAATGAGTTTATTTACATATCACAAGCAAATAATCTAATAAGTTATTCCTGGAGACTTCGTGTTTCCATAATGACAACATTCAAAAAAATATCTTAGTAACGACAAGATCATTAGCAATGATTAAATAAATATCTTCTTCCTCTCAATTATTACTTTGAATTCCAATAAGTATAATTTAATTAAAAGACAAATAATGATTCTAGGAAAATTTCTCACGCTCATGACGAATTTAACATTTTGTACTACATTTTTTGTTCAATAAGAATTTTTTTGTTTTAATTACGTAACATAAAAATTGCCTGAAAAATCTCGAAGGTCGTGATCAGAAATTTATATAAAATCCTGGTATGTTAATTTTAAATTAAAAGCTTTTAAAATATAATGATCAGCACGCTAAGAATTTCGTAATTAGTAGGTAAACATACAATAAACAAATTCTTCATTATAATTAATAATAATTATGTTTAAATATTATATTTGTATAAATTTATTGTTGTTTTGGCAGTCAAAAAATGCAAAATCACAGAAAAATAAACTATTTTAGCAACATTTGAGAGAAAAGAACGGGTGTCAACGATCGCTTGAATGCTATAAAATATTCCGCGCGATATCGCGGACTTTAAAGGAAAACAAAGCGGGCAATGAATTATATGTCATTTGAATTTTAAGCACATCATCAAACACGAAGCGACAATGAAAGTACAAAATGAAAATAACAAGTTCATTTCTTATCAAATATTTTGTCCTAAATTCTTGCTTGCTTGTGTATATTTTATTTTACAACCTTGACATTACATCTCCGTAACATAATACCCATCTACCTGTAAATACCAAAAAATGTTAAAAATTTAGGTCATCTGCAACATCGCATCGTATAGATGTCAAAATCACAACATTTAAATGACAATTCAGTGACGCCATTGCGTTGCACGATAATTAAATACCTGGCACTACCATTTACTCTTATGACCTCACGTGTATTTCTCTTAAACCACTATCAGAAATTGAAAACATCTGTGTGCTTATTAATAATTATACGTTACCGTTGCTAATTTATTAAGACGCAACTCTAATCGTATACACACAATCAATTAAAATTTTTAACACTGTTTTACTACTGATGTAATAAAAACGCAAAAGAGCAACAAAGAATTTATTTAAGTGGGTTTCACCTGATAATTTCTCATGATTTCTTGGAAGATGTTAAAAAAATTTAATCAGGCATTCAACTTATTTGCAACACCTTTCTTGAGACGATTAACCTCGGAGACGCCTAATTGCGCCCAGTCTTCGTAGTTGAAAACATATGCATGCAAAATTAAGTCGGTTTGTTTAGAATTCCGAAGTAGAATTAGATTCTAGCTTGCACGAGCAATCAATCAGATAACTCTACAGAAGAACTCTTGTCATTAGAAAATCGAAACTTTTTAAAGTCTATTTTCTTATTATTTGCTAGTGAAGGTAATGTGAATCAAAAACAGGACAAATCTGTTTTTGACATTTGACAGTCTCTGTCATTTTGGTACTAATGTCAAAATTAAGGCTTCTCCCTGACATTAAGATTGTTATAGAGCTTGAATTACGATTGTTATAATACATATAGAGGGTATAAATATTAGCCTTAAAAATAAAATTACAATAAAATACAAATTCTGTATCCTAGGATATTTGCAATGTTGCAACATTGATAAATTTTCTTTGGAGCCAAGAAATGGTATCTTAACATCTTCAATAAAGTTTATTTCAATAGACTTTTTACACATTTTTTTAAGAACACCGTCAACTGTATCAAAATCTCGACTTTAATAATGAAATTATTTTAAAACTGTTAATTATATAGATTTCTCTTTTCTAAAAAGGAATGTCTATATCTTACTGATAAGAGCACAAATCCAATTTTGGTCTTCGAATTCGTCTTTAATAAAAGATCACTTATAACGTGTGGATTAACACGGGCGCCTTTTTTTCATCATACTGTATAGAGGGTATAAATATTAGCCTTAAAAATAAAATTACAAATGATCTACGTGACGACAACATACGCTTTTGATGTACAATTGCGAGCATTAAATTTTGGTAATCAATGTCATTACCTAACCTGCTCTCTTGTGAAACGAACGTATAGATGTCAAATAGCTGTCTTAAAATTGACGGAACTTTTCACTTTTACTTCGTTAAAGTAAGAGACTGGAGACACAATTTAATATTTGTTAATTAATTTTTGGCGTGGTGTTTTGACATTTATATTCATTTTTGAAAAAAGATTGACAACAGACAAAATTACACTAGAAAACAATTTTTTTTTTGACAAAAAGATGAAGTTTCAAAATGACATTACGTACCAAAATTTAATGCTCGCAATTGTACGTCAGTAGCCCTGCGTTACTTTAATTGCATTTGTTAAAGTGAGGTAGATAGTGTTACCTTACGCAAATACAGGGTGCGCCAGAACTCGCGCCCCAGAGAAAAATTTTAAGGAAGATAAGATACCAGGAACATGAAAAAAATGTTTAAAAAATTCTATCTGTCAAAAAAATTTTGATATTTATTTTTTGACATTTGATATTTTTTTATATCTATTTAATGATACTGATGATCTTGTATATGTTTTTTTACAATTATTTAGTTAAGGGGCAAAAATTTTGCCAATAAAAGCCACAAATAACATTGAACAGAGTTACAATTTAGGATACAGCTTCCTTGCTTCCTCTTTTAATAGCCTATAGAAAAAAACCTTGAAAAATTATTTTTCTAACAGAAATAAATAGAGTCAAAGTGCAAACTTTAAACCCTCATAACTTCGAAATTTTTATAGATAATTTTTTTTTAACAATTTTTCCCTGTTCCTAATATCTTACCTTATATGGCATTTTTCTCTCAGGCGCGAGTTCTGGCGCACCCGGTATACGTAGCGAGAGGGCAACCAGGCTGTTACAAATGTTGAAAGGAGATAGCTATCTGGTACCTCTTTCGAATTATTAATTGATCCAGGCGCATATAATTAAAAAACGGACTGTAAATAAAATAAAAACGTATCCCAACTACAATTTTATGAATTCATATCTCTGTTATAACAAATAACAAAATATTTATTTTACAGCTGTAACTTTAAATTTTTTCATAGATTATTCTGAGTAATATGATGAAAAGGATAAAATATATTCCATTGTGGTAGGTTTCCGATAAGCGAAAGAATTTCGTGACGTATTTACACAGTTGATCAAATTCTCTAACTTCATCATCAACTATGTAGTTGATAGCATTCTCGAATGTAGAAAAATCTCCTATTTATGTTCAACTTACCGTTCGAGCTTTTCAGGTCCCGATGTATGAGTGAAATGGGTGCCCCACAATGCAAATAGTCCATCCCCCGCGCGATTTGTATAGCCCAATCGACCAAAACATCCGGTCTAATCTTTCTCCCCGCCAACACTCTATTTAGCGAACCACCACGACAATATTCAAGCACTAAACACAAATTTGGTTCTTGTAAACAAACACCTTCCAACGACACGATATTTTCATGTTTCAACAAACAGAAAAGTTTCGCTTCTTTGATGACATTTTCCAACGTGACCGAAATATCGGCGTCGGAATCTTGTCTGGCGGCCTTCACCGCCACCTCGTGTCCTCTCCACACGCCTCGATACACTTTACCGAAACCACCGACACCGATCACCTCCTCGAGTTCCAGCTCGTTGAAATCGATCTCGATGGGATGAATGTCCACGATGATGGAATTGACGTTGACGTGGTTGATGGGGTCCTCGTAAGCGACGAAATTCGACGGGAAAATGCCAACTTTGTCGCCAATTTTTCCCGTCCACCAGCCCTCGTCGCCTGAGATCTTCGCATCCTCGGAGAGGACCTCGACGATCTGGCCTTTGCGAAGGGAGAGCTCATCCTCGCCCTGCGCGTCGTAGTCGTACAGGGCCGTCCATAGGGCCGGTGTGATGATGGGGTTGGCGGTACGGTGCGTTCGCTCGCCCACATGAACCGAGCTGACCATGTCTCCATTGCGGGGCGGTTCCATGGACGTCAGGAAGTGGTAGTGCTCCACCAACGGAGGCATCCGTCGAGATCGTCAAGTCTTTAAAAATAGAAACTAATTCGACTGTTTTTCGCATAGATAAGATTAAATAAGTAAACAGTATAATCCGGAGTAAAGTGATGAATTACGACAAAACTAAATAACTAACATATACTTGACCACAACATAATCAAATCTTTGAGACTTACAATCAATTTTTACACCTAGCAGTTATGAAATTTAAGACATTTGCGCCAAAATATGTACGAGTATGTACGAGGGTGGTTCCCTATGCTCCTCCCCTGACTTACTTCTAAGTGGTTGTTTGATTTATATTTTTAACAGTTAGTTAACTGACATTTGTACATCACATCTGCAAAATATCTACTTTGTATCTCAAACCTTTGCTGTGCTGTGGCCAATTCTGGAACCTGTAGAACAAAGAGCCGTAATAAAATACCTCCAGAAAAAGGGTATGACGTCAACTCAAATTCATGAAAACATTGTGGCAACTATTGGGGAGTCTGCAGTTTCTTATGACATAGTCAAACATTGGTGTCGAGATTTTAAATGCTGAAGAACATCCTGTAAAAACCAGCATGCCGGTGGTCCTCCCATAACGGTAACAACAGCCAAAAATATTAAAGAGGTACATACATGATATCGTACTGCAAAACCGACGACTACGCATCAGAAACATTGTGGAAGATACTGGCTTATCATATCATGTGGTGCACCACATACTGAATAAAGAATTAGATTTGAAAAAGATGAGTACAAGATGGGTGCCGAATGTGATCAAAAACGAAATCGGGTGTTGACTTGTGAGCGTCTTTTGGAAAAGTACCAAGCAAACAAAGAAAACTTTCTTAGTTCGTATGTGACCCTAGACGAGTCATAGGTGCACCACTATGATCCCGAACCAAAACTGCAAAGTAAAGAGTGGAAATATGAACTGATACAAGCGGTAGAGAGGTGGTTTGTAGAAGTCGGACAAAAATTTTTCCTGGAAGCTGGTTGAGATGTTGGAGCCACGATCGACCAAGTGCATTATTGTAGGGGAGAACTATGTCAAAAAATAAAAATATAATACCACTGTAGTTTGACTGTAAGGGGGTTAGAGGTGGAGCATAGGGATCCACCCTCGTACCTATGTATTTATTTATTGTACTACTTGAAACTGAACTACTCATAATACATTTTACTAGCTTTCATCTACACCTTTTTCAAGTGTAATTCAGAAACCATCATATGTAATTCAGATTAGTTAATTTAGTTTCAGAAAGCGTAAATTGTAATTTAGATTAGTCAATTGTCTTTCCGAAAGTGTTAATTGTAATTCAGAAGAGTAAAATGAGTTTCAGAAACCATAAGATGTAATTGATATTAGGTAATTTAATTTCAGAAAGCATAAATTGAAATTCAGATTAATCAATTGTATTTCAGAAAGTATTAATTGTAATTTAGAAACCATTACATGTAATTCAGAACAGTAAATTCAATTTCATGTTACATGTAATCCGGAAAATATCAATTGCAATTCAGATGAGTAACTTACTGTTATCTCAAAATAAAGTTTACACATAAACACGAATCATTTTATTTTCAAAACTACAACATTTACATAAACTTGGTATTTTACAAAATAAATAAAATATTTTATTTTTAAAGGGATTTTGATAGGGTAATTTTTTAATGAAAATAACGAACTCTGAATTACAATTGACAAATTCTCACTAAAATGACAAACTCTGAATTATAATTAACACTTTCTGAAATACAATTGACTAAACTAAATTCCAATTTACGCTTTCTGAAATTAAATTAACTAAACTGAATTATATCTGATAGTTTCTGAAATTCATTTTACTGCTTTCAATTACAATTAACACTTTCTGAAAAACAATTGACTAATCTGATTTACAATTAATGTTTTCTGAAATGTACCTATGTATTTATTTATTGTACTACTTGAAACTGAACTACTCACACATTTTACTAACTTCCAACTACACCTTATTCAAGTGTAATTCAGAAACCATCACATGTAGTTTTCAGATTAGTTAATTTAGTTTCAGAAAGCGTAAATTGTAATTTAGATTAGTCAATTGTCTTTCCGAAAGTGTTAATTGTAATTCAGAAGAGTAAAATGAGTTTCAGAAACCATAAGATGTAATTGAGATTAGGTAATTTAATTTCAGAAAGCATAAATTGCAATTCAGATTAATCAATTGTATTTCAGAAAGTATTAATTGTAATTTAGAAACAATTACATGTAATTCAGTACAGTAAATTCAATTTCATGTTACATGTAATCCAGAAAATATCAATTGCAATTCAGATGAGTAACTTACTGTTATCTCAAAATAAAGTTTACACATAAAGATATATTTTATTTTTAAAAGGATTTTGATAGTGTAATTTTTAAATGAAAATAACGAACTCTGAATTACAATTGACAAATTCTCAATTACAAATGACAAACTCTGAATTATAATTAACACTTTCTGAAATACAATTGACTAATCTGAATTCCAATTTACGCTTTCTGAAAGTAAATTAACTAATCTGAATTATATCGGATAGTTTCTGAAATTCATTTTACTGTTTTCAATTACAATTAACACTTTCTGAAATACAATTGACTAATCTGAATTACAATTAACGTTTTCTGAAATATATCTTACGCTTTCTGAATTACACTCAAAAAAGATGTAGAACAGTAAAAATCAATAAAGAATTAAAATGCAATAAGCAGAAACGGAGCTATATACTTTGTGTACTACACAAAGAGTATGTAGTACATTATAATTCAGTTTTTTAAACTCCAAAAAAAGTTTTTTTTATTAATTAATTGAATCAACATGACGATTTTATAAAATTGTTGCTCGATTATATCTTTGATTGTTTGTAAACACAAGTGTTTGATGTGAACAGACGCAAAATCACATTGTTTCAAAAGAAAAAAAATCTATTGAGATGTATTGAGAATTTTTCTACCTTTCTACAAAAATTTCCTAGAAATATGTCTCACAAAATGTTATGTAAGCGAGATACACCTCCTGAAAGAGATGCGTTTTTAATGGAGTTTTTCCACTATTGCAGAATAGATAAAATTAATAAAGTTGGTACAGCTGATAACCTTTAAACACCTGAACAAATTCAAAGTTCAGTTGGCGAAATTTTTAATCACGGGCGTCTTAAACGGTAAGACAAATTTAATTTTTAATGTTTATCCTCTTCGTGATCTGAAACACATATTGTAAACTGATTTTACTCAGTAAGTTGTATCGAAGAAACGCAAAAGACCTATTTTTTGTGAAAAACTATGAAATTTATAACTGTGTGGCTGAAAGTGGCAAGAACCAACAGCCAAAATAGTTAAGGTACTTTTTACCCTAAACCCCCAAGTTTAGGACGCTCCTGAGTACAAATTTCGACATTTTATCTTTGAATTCGTTTGGGTGTATAAAGGTTATCAGTTGTACCAAATTTTGTAATTTTATCTACAATGGTTTCTGAAATATTGAAAAAAATCCATTTAAAATGCACCCCTTTGAGAAGGTGTAGCTTGCGTAGCATTTTTCGATACATGTTCATAGGAAACTTTTATCTTAAAATTGAATATTCTATCACCTGTTTAAATTTGTAACAATAAAAACAGAACAGCCTGTATATTTTCATCAAAATGAATATACGGAATAAACAAAGCAAAAACTCTCCATATTGTTCAAGAGTTACTTGATATATCAAAAATTAAATTGTCAAATTTATTTTTGTGGTAAATTCTGACATGAGTCCGTGATATATGATTTGTATAGGTAAGTAAACCCCAAAAATATGTCATTTCAGAATGTTTTGAGAGTTTTCATAGAAATAATTCAATTTGTATTTTAATTTTTGTAAAGTAATTTCTTACATCTAGTTAACATACAACATACGTCCTCAACTTGTGCGACCACTTGATAGAAGGACTTTTAAATCGCTCTGTACATATTCACACGAAAATAAGGTGGAATTCTTGGAGAATTGAATTTTTTATCGAAATTAGATCTAAAACAAACCGTAATATTTTATAGCTTTTGTGCATAAGTGTTAAACTTATGCTTTTTCGTATTTCCTTTCCACAAAAACAAAATGTTCAAATTTGTTGCGTTGCGTTAAATGGTATTGATATACAGGGTCGCTAAAAAGTATGGATACAGTCAAATATAATAAAAACTATTCATGCTATATGCTTAAAAGTATTTATTCCATCGCCTCAGATGTTTATAAAATTTCTGTCTCCATTTATTCTGGGGATACAAGGCTAACTTGATTTTTTTAATGTCAAGAAGAAACTTTATATTTTTAAGAAGAGCATTTTTTTCTGAGTTCTGTGATGTAACACATGCATACCTTATTTAAAAAAAAAACTATAGAACTAATTAAATTTTGAAAAATGTATTTTATTTTAACCTTGGAAATGTTGTCTTTATCTATAGTTAGCACTTTGCCCGCCTGAACTTTGACCAAAAAATAGGTAAACTGTTTCCCAAATTTCAACGTGCTCTGCTAAACCATTCTGAAAATATTTAGCTGTATCCATACTTTTTAGCGACCCTGTATGTGACTATTATCATAAAACGTCCCATTGATGAAGAAAATTGTCTCAGATATGTAACTGATGTTATACAGGTAACTAATTGTATTATTAAAAATTTCATAATTAATTTGAAAGGTCAAAAGAGGGTCAATATAACGCGACAACAGAGTATCAAATTTCGAAAATTCAGCAATGAAGAATTGTAAATATGTTTACTCAAAATATACATTACAGGTTTGTAATTTATAAATCGTTTCCTACAGATTATTACAACCAAAAATAACACTTTATCATTCAAAAGCTAAAAATATTTCACAATCGACATAATCACACTAATACCTCCTGAAAATGTTTCTCAAATACATACGTTCATTCATCCACACAAGAAAAACCCATCAAATAACAATAAAAATAGAAACTTAGCGACTACATTAAACATTTATCACAATCTTGATAACATTCCATCAAAGCTCAAATAGCACACGGACTTCAAAAGGACTGTATTTAATGGCACCGGAATAAGGAAAACTTACCTCTAAATATACGTACGTCAAAAATGTTATCTATCGCCTTGTGGTTATTTTAAATAACATCACAATTTAGTCGTTTTGCGATCACGACATAAATGTTTTAACGTTGCCACACTTTAAACACATGTTGCGAGCGAAGTCCGATTTCGCGGGAATCCCTAATTTACGTAAATTTAAAATTTGCAACAAGCAAACCTAACGGCAATTCGTAGTAAAAAATTAACACTTCATCTAACTGTTATCCTTTTAATTTGTACCAAATGCAGGAGACCGTATTCATCACTTTGACAGAGGTCAAATAGCCTACCACTTTATAATAAATGCACCACAGGACATAACTTTCTTTTTAAATTCAGTCTCCGGTCAATCCTCGTCAGCCGCATTCCGCACGAGACATCTCACATCTTCGGAATTTGAACATCGTTCGAGGGCTTCAAACTTTTTTCTTTCATTGATCAGACAGATTTTCTTCAAGTGAAAAGAATACACGGATAATTTCTAAATTTTATTTAAGAAATTTCTCCTAAATAAATATATTGTTTCTATTATCAATTTTTTTACACGAAGGCTTCCTTGTAGGTAATTAGCAATTCGAAAGCGGAAATCGATTAGGAAAAGTGATAAAGCGGATGTCGTTCCTGTCTACACGAGGATTTGCAATAATCAATGGAGAAGCTTAACTGTTGGCCAAGTCAACAATTCAAGAATAAACTAACAATTAATGAAAGTCTTACAAGTAATCTTGTCTAGTTGGCTTTGTCGTGAAATTAATTAAATGTCAAATAATTGTTCAAAGCCTACTTAAGCAAAAGTAAACAAGGTCTCTAGATAGTGAAAAACTTTGTATTATACACATTGCAATTATGCATTAGGGAATAAATTCTGTAGCTTTATTCCGTTCCAGGGCTAATTATCAAGTCTAAATCTTGGTTTAATTGTCCATTAAACAGGAAACGAGCGTCTAAAATTTCGCTGGTTCATAGCACGATTTCTTGCTAAATGTAACATGTGTCTTACCTCCGTGTCGTGTGGTTGTTAATTAATCGTCGGTTTCGCCTTTTTGGGTCTCGTGTCTGTTTGTTTTGATTATGTTTGTGGTCTCAACAAAATCACAAAAATGGAGAGCAAGCGTGAAACTTAATTACCAATTCAACGGGACACTCCTTTGATAAATCCGAATAAAATAAACAATGCCCATCTTATTTTGAATGATAAGGCCCGGTTGACAGCACAGACAGAGCCAGGTGGTCGCCAAACACAACATACATCCAAAACAGCACCCACTTTTTCACATAGTCACCAACACTTAAACACGTCCCCATTGATTTACTCCGATGTTTTACCCAACACTAAACACTTTAATTTTTATTTACATCGTTTTAGTTTTAATTTAGTTTCGCTGACTATCACCACAACTCACTACTGCGGCCATATTTTTTTCTTAACCACCTCCTGCTACATAGGATACTTCAAAATTTAAGAATTTACCGACTGAGGAAGACAGGTTCAACGCCCCGATGAGTGACAGGTCGGACTCACAGCGACACCTCACGATATTCATCTTAAAAAGCATTGTGTATAATTGGTTGCATACCACCTTAAATAAAATAAAAATTTGCAACAAAAAAATACAGAGTGGTTATAACTGATTTTCATCTAGCCAGCTTTGGAATTTTTTTGCATGTAACTTTATTTGTGCCGCTCTACTTTTTTGAAAGCTCTAGTTCTGTCATTAGTGTCACTTATTAATTAATAATAAATTGTTGTTACTTAATTTTTATTGTTTCAACTAATTTCCAATAATAATTGATAATAATGTATACTTTGAAAGAAAACAAGTTTATAATTGAAGTCTATTTTCGAAGTGGACGCTTAGTAAACGGCGATTTTTTAATTTTGAGTTACAACAAGTAGGTACCCCTATTTTCGTACAGCAGCATTTTTTATTTTACATGGAAAATTCACAGCTGGCTAGATGAAAATCATTTATAACCACTCTGTACAATGTACCTAATTAACAAAAAGAGGTAACCAAGTTAAACTTTTTGCAAAATTCGATGCTTCTTTGCTACTTGGTGACCCCATAACAGGTTTTCTTATCAATCATCATATCAATCATCATCATCATATCAATTGCAAATTACTTATTTGTTCCATAATTTGACCATTCTGTAAAAATACAGGGTGTTTCACGTAATTTTACGAGGCCTGCGCCTGTAACATGCAATCAATAATACATATTCCGATACGAACTCGATTACAAATTTTGAAACATTGGATAATCTTCTCTAGTTTGTTCACCCTTTAAAAAATTACAACGTTTTTAGTTAGTTAGTGATTAAGATAATTAAACTAGAATCATATTCATGCCTTCTCTTGATAGAACAAATGATAATTGTTTCTGAAAAACTGCAGTTTATGACTATTAATGAAATAGTGATTAGTTTGACATCTACTGTCATGGGTTTCCAAAAATTAAATAATTAAATAATTAAAAAATAAAAGTCTAAAACTCATTATCACAACAGTTTGCAATAGTCGTGTTCACATCATTCTTATGATTTATTAAATGAAGAAAAATACTAATTATTTCAGTATTAATTTACGTAATTACTATTTAAAAATTACTTTCAACATTTGAATAAATATTTATTAAGTTAGAAAAAAAGGGTAAAACTCATACAACTTTACAAGTAAAAGTATCATTTCTAACAATCTCTTTTATACAATAATATTTTATTTCAAATTCTAAAATTATAAATTATTATAAGCTAACATTTCTAAGTTTACTATCTCTATAAAACATTTATGTATAACTAAAATATTTGGTTCAAACACGTCACTTTTGGTGGATGCGCCGGTCTATTGCAGTAAAAAGGAACTACAGACCACTCATTTATTTATTCTATTGACCCACACTGTAATGGACTTTGTAAACAAATTACTCATAAAAAACCAGATTACATAAATCACTTACTTATCTCTCAGATAATCTTCTAATAATATAAATAGCTCTTAATCGCAAATCACATAGGATTATTTAACTTTAACACGCAGACTTGTCCAAAATGCGTTTAAGTACGCCAGTGATTGTAGCCATTACAGGCTTTTGTATCTTACTTTTGGCCCTATTTTGCACAAGTGTGATTTTTCCCCAACTGGAAAATTACTTAATAAGGAAAGAAACCGCGTTCGTTGAAGGGAGCAAAACGTTTGAAAGTTGGAAAAAAATCCCGTTTCCGTTTAAATTAAAAGTCTATTTTTTCAACGTGACTAATGTTGACGATTTTCAAATGGGGGCTAAACCGATTTTTAAGGAGATCGGACCCTATGTTTACGAGTATAATATTGACAAAATTCTATAATGTCTACAATTAGTTTTTTAGCGAGTTTCGAGAACGGGAAATTTTATCGATAAGTGAAGACAATGACACTGTCAAATATAACCAAAAAAAAACTTATTTTTTCAATAGAGAAGAATCGGGGTGTCGAACTGAAGAAGATACAGTAACCATAGTTAATACTGCTGCAGTGGTCAGAAGATTACTTTAGTTATTTTTCTCCTTAAATTCTATTTTCTAGGGAATTGCTCATAAAATTTTTAAACTAGCACCAGATGCAATGGATATAGTAAACGATGCTTTACCATACCTGTTCCCTGGAATTAGAAATATTTTTGTGACAAGTTCAGTACGCAATATTTTATTTGATGGTGTTAAAATGTCTTGCGAATCGGAAGAAGTTTGTACGATTTAAGATAAAATTTTGATAAAATTCTCAAACATTTTTTTATAGTAATGATTTGTGATGGGTTAAAATCTAGACGACCAGCTAGTATTCGAACAGCTGAAAACAACAGAGACTATTTGATTGCAATATTCCATCATGTAAGTTTATTTCAAAAATTGGTAAAAATAATAAAAAATATTTAGATGAATGGAACTGCTGATGGTCCTTATGAAATAAAACGAGGGCTTAAAGACTCAAACAAAGGTCAGGTGGTCTGGTTCAAAGAAAACAATATGTTGACTCAATGGAATGGTGACTGCAACACAATTCGAGGAACTGATCTAACCCTCAATCCAAATTTGAACGAGTTACCCAAAAAAATATATTTTTTCGCCGCTGATTTCTGCCGCTCATTTTCAGTAAAATTCGACCAGGAAGTGGTTTATTTAGGTCTCAAAAGTTACAAATTCAAAAACAGTAATTTATTTCACATTGAAAAAAATTGTTTTTGTGATAAAAACCCGGATAATGAAGCACCAGGATGTACACCGGATGGAACTATGGATGTGAGTCCTTGTACAGGGTCCTCGGTCATAATCTCGCAGCCACACTTTCTAAATGGGCAAAAATCGCTACTAGACTATACTCAAGGCCTCACACCTAACGAACATAAACATGGAACTTTTATCATAATGGAACCGGTTTGAATAACATAATTTCTTTATAAAAAAATTGAAAATGTCGTTTTAGAAAACCGGTTTGGCACTTGCCGTAAAAACACGGTTTCAAATGAACGTTTATTTACAGAATTTTGACGATGTTGACCTACTTGCAAATGTTAGCGCCGGCTTTTTCCCATTTCTTTGGCTTGAAAATGTATGTCTTCGTTTCACTTGATACTTTTTAAACTCGTTTTTAGGGTGCTGAAGTTCCTCATAGCATAATTGACGAAATCCGAGAAAATTTTAACAAACTGATGGTTTTTGATGCAATAAAGTACTTGTTGATTGTCCTCGGAGCGATTTTGTTAGCGGTTTCAATAATATTAGCAATGAATCAAGACAAAGTCTTGTGCTTCACGAGCAAAAGTAATTCCGTTGGAGCTACTCAAAATAACCAAATTGCTAAAATCATGAATTTGAACTCGAATAATATTGCACTTGCACGGAATTGGGAAAACATCAATAATGCAACTTGGAAAATTGTGGAATAAAGAACTTACCTTACATAATGGCTTGACCTAGATAGGAAAAATGTGTAAACACCCGTTTAAAAATTTCCAATTTATTGCAAACATTTGGAAGTACAACAAAATTAAGTTTAATCTAAATCACATTTAAACTAGATAAAAAAAAAATAAAAACAAACATTAAAATTAAGTACTTGCTTACTAACAAAACAAATAAACAAAATGTTTGAACGGAACTCCTTTATTTTTTTCACATTCACAAGATTGCCCTTAGTAAATTAAAAAAAAAAACAATAAATATTTAATTTTTTAATAAAAAATCACAAAATAAATAATTCGGCTCCATTAATTTTTTTTTAACCTATTTTTTAAAGCTATAAGTATACGATCACAATTTTTGGTCACTTCAATCATTGAGTAATCCTTTGATAGCGTAGTAACTTCCTGAAAACAGTGCAAACCACGATATGATTATGACAAAAATGTTCTTCCATAATCGCCACTTCATGAACCCAAAATCGCCGTTTTCACCCAAATTCAAAATAATGTCAATGACGACAGGGATGAAAAGTCCAAGAGTGGAGAAAAACACTGATCCCACTAGGCCGATTATAGCGTCCAATTTTGGAACAGCTGCTGCGATTCCAGTTACTAAGAACACCAATAATGTCCTCATCACAATTTGGGAAATATTGTGGTATCTCTCCGGAATTTTCGGGGCAAGTTTCCTCCATGTTATGTCACATGGGACGTAGAATTGTAACATAAAAGTGAAGAAAACTGCGATGGCTATGCACATTTTGGCCACTTGGGCCGCACTGTGGGTAAACATTTTTTTAAATAAAATTCAATTAAAACAGAAAAAACTTACATGTCGTGGTTTGGTAATTCCTCAATGACATTCGCTTTGACCGTGTCACCGAATCTAATATAGCCAAACAAACCAATAATTGTGTAAAGAGTTACAACAAAACTCATCGCAATATTTAGAACTCCCGGACATCCGATAAATTGCGGTTTAATCATTGAATTTTCGATTGGTAGCATTGTACCAATTCCCTCCATTGCAAATAACACAGTACTGAAGAAAAGTGGGATTAAGGAGGCATCTTTAAACAGTTTTCGGTCTTCCATTTTGACATCACTGATTCCAGTGAACATGTAATACAGTGTGATCAAAAAAGCTGTAACCATTGTAACATTTGCGACTATAGAAAATGGTACCAGGTGTTTCAATTGCCGGACTTGGCAACATAATGTCAAAGGAATTAAAAGCATAAGCATGTAATACTGGATCGGCCAATCAGAGACAGACGCATAGTGATAATTTACAAGCTACAAGAATTGTTATAAATTGGAAACTTTATAGATTTAACTTACATCTTGTACACTTCCACAAATAAATACTATGTAAACGGCATTTCCTGCATAATAAGTCAAAAGGAGGGCTACGTCAACAAAAATCCTAGAAAAAGTCATAAAATCAGGTCTTGGAAATTTTGGTGCATGTTATTGTTATTCAGGAAGTGTATTTTGTGGATTGCGTGAGGAATAACGTGTTGAGAAATTTTTAGTTGAGGAACTTCAGATAAATTATTAATTACGTATATGATGACACAATTCAATAACACAACAAGTTTATAAATCATTCCAAATATATTTTAGTGAGGACGTTCACGGAACTACTCATTCATCAATGGTTAAATAATTTGTATGGTAATCACGCTCATTATCCTCCACATAGTAGTGATATATTAAAATTCCTTCCATGTGAACTCATTTACCGCACCTTCAATAATCATGTCAATAACTGAGGTAAAAATTAACATTGTTCGGATTTGTAAAGACGAAGGTCATGTAAGTATGGGTTGAAGGCGACAAACATCTACAGAAGTTGTTTGAAACATCTAATGCTGTTTAAGATTTCGAAAAAAAAAACGCAATTTTTATTTATTTGATTTATAACATTATTGATTTATAACAGTATGTCAGAACTCGCGCCTCAGAGAAATATTTCAAGTAAGATAAGATACCAGGAACATGGAAAAAATGTTTAAAAAGTTTAAAAATCCCTATTTGTCAAAAAATTTTGACCATTATTTTTTGACATTTGACATTTTTTATATCTATTTAATGATAATGACGATCTTGTATATGTTTTTTTTATAATATTCTAGTAAAGGTACAAAAATTTTGCCAATAAAAACCACAAATAACATTAAACAGAATTACAATTTAGAATACAGTTTCCTGGTTTTCTCTTCTAATAGCCTGTAGCAAAAAAATTTGAAAAATTATTTTTCCAACAGAAATAAATATGTAGATCATGTAGTTACCTCAAACTGAGGTTATTTCATTAGGTAATTGATATTCCAAAAATATTTTTTTTGAACGGAGTTGTTAAATGTCTTGTATGTAATTTGATGTTTAATGTTTTTAAGCTTTTAAATTATTTTAATGTGAAATATTCTCACATGATAACGTAGGGCTGATGAAGGCCAAACTGGCCGAAACCGGTACCCAATAATAAAACAATTTGAAATTGGGAGAAAATTTTATTTTTTGGAATATCGATTACCTAATGAAATAAATTGAGTCAAAGTGCAAAATTTAAACTCTCATATCTTCGAAATTTTTATAGATAGAATTTTTTTTCATCTTCCTGGTATCTTATCCTACATGGCATTTTTCTCTGGGACGCGAGTTCTGGGGCATTCTGTATAAATGTAAAGAAAAAAATAATAAATAAAAAATCAAATTAAAAACAACTTCAATACCATTTTAAAAATTCTTAAATTTTCAGTAAAAAATTCCTAGAATGTATAGTGAGGTAAAAGCTAGAAGTTCACACATAGAGGATATAACCTCCACTTTGGCGTCGAAAAAATTGAGAAAAAATGCAATATCAACAAATTTTGCACTTGAGTACTTTATCTCAAAGTTTACATTGCTAGTAGTAGGTACCATTTGGGGTAACAAAGATTAAGATTATTTTATATTTCTGTGTCTTTTTTGGCTAATTTTAACTCATTTTTTTTAAACAATGTAATAGATTTTCAAGAGCTAACCTCAGAGATCAAATTTGTATTTTGTTTACAATTTGAGTTGGTGAAGTTTAAAGCTGCGACCTTAATTTAAATTTATTCTACAAATAAAACCCTTTATATCTCAAAAACTATAAACATTCGAATAAGGATAAGTTGACTTCTTTTGACATCTTTTGATCTCTACTATCACCTATTAAAATATTTGCATAAACTGTAAAATTCTCTATTGTCTTATAGCGTATTATTGTTTTTTTTAATTTGTGAAATAAGCTAACTTAAAGTTTATAAAAATAATAATTTTATCAACGCTGTAACTGAAGTCTGAAACCAAAATACATATGTTATCGTATAAACAACCAGGTAGAAAAACAAAGAAAAAAGACAGAATACTAAGAATGAATAAAAGCAAGTAATTTGTAATTAAATTTTAAATAAAAAACGTTTCAGATTAGAAAAGCCGACAATTTTGATAGAACAGTTTTAATTATAAAATGAAATACCTTTTTCCAAAAACTATCAATGCATATTGCTATTTAAATAAAGAAAACTGTTAAGGCACTTTGTTACTAACAAATTAGTTTGTCCAGAAAATAATAAGTTTATTTCTGTATCCTTTCGCGCTCGAATATTTAATTTTTCAGTAATAATTCTCCGTATTAATATGGCCATCAATTAAGCAGATAATAAAGTGTTGAGGCGGAAGACGTGTAATTTACTGTTGCACGATGCGGAAACTCGGAAAACCTTTCACTTCAGAAATATAAATATGATAGGATTCATCGGAAAAACATTTTTCCCGTGTTTGTGTAAATAACCTTAAGTAGTCGAGTGAGTTACTTTAAATTTAAGAATTGTAATTTTATGGTTGCGGTTTTTCGAAGGAACATGCTTTTAATTTAATATCGGTACCGAAATAATCGAGCCTTTAGGAGAGGGAATTTTGCACGGAACCAGTTTCTCCGCCCGTTAGATTCGAATGAGTTGCATAAAGTTTGTTAAAAAAAATAGCGAAAGCTATGTCAGAAAGCCACGGTAAAAGTAAATCGAATTCCTTTCCTATTACGAAAGAAATCCCACATTGAAGACACGCAGTCTACTGCGTAGTAACTTAATTTTCTTTTTGGTTTTCTCCGGTGCACGAAGAGCTCGCTTGAGGCGTTCGAAAATTGCACATCAGGTCAGGCTTTGCAACAAGAGCAAACGGAAAATTTTCAAGCCTGATTTTTAATAGCCCCACAAAAAAGGCTCCGGGCAGGTGCTCCGCTGAAATCCGTGTGACCAACCATTGCGAAATTGCTACTCTGTTATTCCTCACTCATAGCGTGAAGGCAAACCATCAACAACCATGACCCCAAATAACAAAACTGAGCGCACGAAGCGGTACTATTTTTTGCATAAATTGCGTAATTCTGATTCATCTCGTCGAAACATCCTTACCTGGCGAAGTTTGCCAAGGGTTGGACTTGCTTGGGGCCGTATTTGAACACGGCATGGGCCGTTTCGGCAAAACCCAGCATGGGGACTTTGGCCTTCTTGCATATTTCTTGCGATGCGAATATCTGAAATAAACGATTCTTGTAACTTGCCGAGACAACAGCTTTCAAACAAGTTTTGGCAATGTCCAATTATTGACCATCGACAGTCGCGATATTACACCCATCAGACCACGTCAATCAACTTATTGGCTCAAATTAAGCCCCTTTTATGACCACCATTTTGAAAATTAGGGTCAGAATGCTTGGCAAAAAATTATAAAAAGGAATTTTTACGTAGGAATTCCTTACTGATTAAAAGAAATGTCGTTGACTCTTAAACAAGTACCACGTATATAAATATAAAATACATTTACCTTACTCCAAGGTAAACACATAAAAAACAATTTTGTTTTGATCATTTTTGCTGCCTCACAGAGCAGAAAATTTCTAAATAATTTGAATTTTATTAACACCAATTTGGCAGATGTTTCTGAAAATTCACAAACATCATGTTATTGTCTTCCAGGTACTAGAAATTAACTTTAAATAATATGCATCAAATCTTACACAATCTGCTATTTTTTGTTGTTAAGACTATACCAGGTGAATAAAAATTATGGAACCAAACCTTTTTTGGTTAAGCTATTTACTTTTTAGAAAAACTAATTAATGAGTGATAAAGTATCAAATATAAAATTTTTCGAAATTTTCTTTTCGGTTTGAGTTCTACAAAAAATTTTATTTTTTTAAATGACAACCCACTATAAGGTCATTTTTGTTATGAAGGTTATGATCTAAGAATTACAACTACAGCTACATTAAAAAAAAAAACGGAAAATGACAAAAAAATTTAGAGGTTTTTTTCAATTTTTCATGGTGTGAAATAGATTAAAATATTTTGATGGCACTCTAAATTCTGCCGCTAAATTCATAATTTTCCAACCATTTTCCAGGTGAGCGACGATTCTGGCTTTCTCTACTTCACTTAAATGAGGCATTACACAAGTTGGTATTAAAAAAAATCAAGTCTGATGTTTTTTTTAATGTATTTTAATGTTTTAAACTTTAATTTTAATACTGTTTCTTGACATACCAAGATGTATTAATACAATACATACAATGTATGTACAATATATTGTACAATATATTGTACAACATATTGTACATACATACGTGGCTAAATAAATTGAATTGAAAATTGAAATTGAAAATTTAACGACATTGATAGAAACATTTTTGTTTTGTATTGTCAAGTTGACAATTGACAACCACAACCAAATTTACATTTGGAAAAATTTCATTTCACGTTTTTTTGAATGTAGGTGTATATCTAATTTATATTTAATTTTTTGAAAAAATATTTTTACAAAAATTGCAATTTTTCAAAAAAAAATCGGATAATTCAAAATTAAAACAAAATTTCGCTCTCAAAATAAGATCACATTTTTTATTTTACTGTAATTTATATTAATTATTATTTTCTGGAGGCAAATGATAAAAAAAAACGCTTGGTTCCCCTGTATACCCTGTATAAAATAAAATATGTACTCTCATATAAATGTATAAATAAGTTTTTTCAATATTGGACTATGACAAGACCAGTTATATTAAACCTTGAATTTAATATTTGAATATGTGTCAATTATTAAACTTGCGGTGCCTTTTACGTCTTATTTTTAACAAATTTTTATTTTTAATATGAAAAAACAACTCCAAAAATAAAATCGAAATACTTGTTTTTAATAAAATTTAAGTATGGTATAATTAAGAAGTGATTTTTTGTTTATCAAATACCTTTTGTAACTTTTAAATTAAAAACCTTAAAGAAGTAATGAGTTGAGTGGTAATAAAACTCAATTTATGGTTTATTAATTTTTTACTAAAACCCTTTCTAACGACACAATCAATTGATACTTTTACAAATAGGTTAAAAACAACAAAACGTTACTATAAAGCAAAGAAAAACCAACAAAACGTAGTTTATCACAGAAAATGTATTGTGGAAATTGGAAAAGCCCAAGAGCGTCAACACTATCACCACAAAAATTTGAAATACGTATTAACTAAATATGTACATACATTTCATTAAATAATTTGTTGACGACCTAGACTTTAAATAGCAAATTTGAAAGTAATTCTATAAAAGTGAAAATTTGAAAAACCACATAATTTTTAAAATCTCATTAGAAATCTACAAATAATAATTGTGTACAAAATGACCGTGTTAGATTGAAAAATAATGACTTAGATTAGCCACTATTTAGCCATTAATTAAATAAAATTTATGATTCATCTCATAACCCACGAGTAAATACGTAAAAAATTAACCGCAAAGTTAATTTCTCAATTTAACAAAATTGTTTTGCTCTATAAACATGTACTTGATTAACGATTTTAATTGTGAAACACAAATACCTGTATTTTTTTTTTAGAAAAAATTTCAATTTTGTAAATTTCTGAAATATAAAATTACGCAACAACCATCACGAAATGTCGACATTAGCTCTAATGTTCTTCGTGTTGTTTCCTCAATTAAAACTTTAATATCCAAGAAACAAACAAACATTTCACATCTCTATGACAAAACTAAGTCAAGATCAGAAAGAAAGTCAGAAAATTGTTATAAACATTATCCCTGGCAATAAAAATTTATGAATTTAAGGTGCGGTCTCTTATGCAACGGACAAAGAACATTAATGCATCAACAAACCCTAGAGTTACTCTCACTTTCGCAAATTTGTTCTTCGATTTTCCTCTATGACAAACAAATCTTGACCTTATCAA
Source organism: Tribolium madens (assembly GCF_015345945.1). Taxonomy (NCBI): domain Eukaryota; kingdom Metazoa; phylum Arthropoda; class Insecta; order Coleoptera; family Tenebrionidae; genus Tribolium; species Tribolium madens. Next base: position 5,044,461 of record NW_025400985.1, on the reverse strand, counting down.
CAATAAATTAATTCTCCTGTAAATAATCACACGATTTTGCAACAACACCTACATAACATCTCAGAGGCCTTGATGGTTGGAAATTTGCCGAACATGTCAATTGACCAATATTAATGTTCGATGGGTTATTGACTTTACACTTTTTATCAATTGGAAATCTACTTACCAATAAGTGAATTGTGTGGGTACACAAAATTCCAGTTAAGATAGTTCCTACAACACCGATAACAATTCCAGCAGCAGCCACAGCACTCGGTATGGCTAAAATCCCCGTTCCTAAAGAACTCTTCAAAAGGTGCATCAACGCTCCGGAAAACCTGGAAAGAAGAATCACACCAAACCCAAAAACCACAAATTCGTCTTACGTGTTGGGATGTTCCACATTTCTGTGTTCATAAGGACTGTATTCTTTTTCAGCAAGTGTGTCAACACTACCAACTGGAATTTTGTACACATGATCGGCAAGTTTGGTTCTAATTAAAAAAAAAACACTTTTGGAGGGAATAAATTGAAGAAATACTCACGTCGAGCTGAAATTGTCGACAGTGAATGTCGACGGAAACTTTTCTTTTTTGTTGTCTGTCATGGTTTCTGCTAAAAATCCGATTTAGCAATCAAGTGAAAGCTGCGAAAATTTGGGGAAAACCGCGTCGACATCTATCAATTTCTAGTTTTGGTCACTGAAAATACAATTTGAAATTGTTTTCTGTAATTACACGATTATGAAACGTCATTAACCCAGATCTTTGCCGAAGAGAAAAAAATTTGTGAAACTCACCTGAGTAAGATACAATTAACCAATCAGAGTAGTAGTAATTATTAATTTACCCACTAACACGGTTGTGCGTACTACACATGATGTATATATCCAACAGCAGTACGCGACTATACTAAGTAAATTATAGCACCTGTGATGGTATATATATATTAGTGGAGTCTACACGCTGTCTATACCGAACGGACCAATGTCCTTGCCTTATTTTATATCAACAGAAATCTTGTTGTGTTTAGAATTAACCACTAATCAGCATCCAAAGATTTTCACGAGTCTTTCTTTCTTGACGTCGAAAAGACTCACATATGACGACAATATTCATATATGACATCACATAATTAATGTAAATACAATGCGTTGATGTCAGTATCATAATTTATACTGAATCCTGTTGCTAAAGTTATGCCAAGGCAATTAAATGATAGCTAATTATCGATAATCTATGCTTTCAGCAGATTTCAATATGAGCTTAATTTCCTCTTTCAATACGCTTTTTGCACAGGATTTAATTAAAAAATTCCTCTTCGAACATTCATGACATGTGTAGCAATTTTCTTATCAATTTATAGATTACTCCAAGTGTGAACTTTCGATACACATTTTGATTCAAACTGCCACTCATTCAATTATTGAATGAAAAATAAACTTTAAATAATTCATTAGGAACTAAATTTTTTCATTTGCAGTATATAAATTCGAATAACAGTTGCTACCTTTCTGAATGTTTTTATACTGATTTTACTTCTTGATAAGTCTAATAGCCAGTAAATTCCAACATTAATTACTCATAATAATACCAATTTCATTGTGTAAAACTTACATAAAGTGTGAGAACTGCAAAGAAAAACAAAATAATCTCCACCTGATTAGCAAATATTTAAAATCACATTTTCGCGACCATCGAAAAACAGCTAAAAATTTACTGATCGTTTCTTGGAATAGAAATAAACTTGTTTGATCTCGAAGGTCCCCACAATGACATTTTTCACGAGTCGCTGATCCTTGCGTCAGAAATACATTTTTACTTACTGTTTGGACTTCTGATAAGTTAAGTTGGTAAAAATTGACCATTTGCATTCATTAGCCAACAATTAACTGTAATCTTTTATAAACTTTTGCCATTGACCTTCGAATTCCTAAAGCAGTTCTTCTATTAAAATTCAAAGCAGATCTCATTGCAATTGCCGGAATCGCCGTGTATGCAAGGGTAACATATATTGATAAAAAGTTTAGATATCTCCCAAGCACAACTAAGTCATAGGTAATTTAAGCAATAAATAAATAAATAATAAAACAGGAGTGTCGTTAAAATTTAGTTAATAAAAATGTTTATTTAGACAAAGTTATTTTAATTTCTGTCTAAGTATGGAATTTATTACCTTCTTTATAAACAAAATATATGTAGGTACAATATACCTACTCGTAAATGAATATTTGTATTTTAAATTAGAACCACTAGATATTATGTAGATTTTTCTAATTTTATATGCTTTTTATCTGCCCAATAACCTTTTATCCACTTTTCTTCTATAACGGTTTCTTTTAAAGAAGACTTAAAAAACCATCAATTTCCACATATTTAATGCTCATTTTTTGTTGCAATTGCTGAAAACGTGTCATTGTTTGCCTCATTTCCACAATAAAGTCGATAATAAAACAATAAATTGATTGTTATTACATGAACGAAGACGGAAGTGATACTTGGAGGACTCAAAATTTTCATGTCGTGCCAAATATGGCTATATGATTTTGTCATAAATACATGTTTCACAGCATTGTAATCAAATTGATTAACTTTTAATTTGAACTTTGGTTCAATAATGCCGAGTTATTATGCATTTCCGGTATTGGCCAACAATGGGGAAGTACCTAAATAGGTACATAGGCATGTAAATTTTTCTAATTCTTTTTTGTAAAATGTAGAAAGTCTACTAAAATGAATACAGTATGTCTCCGGATTGGGAAAAAAAAAATATCTTTGATTTTACGCCAAAACTGCAAAGGAAAAACATTTTTTGCTTCATCCGAAACAAGCAAATTTGTACTTAAAACTTCATTATTCTAATTCAGTGAAAAAAAGTGAATTTTTCTCTTGATTTTTGACTCTTGTAAACTCAAACCGGAAACATACTGTATATTGACAAATAATCTTTAGTCAAATTTTTTCATATTGCTACTTTTATAAATTTTTAAGAAGTTATGTACTTATAAAAAGATTGTTTCTTACACAGCATTATTAAAAGTAGTAAACACTTAAGATGTCTACAATAAAAAACACTTTTTTATATGCTTTATATGCTAATAAAACCTACAGTGGGTATTTCCAGAAGTACACCTACATATTTTATGTTTGATCAGTTGATCACTTTAATAGGTATTAAAATAAAATATTGCACAAGTATTTGCCTTTTTTCAAATGTACATTTTAAATTAATGAAACATGATTTTCTTAAGGTGATTAAAATTAATAAGGAAGATAATGACTCATAAGTTGTAATTATTTCAGTACAAAATGTCTCTACTCTAGCTCTGGAGAGTCTTTTTTTAAGTAATAACTATGTGTAGAAAAGAAGATAGGTATAAAAAGTCATTAGACTACAAACAAATCAAATGAAAGGTATTTTATTTTTTTCTTCGATTGTTAAATCAAAACAGCAAAATAGTGAAAAAGTATATTTGTACAATTCTTGCACAACCAAATTTAACAATACTTCAAATTTACTTCTTACTACTAACAAGCGACGTAGAAGTACTATCATTAAACGACACATTATGATGCTTTTGCAAATAATACGAAACCCACTGATTATACTGCGTTCTTTGCCTCGCTATTCTCCACGGCTTATCCCCAAGATCATCATATTTCCTTGTATATCTCATCACCCCTTTACTGAGCTTTTTCCTGTCAAGAGCATACCTCACCGGCCTTATTTCCCCTATACTCGCACTCCTACACTTAATTTCCCCTTCAGAAATAGATTCATCAAGAGGATTTGCCGTAGGATCACTTTGTGAGGTTTGCATCTTTCTTGACGGTTCAAGAATTCGACCTAAAACTCGTCGGTAAAACGGCAAATTTCTCCCAGTTCGCAAAGTGCGATCCATTCCTTCCCCAGCTTCGCCTTTTGGTTGAACTAGACTCATAAAAACGTCTTTCTCATTTGATTTCTTCTCCAAATGCAAGGCATCTTGTGCCATCTTTTGGAAATGTTGCAGACGTTTCATTTTCGTTACTTCAGACAGAGTTGACACTGTGGATGGATTCCCCGGATTTTCTGGACTATCGGTGTACTCGGTTGATCCCACCACTTTTTCTTTTGTCTCTTCAAGCAAAGATAGATCGCTTATTTCTTTATTTAGTTCTTCTTTCATTGTGGGTAGTTTAACTGCAGACCAAGTACTGGGGTCTGATTTTGGGAAACTCGCAGTACTTTTGAGTTTATTTAATTGTTCTTCCGATGTTCCGGTTAATCCTCTTATGAAGCAAGCCACAGTACTTGAATCTTCTTTTGGTTCTTCTTCACTACTCGAAGATGAAGATTCTTCAGGTGATAAAGAAACTTGGATGTTTTTATCGGTTTTTCTCCCCGTTTTTCCACTGGAACTTTGCGATTTCGTATCTTTGAAACTGTCAGTTTCAAGGGTTGGTAACTTATCACTTAATTTTTTATCATCGATTTCAGGTTTTGAAACTAGGACACTTACTTTTGCTTCATTAATACTTTTAACGGTGTGAACTGAACTCTCCTTACTGCGAGTTGTTGACGCTTCACGAGAACGTATTAATCCACTTGGTGATGTTATTAAATTCATAGGACTGATCCGAGGTGGTGAACCAGCATTAGAATAACTACTGCTACTGCTACTACTACTAGCAGAATTCCTTTTGGTGTCTTTCTTTTTGTCTTTCTTCTGTTCCCCACTCGTACTACTGCTACTGCTGCTATCAGAATTCTTGATTTCTCTAGAACTTGAAGATCTCTTACGTTTATGAGGTTCTTGTTCAGCTGGACTTGCTATTGACTGGCTGATACTAGTAACATCTTGGGCCTGTTGTTCATTCAATAAATTTAAAATATCACTCATGTTATAGGCAGGCCCGTCTTGTTGGTCTTTAACTGGAGGTTCCAAAGGATGCACCGATGCAGACACAGATGCAGATGCAGATTCTTGACTTTTCCTAACACCATTCCTTTCTGACAGATCAATAGTCGATCGAATCGCTCTCTTAGGTAAAGCGACTGATTCTTCTGAAGGAGTTCTTATTCCCTCATGTTCTTCTGGTTCTTCTTCCAAACTGCTTCGTTGCGAAGTGGGCGATCGTGGGGAGAATTCAAAAGAACTAGATTTTGGCATATCGTCCGAATCGCTCGGTTTTTGAGACATATCTTTAGGTAATGAAGTTCTACTACATTGTGTGGATTTTGTCTGATAAAAACCAAAATCCCATGGGGATCTCTCATGTATATAATGATGTGGAAGTTCTTTATCCGGTTTAACAACCTCACGAGATGAACAACATTTTGCTGAAACAGGTATTCGTTCTGGTCTATCATACTTTCTATCAGTCTCTGAAATACTTCTGGCCCTTTTACGAGTTATGGTTGATAACGAAAGTTGTGAATCTTTCGGTGCTTCGTCTAAAATTTGAAACGATCTGAACAAAATTAATGCATCTTCTGTTAACCCCGAAGGCCTTCGACTTTTAGATAAAATACTTGCAGTTGGGTTAATAATGTCAGACTCTTTTGATAAAATATGCCCACTTGGCGCTTGTCTTCGATATAAATTGGGTTCATAAATCCCCTGTAAAGGATGACTACAAGAAGCTAATTCTTCTTTAGTAGTACTAGGCGCATTTTTACAAAACTGACTACAAGAAACTAAATCTTCCTGTGTATCATCTCTAGTAGTAGCATGCGCAAGTTTACAACTTCCATCCGGAAGTCTACAATCAGCAGGACATAAATGAACTTTAACTTCTTCATATCCGACATTCCGTCCTTTTTTAGCAATGTGATTAGTAACACTTCCTGTTGGTTTTATACTCAAACTGAGAACCCTCTGCATAACTAAACTTTTAGGAATGTCCACAGGAGGCATTACATGAATTGATAACTTCGATGTTTTTTCAGATGAGGTGTTTCGCATTGGAGATTTAGACTTGGAAGTTGTGGGAGTTTTCTCAACGGCAAGGCTGCTATTTTGAGATTGTCTTTCTAATACGATACTTAAGAAACGGCCCACATCGCTGGTTGAACTCCCGGCAGCCGATTCTGCTGATACATCAGAGTCGAGGTGTTTTTTCGGTTGTTTGAGGTTTATTGGGCTACTAGCTCTTTCAGTTGTTGAAACTATTAAAAAGAGAAAAATCCGAATAATAATGAATGATAATGACAAAAAAAGAAAACTACAGAAAATTTTAAAAGTGGCCCTCACTCCTAATCTTGATCATTGACATGCTTGTTAAAATACCTAAAGATAACATAAAAATAAACTGGTGAGATATGTTATATTTTTTCTCAAATTATCATCATTTAAATTAACATTGGAATCAAATTACTAAAAAAAAAGATTAAATACTTAATTGAATTAAAAATGAGTAAAGTTATTATTTTAAAAATAAATGTTTTCAAGAGCAGAAATACAATAAACATTTCGTTAATCAAACATTTGTCCTTGCGTAACGCTTAAAACAATTGATTAAAAGACCGACCTTTCTTTGTCTGAGTTAAGTATAACTTTTCGTTGATTATTCTAATACAAACCTGGAAATTTCGGTTCAGTTTTCCTCGCCTCGGTTTTCGACGTCAAATCAGTTTCTGATATTTCCGTAATGGCATTTAGTTTCGATTGCAAAATTTCCATGCTTTGTGAGACATCTGTTTGAACACTTAAATTTTCATAATGATCTGTAACAAGTGTTGGCCTAGGTATGAACACCTGTCTAGGACTTGCAGGCTCCTCTTTTCTCATCAATTCTGGTTTCCTAACTTCCCCCTTTTTAACCTCAGCTGGCTTTTTGACAACAACAAGACTGTCATTTTTCTTCGGTTCTGGTGCAATTCTTTTTTTCTTTTCTTCTATAATTTTTTTCCTCTCCTCTTCAATTGCTTTCATTTTAGCCTCTTCTACAAGTTTTCTTACAACGCTCTCAGGCACTGCAGGTTCTTGTTTCTTCTGTTCGATTTTTTTAATTTCTTTCGTAACTTTTTTTTTATCTTCGCTAGGTTTTGGAACCACATATATCAGTTCTCTTCCACTTAATTTTGCGTCACGTAGACTTTGGACCTTTTTTTGTTCCGGAACCTTATGTATACCCTTGCCAATATCTCTCAATGCATTTCTAACTTTGTCAATCAAAACATTCGCTTCTTGGAGCTTCTCTTCGAAATTTATGTCTGGTGCTCCTTGACCCGAATCCAAATCGGTGGAGGACGCAAACGACGCTTTTGAGCGCCATAACGTCTCACACGGTTTAGACCTGAAGACAAAGAAGGTTCGAAATAAATCACCTGATACTAAAAATTCTTTATTGGTTTGTGGAGGAAGTGTAAATAAAAAAGACATAGACATTGATTATCTCATTTTATTTGACATCCACTAACAGCAAAGATTATACAAGCTTTCCAACCAAATTAGATGTCAGTTGTTATACAAATTAACAACTACGAAATGTACAAGATTGACATTGTCAATACAAATATCTGTGCATTTATCACAAATTTCAAAACTCTCAATGTTACAAGTCCTCTATTTTTAGGGCCAAAGAAGTAAAAAATGTAATCCCTCACTTCTGATGGACGTGAAACTCACAATATTTCCAAGGGTTGAAACGTCACACAAAAAATTACAACAGTATTAAAATTCGTTGAAAAGACCCTCGACCTGCTGTAAAATTTTGCGTACCGTTTACGAAAAATCCAAAGTGGAGTGGTTACTTCTGTCAATGAATGGGGTTAACAATGTCGTTTTAGGGTAATACAAGTATTTTATTTACAAGGTCTATACAATAATTCAATGTGGTCGTTTCGTTTGAAGCTTTGTTTAGGAAGAATAAACCGACTTAAAATCAATTGATGAGAAATTAAAAAAATTGAACTGTTCTATTCTTACTAAACAAGCAAACAAATGTGAGGAGACCTTGAACATTAAACATGGTATAAATATACAAGTTAAATGTTATTTTAATCAAGGATTTTCTTTAATTATCGTTCTTACAATATACCAGCGAGTTTTGAGTTCCTATAAATGAAGTGCGAGACACTTCACATTTTGACTAGGTTACTTTCCATAAATTAAAAAAGCCATGGCCCAAATGTACCATTAATAAACGAAGTTTCTAAACTAATAATAAACGGCATTTTTAAAATCTGGTCGATTTTTATGTCGTTAAATAGCTGATGAATATACAATATTTACAGCTTTTTTCAATAAGAGGCCTTTTAGAGTATGAGTAGTTTTAAACGAGAAAATAAAACGTAATCATACTTCAAGTAAATAAATTTCACACTAACAACTAGACAAGTAGTTACAAAAGGTAGAAATCAGTACTAGCTAGTTGTGCGTATTAAATTTATTTTTTTTTCAACACTAAACTAATTCACTTAAATTATATGTTTTGTACACTTTTTTTTGCAAATTTTAGCACGAGTTTTATATACAGTATTTACAAAGTAAAACGTCCAATACACAAAAGCTGAGACAGAAATAATCAGAAAAAGTTTAGGCAAAAATTGATTTGTAAACAAATAAACAAAAACAAATTCTTTCCACTACCCGACTCTTTATATGTACATTTTCGGCGACGTTAGCCATTTTTTTGTTTTTTATTTTTTAATTCGGTGGATATACAATCATAAGACGGACAGTTGGACGATTCGTCCAAGATAAAAACTAATATATTCGACACAGCCTTCTTCGCTTCCATTTAACAATCAACCATTTTACCGACAAACCGTATTTTTTACTAAATCCACCATCTCCAAACTTTCGCCAGCAACTTTTCAACAAATCATCTCTTTCATTGTTTAAAAAGAGACATCTCGACTATTGTCGAGTTAAAGAGAGCCTCGTACTTCGTACTTAGCACATCCAATATTAAGTTTCCCGCTCTTTCTTCACTTTGTACTCCTCGCCGAGTATCGTCGCTATTTCTCCTTGCATAAATGCCCACGGCACGTTTGAGTTCGCTAATGGACACTTTTCACCACTAGGGCAGTACACCTGCAACGAAAACAAAGTTTCTAGCATGGCAACAGCTGCTTTTTGCTATTTATTTACATACTTTATTGCCGATTCGCGAAATGATTATATCACAAAACAATGAAAAAACAAAGCAATTATAAATCCTAATTACAAACATACTTTCGCATTATATGATATTTACACTCTGCAAACGCGACTTGACCTTCTTTATTCGTTTAGACGGTTAATAAACTCGTTATCAAATTTTGATGACACAAGAGACAAACGTATTCCAGACAATAGACGGTGTATGGTGTAAACAAAACCTAAGCAAAATTTACTCAGCTTTCCAGCAAACACCTACTTTGAACAAAATTACGCTTTTATAAAACGCTGAAAATTGTTTCGTATTTTTATTAGTTTTCTAATTTTATTTTTTGTTTTACTTTCTCTTTCTTTGAATCATTATTTTGTTGTTAGTGTTATTACCTCAGAACCGGCCCCCTGTCTCTTGATACTTTCTCTACTGCAAGGGAAACAGAATTTGTGATGAGGTACAGAAGGACACTGAACAAAATGCGTATCCTCCAATCTCTCCTGACAAAGAGTACACTTCAAAGTGGCCGTAGTCGCAGGTGCTGTGGGCGCAACATTATCGCCACTTCCGGTCATAGACTCGGCATTAGGTCCCATAACACCCCCAGCTTCCGTCGAGGTCACCGTAGTCGAAGACACGTGACGAGACCCCGACGATCGTCTACCACTCGACGAACCTACAAGATCTTAAATTCATAAATTTAAAACACCTCTCGAGGGATTCAAATAACTACCTGTCGAATTTGGCGAATGTTGCGAACCTCTCGACGCCGATCGTGGAGCTGCACTACTCGGGGGACTCCCTCCGGCCGATCGGGGACTCCCCGGTGGCAAATTATCGGCCACTGACATAAGGGCCGCCATGGGACTTTGTCCCGTACCACCCGATTGTTGAGTTTGTTGGGTGGTACCGGCGTTAGGATCGGGGGGAGAACCTGTGCGGTTATTTAAGGGAGACCCCGAACTGGAACCATTAGCATTCGCCACTGAAACGGGAGCTAAAAAATAATAAAACATCGTTAATTGTGTTATTTAAGATGAGATGACATAATATGTATTGTTTTAAGCGGAAATTGGTTTATGGCGTGATTGTGTAATTTCCCACGAGTTGTCTTAATGTATCTTAATTTTGCTCCAGAGGACATTGTTTGACCTAGACCCTTTATCCTTGAAAAAAAAAGAATAAACACTACACAGTGGAGTTTCTAACGTTTATCTTCAAAATGTAAGGGACGTTAACCCCGAATAAATATAAATTTAATATTTAGAAAGTGTTGAAGATAACACATAAAAGTAGATTATTAGTTACAAAATAAAACTATAAATAAACCATCAGGAATTTTTTAAAGAATGTAAATTTTGTGATTAATTTATCATTGTTTTTTGGGCAAACAAAACCGTCAAAAATACGAATGAGTAATCCTCTAATGTATAATGAATTATTTGAATGATTAAACGAATAAAAAAAACAACTATGTACTTAATACAAACAAGAAGAGCACAAATAAAGTAACTTCTACTTTTTTCGTAAAATGTCATTAAATAAGGAAAGTACACCAAAGTTGATAAATTAACATCGACAACATCAACATCATTAACTTTATTTCATCGAAGATGTAATGAATTCTCTATTAGAAGTCAATTTTTTCCTTAAAACAAAAGTAGGTGTAAAATGTACTATAGTTGATGAATAATGAATATTCACACTATGCAAAGGACAACAATTCTTTTAACGATTGAATCGACCTTCTCCAGGCAATTATTATTCAAGAAACATCAAGTGAGTCATCGACGACAATTTTACCTAAAGCGCACTATTCAAAACAATTTACATTATTTGTAAATGCGAATGTAAAAATAGAACCTCGAAAACAGGAAAAGCACTAGAACAACAATCGACTAACTATCACTAAAAATTTCACGATAAACATTCACCGAGAAAGAAATAAACACCAAATTCGGCCATGAAAAAATTCCTACCAAACAACAAATTTCCGGAACGCTCAGATAAATTCCTCAATTTGATAAACAAAAACCGGGGATGCACGTGAAACGCAGCGAACGTGGCAACATCGCGCGTGACGCCATTTCCGTTGCCTGCTGTTAAAAATACGTAACGCTTGAAAAAAAAACTTGTGGTGGTCACATTCTCAGTCGACGGACTATAACGAACACCGACGAATATTTCCGAACGCTAAAATTGTCACGATTTACGTCACGAGACACACGAAACGAGGTCACGTGAGTGAAACACGTCGACGTTGCCGCGGCGACCGCCATAATCCCGGATCCGGTGTTGCCGAACCGTTTCGTGATCGGAATTCCTCGACGATTTGTTCCGACATTTAAAATTAATTGATACGAAACGGTGGTACTGGAATGACAATGGTGCGACCTTTATTATCGGCGTTACGTAAAAAGTTGGTTGACATTTACCTCAGACTCCTATTAGCTTTCCAGATTGATGGTAAATACGCGTCAAGAAGATGTTTTTTCATAACTCCCGAAACATGTAAACAAAGAAAAGCGTCGCTTATGCGGCACCTGCGAGACGTGTTTCGTGTTTAATTAAAACACCATCAGTTTACAGGTGCGATTATCGAACAAAAGACCGGTTGGCCAGATGATCGAGAAAAAAATTGATGATATCTGGTTTCCTTTGACCCAAAGGGAGAGGAGGTCCCCTGGTCCCCTATGTGCAGACGGTACAGGTGTTTGATACCGTTCCTTCAAGATACTATTATCTATTTCCTTAACGGACAGATGGCCAGGAAGGAAACGCGACCATCTGTCCGTGAAGGAACAGAGAATTTCTTTCACAAGGACAACGGACTATTTAACCTAATTATTGTCGATAGACCCGCATATACCTGGGACAGATGGGACGTGTAATATCTATGCGCTGTTACATTTACATAACAAGATTATAGCGCATCACGTGACGATGTATATTATTTAAAACCAGTCTTATTTACTATGAACATGCGAACAGGTGTGTTGCAATGCATCGTATTCTAAATATCGACATGCATACCTGTCTTTTCCGATCTTATAATTTCGAGTTTAGAAACTCAAAAACGCAAAAAATTTTCTTGTGGGAAGCACAAAGAGTAATAAAAAATATAAAATTTACGACAAAATGAACAAAACACCAATTGTTACGCCAATTTGAGATAACAAAGTTTATTTATTAAGAACAATGAGCAATTAAAAGCCCCACGTTTTTATGTCCGACCTGATTAAAGCAATTGATTTGACATTAAATAGAAATCGGTTAGGTCACCCCCTAATGAAAACAATTTGAATTTGAAATGTCGCTCGCCTTTAACATGCTTTCACAGTTTAATTATCAAAAACACAAAGGAATGATTCACGTCCTTATCCCAATTGATAATTATTTGATGCGGTTTGTAAAACCAGGTCGAAAGACGGGTTTCGATTCTTTTTTCTGCAATCGACAGATGCAAGTCGAGGGTTGATCCGTGGGAAACTAACCAAGGTCATACAAAACGCTAGGACTGGTTTATACCATACGGCCGTTCTTGCAGCAATTATTATTTATCGAACAGGTCTCGTCGTGTGTGGTAGGCATCAGTAATGAACTCTATTGTGAGAAACTGATGGATTTTATTAATTTCCATGTCGCGGGTGTATTACAACACGAATTGAGGGAAATTGGAGCGACCGTATCCCGTAATACTAGGAAATCAAATTATGAAACACAAACAGGAAAGGCTGATAATTTTGAGGTGTAAAATGGAACATGTAGGTAAGCTAGAGCCTTAGTCAACGTTCCCACCGGTACCACCTGAGGGTAAAAAAAAAAGAAATCCGATCGGTGTCAGAAACGCAACGGTAAACAGAGAAAAGGGGGCCAAGTGAGCCGGAGCTAGGCCAGGTAAACATCCATTAAAACCATCTTATCTTCTGGGAATGCCTCGTTTGTGAAAGCCGATGTAGTGACGTAGCCAGGTAAGAACCGGTCGTACGAGACAGACCGACAACCGGTCTTGTGCGTGTAGCTCTCGACTACAACCTAAGATCCGTAATCCATTTGGCTCGTTGACTGCTTTTTTACGTCACAAGGTTGACTCTGCGACTAGTGAAAGCGTGCACACACAGACGCCAAACTTTTGCACAATGGAATTTCGAAATTCGAAGCCGTTCACCTTTGTTATCACTGGACGAAAAAGGGGCTCGATTTATTTTTATTGCGGAGCGGACGTGTCAACATGCAGCTACGGCGCTGCTTTCCAAAATAAACATTACGTAGGCAACGCATGTAAGAAATAGAATCAGGATCGAGGATGAAACACGTTCCCCTTTAAGCCCAACGTTTTGAATGTCAAACGCTTCCAGCTTTGTTTTCGAAAAGCGGCCGATTTATGTTGATGTATAGCGTCATCATTACGTGTATAGAATGGCGTGACGTCACGCGAGATTTCCTTTAAATGATAGGACGCGTTTTGGAATAAGGAGGAGATAGCGGTTAACCACCTCAAATAGATTGCTTCCTCACCATTGGGTTTGAAAGCGGTGGCGGTATCAAACGACGCCGTCCTAAGAGGATGCTTCTCCTGCTTGAAGGTCCTCTCGGTCGAAACGACAAATGGTTGTGCCAACGAAACCGCTGGAAGCGATTCTCCTCTAGTCAACGGAGGTCTAACCGCGTTACTGTGTTCTTCTACCGACATCATCCTCTTAGCACCATTGATATCCCCATTAGCGTGATGCAAACCATGATGGTCGTCGTCATCAGCCGTCGACAAGCCCCGTTTCAAGCCTTGTTGTTGCATTCCGGGTCTTCCATTGGCGGAATGATGATGACTCTGGAGTTGGTGATGAGCCAAATGCGTCGCTGAGGGTAACCGGACCGTAGGTCGCGCTACCAGAGCCTCAGGCTCCTGTGTAGCCTCCATTTGTTGGGGTCTAGGTATAGCCGTTCCGCGAGGCGGTAAAGGCTGCTGCTGGGCTTGGTAATCCGCCAACATCCCGGATCGCGGATGATGTAAACTGTACGTTCCAGAATGGTGCGTGGTGGCCTGCTGGCGGCTCGACGTCGCCACCACTTCTCCGTTTTGGTGCTCGTGGCTGGAGGCTGCCGTCCGGTGGCTCTTATGCGAGGCCGATCTTTGCTCCTGGAAGCCGTGAGCTCGTTTCATCTGTCGTGCCGTCTCCAGGACGATCTCGATCCTATCGGCACCCTCGTAATTAACACATCCTCGACAGACCGGTTCGGAGAAGTCGTGCACCATGGCCCATGGCATCCTGGGCAGGTCGCACAAATAGCAATGCTGACGTTTCGCCTGCTGCATCTGCATGACCGACATCTTCACCATCTAACGATTATTTCCGTCACTGATTCTTGCGGAACAAACTACTGTCACTACGGACACTACGACATAGTCGCGGATACACTCTGAGCACATCCAAACGCTGCTGCGCTAGAACTAACTGAACTCAACGATCAACGCAACGACGGCGGTAACGGGGCCAGGGGAAAGAGTCGACTGGCTCGGTAATCGTTAGCTTGATGACGTCACGAGGCACAGAACACCAATAGCAATAAGGTCTACGTCACATTTTGCGCGCGCTGCATTCAACAACGAGTGCTGGAATAAATCCTATCCTAAAGAACAGAACCTACAAGAGTCACTTCATTCGACTACAACGTAAATTAACAAAAATAACAGAATCACGCTTGGCCGACCAACCTGTCTCCGACGGGAGGTCGAACAGTCGACTTGACCTGAATTCCACACTCAACTCAACTCAAAAACGGACAGGAACTTCTTATCAACCCTTAACAATCACAAAACTTACATCCAATAGGCAAATGACGCACTCCTTAACCTTTCGTGCGATTTTCACAGGACAACACGCAAACGCACAATTCGTGCTTCCCTTCGAACGTTCTTCATTTTTACCCCGTTCTAGATATTAGCGTAGGTCACGAATTTACTATTCGATACTTCGTTCCTACAAAAACAACACCTTTGGTTTCCACATTCTTGATAATTTAAAAAATCGGAAAACTTGTTTTTTTTGTTTTTTACAACCCTAACATGCTTATATTTACAAAATGTTGTTAAGGTTAATCCCAAATACCATAGGAAGTCAATCAATATAGAATATTCGATCAGCGATAATGTAAATATACTCAGAATTCAACAAAATATGTTTGTGTGGACGACAGAACTTCATAAATAATGTAAAAAAAACGGCGAGTTATCAATAGTTATGTCTATCACTTCGTATGGAATAGTTGCGCATCTAAAATTAGCCTACTGATAAATATACAAAAAATTCAAAAAAAATACAGTTAACCTCGCCAATGTATAATTTACTTCGATCATTACATGATACGTAATTCATGTTATATAATAACATCCAATCATCACCCTTTGCTTTAAATAAACGTTTTATAGTATCTTCTATGGAAACCCAAACAACATAAACATGCTATCATAGAATTTAAAAGAGAAATCCAAACATTTGATAACGGAAGTGTAAAGATCATAAGGCACGTGAGCTAACCGTGATACGTCATCTTTGAGTTCGTAGTTTATTCCATTCTGACGTAACATCATAATGAAAAAATACTGATATGTTGGATGAGTAAACAACATCGGGGTTCTTGCATATCAATGTTTTGGTGATGACCTGAATCAACACACTACGTAGATCAGCAGCTACTCCAAACCACACTCAAATAAATTTAACATTTTTCGAAGTTTACTCACTGCCTAATTAATAACAAGCAGACTGTCTCCAAATTTATGATTTCATACAAGTGTTTACACAAATATGAATCAACAAACTTGAAAAAATAATTAATTTAATTTGACTAATTAATTCATTTCGTTGGCATTTATGATAAATTCTCCAGAAATGGTTTGTTTACGAATACGACACAGTGCACTTATCAGTCTAATAACACTGAGAACAAGCTTTTGTCTCTTGACGGTAATCAATCAACCATACAGTTGATTTAAATTTAAATGGTTAATTCCATAAGTCGCGCAGGGTGCATAGGCTTATTTGCATTAAAAATAGGGTGCAGTGAACGCTAAAGAGTGACCGATCGATTTTTGTCTGGTCGTTATCCAACTTACATCCCGGCTATTTAACGACGCAGGCGTTATGACCCCATCTTCTATAACGAGAAGACGCAATGGGGAAAAGTGAACCGGAAATTATTTCCTCGACTTTCGGAAAATCGCGCCGATTTTCCCGCGTCTGGAGCTAGTCAAGGTTTAATTTTAGCCTGCCCCAAGGCCTGCTTAGTGTAATAAACCCTAAAAGCCCCATTCACATCCTGTGCTTGCACTTGGCGCTGATATTTCGGTATTTATAAACTCAAAGGCATGCAACCCCGATTTAGCAACCCCTCTTCACACAGCCGCTATTTTTTCTACGCCGACGTTAAAAATATAGGTGCCGGCGTGTATCTCAACATGTTTATAGCACGAATGTTTTATACCAGAACATAAAGTCATGAATGGCACGTCTCCAAACGTCATAAATATAAATTTTAATAGCAAACCAAAGGTGCTGGCTGCCAGGCGAACTGTTTATATTCCTGGAAATTATATTACATTTACGTATGTACATTCGTATTTTGCTAATTTTATACCAATGGCTTTTGGCAATTGACCCAACCCATTCGATCTATGTGTATACATCAACCAAACCAAATAATCAGCTATTTTTGGACGGCTATCTATAACACTTTGACGGCTTTCACTAAAACCAGATGTGTGCATTAGAAACGATTGGACTTATCGTATGGCTATGAATTGAGTTGATTTATGATTGTTAAGAGCGATGTCAAGTAAAATTCTAGGTGTTCATTTCGACTAATTCAAAAACTTCATCCAAGTGAGAGGAAAAACACATTAACCCAAAAAGTGAAAACTTCAAATAAATAACTTCTTTACTGAAGATCTGATCACTTTCATTAGCCTCATAAACCCCGAAAAGTGATCCCGAGAAAAGGGAATTATCCAGGAACTGTTCAGCAAGATGTAAACAATCAAGTCGGGCTAATTGCACCATAAGCCACGTTTAATGCAAACTACCGAGTTATTAAAATAGCGTCGACGCATAATAAAGCGTTGCCAAGGATATTTACAAGTGAATCGATCCTACGTTGGAAGCCATTCCTATTCGAGTAAATGAACTTTTCAAGGGGAAACCGAAGCCGTGACCATGCATCTTACATTCTAAATTAATCGAGGCCCCCAGCACTCCACACTAATCTCAAAATCAATAGATGAACGTGTGGCCTCGCCTCTAATGAGATGGCAACCCCAAAAAAACTTCAAAAAAACAAACACCTTGACCTTAAATTCCACAAATAATATCAAAAATCAATTCCCAGTGGAGGTATCGATCCCACTTCCGTATCACATATCAGAATGAAATACCTCTCTGACACGAATTTCTAATCCTGTATCGATTTCGAGAATAGGCCAGAAGGTTCCAGAACCGCTCTTGCTTTTACTTTCTGGAACTAAATTCGAAAAGACCCTTCATATTTCAGATTTATTCCAGTCAGAGCGAATCTCGTCTGCAATTCCGTCGTCCTTTGAGTTTTTATCGTTTTTGCGCCAAGAATACGAGCACGCGGTCTTGCTTGCAGACTTGGCAGCGACATTGCAAAAGAAAGAAAAATCGGATGGCGAGCTCTGCACGCATATTTGCAATGTCGCCGGAACGAAATGCAGCTTGTTTTAAGGTGAGGGGAAGATGCTGGTAAGTGATGGTTTAGGGGAGTCTAAAGGGGACATCTTGGAACTTGTTGGCAAGCGAATCGATCGGCGTGACGTCACAACCGGGACAGTACATTCCCAGGGAAAAATTTACGATTACGACCGAGTACATTCGGAAGATTTGTAGAGAATTTGCTTATTGTGCAAGCCAGCTGCACGCCCACGCTGCCCGGGAAAGACGCCGAGCGTCCGACGTTATCGACGCCTGAGAGAAGAGAACTTTAACGCTTTCGTTTTTGATGTGCTTTCGCCGTTTTACACCAAATGCCACTATTAAAAAGAATTAAGGATATTTACTGACACTTCTATGAAATGTTTGCAGAGTTTTTGGTGGTTCTACTATTATGTTGTATTAATTAAATTTTGTATTTTTTCTATTCCAGTTTATTATGACAAAAATTTTCTTACTTTGTTAAAAAAAAATCTTATATGTACCACATGTCCAAATATGTTTTATTGAGTACTTTGTCCATTTATCATAACAAATTATTATTAATAAGTTAATTAGAAAGAATTTTGTTTCCAATATTTCTGTTTTGAGTAAAATTTGCGACAAGCAAAAAATAACCCCTTTTACGACCACAAAATTCGCTGACATTTCCATACTGAAATAACCGCAACATCATTACCATTCATGAGCAAGAAACTATGATCTATTTGTTTACGTTTCCAGCGAGCAGATGTGCATGTAATAATACTGCGTGTTATTTTACTTGGTACGTTTTCATCGAGAAATTCATATTTGTTCCCCATGAAAAAAATTATGATGTCAACTTTTTAAATAAATTAACAACATGTCAGCGCTCGTGTCCATAAATAATAGATGCGATTTAAATCTATTTAATTTTGAGATGCAGATCATGTTTTCTATTTAAAATTAATCATTTTTAAGAGCAAAACAAGACATGTCCATAAAGAAAACAGTGGAGGTCTTTATCTTGTAGGTAGCCTCTGACAAAAATTTAGAATTGTAATGTTGTGTGGGTTTTACTGAATTATGACTTCCCACTTCAACAGTAAAGTTATCTTTAAAAAATACATGGTTTATCGTCACTATTAAAACCCACAGCAATTGATATTCATGAATTATGACAGGCTTCTGCTATACTGACATATTAAAATTTGTATTTTTTAAAAGGTAACGACTTTAGTATCTAACAGCCTTATCAAAAATTTATTTAAAATCATATCAGTAAATAGATTTGCAAAAACTTCCGGAGGCGTGTTATTTGGACAAATTTTACTGATGTGTACTTTGGCAAAGTGTAAAAAACTCTAATAGCTCATTCACTGATGATAACAAAACTTATCAACATTTGAAATAATCGATCATTCCCGAACCTTGAAAAATAAATCGGAACTTTTATATTAGGAAAATTATAAAAAAAAATTAATCGACGATAAATTTTCACTGTTTTCATACCAAATAGTTTACTAAAAAAAAATCCATTTCAAAATTAATCTTTATCAATATATTCTCCACATACCACACTCTGTTATCAAAGTTTTATCGCGCTTTAAGGCTATTTATCGCATGGGAAAAAGAAACGTAATTTTGTAAAGCTTTTACAACATACCTTAAGTGCAATATCATGAATATGAGCTAATTAATTTAGAATAATTTATACACGCTTACGTTAAAACTAAAAAATGTTAATTTAATTACATTTGCTTCATAAACCTGGAAACAAAACCGTTAAAATTTTCCCGAAATAATTTTGTTGACTGTTGAATCCAAGGGCGACCGTCTAAGTGGGTCCACCTCCAAAAGTTTGTTTTCTTTATTGTCTAAACTACTGTTACACAAATTATTTTCGTAACGTTTAACTGGCAAACTTAATGACATGACGACATCAAGTTAAATATATTTTAAAAGCAAATTAGATAATTAACTGATAGTTATTTTTAGTCGTCACCAGCAAATAGGGGACCATTAAAAATCTGTAACAAAATATTCCATTGGACAATGAACGCTAATATCAAATACGTGACGAAATTCATTTAGGAAATTGTACAATTTGTGTTTATTTGATAAAACTATCGATTAAGTAATAATCGTGTCGTCAAAATAAACTTTCCAAATTTTACATAAACAATCGACTGAAGGCCGACCAAAACAACTTTTTGATTGAATATAGGTGAATTAATTAAAGTGTAAAAATAGGAAAAAAAAATTGTATACAAGTCAGCAATAATTCAAGCTGTTTAATATTAACCGGCTGATTAGATAGTATGTTCAACCATTGGTTATTATCGGCCAAATCTGGACAGGTTTTCATCACTTTTTTATCTCGTTGACGTAAGATCTATTGTTGAACGCAATCAATTGATAGATGTAATTATTATATTTTGTTTGGAAGGGTATTAAAACAAAAAATCTTTTATACCGTTATTGGACAATTTTCGAGATAAAAAGAAATTATCTTATCGGATTCATATGCCTATGTTTTATCGCCCGGTTATTTAGGGCACCCCTTAATATTAGACATTATCTTATCAATAATAAACACCATCACAGCAGTATGACTCTGTCATGTGTATGTGAAAAACAATTTTTTTATTACCTTTTTATGTCTTATATTTAAATAATCTCTTATCTCATGTTTAAATGTTTATATGATTTATCTAGAGAGCAAACATTTCCTAATTTACGACAAGTTCTGCAACCAGATTTGTCATACTTGCATAATCGGGGTTATTCTATGTTCAAAAAAAACGTCACTAAACATTGACCTTCTAAAAGGAACACACACAAATGTGAACATCTCAAACAAACTATTAAAAATAAATAAAATGTTTGTTAATGCTAAACTACCGTTGTGATAAATCATTTTACACAATGGTACGTATGTCCAGACAAAAGCGGACGTTTTAAAACTTTTATTACGAAAAAATTGTATGTCTGGTGAGGCTTCATTTTCGACTAATAATAACAGAATTGCATAACAGTTTTTCGAGATAAATAATATCTGGAAAAATGTTTGAGGGCCGACCGGTGCTCGAACCCACAAAATCAATCAAAGTTTCGTAACCATAACTCTCATAACATGATCCTTCACGGTTCCACGATTAATAAAAGAAATTAAAAATGTATAATCGCCTACATCATCCATTTTACGAAACCACACCTTTCTAGTGCAAGAAGTAAGACAAGTATGCGTTTTATGAAGGCTGACTAGCGGATTCACCATCTTGCAATCGTCTTCCGATTGATGAAGAGCAGACCGAGTGACCGTCGTGCCAAATGCCGAACCGTTGCTGTAACGGTGTAACGGCCCCACGAGTCCCCTTCACCTTTTGCACTCACTTTTTGGCAACACGACCTGTCGTTGGTATTCCAAAAACGATTACGCAAGAAGTGGCCATCGCAAATTAAAATTCAATGACAATTGTCATGGACTGCAGTTTATTGAGATAATATTCGTGTTGTGACGGGAAGGAAGTGGTGACAATTATCGGCGAGATGCCCACAAGTGAAGATAATAAATTATTTATAATACTTTATCGAATGAACTCTAAGCGGATTTTACGCAAATCAAATAACTCGATGGAGTCATAAATCCTCAATTAATGCCATCAAAAAGATTAAAAATATTCGCTGCTTATTATGGTAACTATTAAATAACTATAAGCATCTTTCTAAATTCGTGGCATTTACGGTGTTAATTCACACGATTGATTATGATCATAATAAATTTTTATAACCTGTTATGATAAAAATGTCAAGAGTCATCGTCATCTATAACAGTTTCCCAACTGCCAACCTGAAAATTCTCTGTTTGGGGAGTCGTAAAAATTGTGATGTATTATGCAAAATGCTGAACTTGAATGAAAGACATTTTAGACACGATTTCACCATCATATTTTATTTTATCTTCTACTTATGTGATTAAAGGTCCACCAGGTTTTAATGAAACACAAGAATTTCAATTTTACATTATTGTACTACGTCTGTAACCTAACATGTTATTATAAATATTCATTTCAACACTGAAACAATTTTTAACACTTGTAAATGTGTACAGAGATAATTACAAATAATCTTTCCACTGGTTTCATTTTTGTATTTAACTAATGTCACGCCATAGATTTTAGTCTAAAGATCCCAATTTGTAATGGTTACCTATTCAATCTGCCACTAAAATAAATACCTATCTGTCATTAAACGAATCATCTGATTATGAACATCAAATCCCAGAAATTGTTCTTGATTTCAGATTAACATAAGTGCATTTGTCCCAAGTAACAAGTTTGTAACTAAACTAAACAAATAATATGTTCAGAATAATGACTATGTTCTCAAAACAGTAAATTTGACACCAAATAAACTGTATCAGAACCTTACTACCATTATTAAGTTATAGCCCCCAATCTAACAGCAACAATTAATTCGTCTAGTTATCAACATTATAACGGGTGTTTTTTTTTTTAATTTGACGTCAAAGCTATCCATGAAAGTTTGATTGAACCATCGTATTGAAAGTTATTAATCTGACATTTGACACTTCACCGGGCGTATTAAAAATTATGGTCCATTCACAACACACTCATATCACCGCCAACTATGACGCCAAATTTAAATAAACACCTGTTAGTATTGCCGCTAATTTCATAATTTTCTTTTCAAAATTAAAGAAAAATTATTCAGCAGTAGTCAACAAAATTTTTGTTTAATTGTGTTTCAATTTACCGTTATTCATACGTGGATAATTTTCATAAAATATTTAAATCATCAATAAATACTAGTGTCTTTAAGAAAACTGTATTTTATTTAATTTTTATTTTATTTTATTTTTATTTAACTCCCTCCCTTTTATGAAAGATGTTATACCTGTTTATTGCAGTAATCACAAGTCATCAAACAATACAATAATTGTACCCATGATTGTAATAATTAGGTACTTAATTATTACACTTTCAGGTGATTGTCAAATTTACAAATATCTAATCATTTTAAGATACACTGTATAATTAGAAATCAGAATATGAGAAAAAATCTACAATTGAAAACACAATTTTTACGTAGTTACGTGTTACGTTTTAGGGTGATTGTAGGTAAATATATATTTACGACAATCGTTTAACAGTTAACAATGTTAACAATTTGATGACAAATTTAACATTCGGGGATAAATTAAATCTAATTATTTGATAACTAAAAACGGAATAAATTGGTGACCAAAAAACACGTTCATTTAAAATGTCACAATTTAAAAAAATAGAATAACAAAAATAACAAATAAGTAACTGGTTATACCTGAATGTTATGTGGGAAATCTCTGACAAAAGAAAACATGTGAAATTCAAAAGAAAATGAATAATAAAAAATCAATTTCCCTCTCGACGCGTCACATTGCATATTTTTCCATTAACATAGCCTCAAATATGTAATACAATGTATGATACGTCGAGAAGCTGGTATTAGAGCTCGTAAAATGTCAAAAATAACCGCAATAAATAAAGTGAGTCAGAAAAAAAACTACCAGAGACCACACTGGCTCAGGAAACAGGTTAAAGCCGGCAACACCGCCAGCGTAAATAGACATCCATGGCTCATTCCGTTCGCTCTGATGCTGTTTGTGTGCAATTGCCGGATCGTAGTGTGCGGGTGGAAGACGGGGAAAATACGTCATCAGTCCTTGAACTCCATTCTAGCGCGGACATAAAAAATCCGTCATGTTTAATATGATACGCAACGTTGCCGCTGTGCTATCGTTACGCCTGCTGCCCATGGATGACCAATCTACCAACATTTTTTCCTCAATTAAAACATCATCTCTACGAGCGTTCCAGTTATGTCCGTAGCTGGTCTCTTGATTATTTTTTTTGTTAATTTCAATGTAAAATCTCGGACCGTTACTGTTCCGCTTTAGTTGCGTTAGCCATACCGTATTTTTTGATAATTATATAGTTTTTCCATAATTAAGAGCAATAATTCCATGGCGGTACCTCCTGTTGCTCGTAAATCAAAAAAGAGGCGATTTAAATGCAAGCTTCGAGAGGAAAAAATGAAACCGAACTTAAAACATAATGAAGAAAGAATGGCCGCGCGAAGTTTCCCTCAGGAACGATGGAGCCTTGTTCCGGGCGAAAACCTGCCTGGAATACGAAAAGCTCCTTTATTGATCCCAAGTCCGGAATATAAATGACCCACGGGGTTGTTGTTTTTTGGCTCGTCCAGACAAAATCCGGTTAGTGAAAATTAACCAATTTCGGGAGCTAATTTCCGGGAATTAAGCGAAAACACAAGACCAAAAAGTTTAGGATTTTGAAGATGTAGGTTACTGCATCACTAAGACAATTTTTTTACTATTGTGGGATACCTGACGTATCAAACGAAGCTTTTCAAGGTAACAGGTGTGCTATATAATACAAGGGATTACGTTTCTCGTTATAGCCTTTGCTGGTAGATCCGAATGAATTTTGATATGGAGGAGAAGGAGAAAATTACAAAACCATGTTAATTTGTAAAACAATTTAATTGTTGACTAAATGCCAACTATCTTACACAAATTTGCATACAGGAATTATATAGCCACAATGCAGCTCCCACCAGCTGTAAATTTTAAACTTTGCAACGTTAAATTTTAATGCAAAATTCATGTTCCGGTTGTTTTTACATAAAACCCTGTAAAATATCTTTTTATTCTTATTTAAACGTTTACAATAAGAATAACGTCACTGCAGTGTTTTTGTCACAATGTATACAAAAATCATTCTTTTTTTAAATAAAAATTTATTAGAAAATTTACGTATTTAATTGCAATTTTACGCTTTTACCTTTTTTGCAACATTGCTCTTTATTACCCTTGTTTATGTGTGAATGACAATGTAAGGCAACGGGTCTAAGTAACTGAATCAAATCTATTTTCTCATTAATGAAATTAGCGTTATGGCCGCTATAACCGTTCATTAAGTTGCACAATTTGAACACAATAACAAAGAAAACAATTCTCATTAAAATTTACAGTAAACTAAAATACAAATCTCAACTTGCAAAAACTAAAAGAATCTTAAAACTAGAATAATTTTTGCATTTGTTGTAACGAATAAAAACGGCAAAAAGGCATACTAAAAAACTGGTTTTAAAAGTCGTTTATGGCATAAAATTAAATTTATAATAGATTGCTTTATCAATAGACGCATCTTGAAACTTGAAACAAATAAAAAAAAATATGATTATGCCACCATTAACTCATAAAATGTCAATTAACTGTTGGCATGAAAATAAAAAATCGTAAAATTGCACCCAGTGTGAGTCCAGTTTAATTAATGCAGATATCATTAAGAAGTAATGACTTGCTAGTTTTGCAAATAAGAGAAACTAATGTCTTTAAGTCTTTGTGTCAATAACATTTGGAATCATGAATAGCTTTCACAAAACACAAGATGCAATTTACAAATTTAACCATACAACAGTTTTTGCTAGACATACTTAACCTAGTCCATGAAATTAGGTATATTAAAACAATGTTTAAGTAGTTATTACTTATAATAGACCACTAAATAAGCTTTAAAATTATTTTCAAAAGTAGGAGAGTATTATTTAGTGGTGAAATTGTATTTTGCTCTCATAAAATGCTGCAGACTTGCAGAGTTATTACTAATATGCCATCTGCGACTTTAAGAACTTTAAGAATTTAATAGAATTTAAGAATTTATATAGAAAAAAATGGGGTTGTAAATTATAATTATTATACAGGGTGATTTTAAAGTATGTGCAATTATTTTAATGGGTGATAGTAGAGCTCAAAAGAAGTCAAAGTATACTTTCATCGGTTTATTAAAATAATTTTTAAACGAATTTTTAGTTTGCTGTTCATCTTACTGAGTAACAAATACCAAATTCTTGTGAAATTCTTTATTCTTTCCAAGGTTACAAAGAAGCAATAAAAAATGATGATTATTCTACGCTCAAGTAACCAGCATGTGCCACACCTATGCGTTAGAGCGTGCAAGATAATTTTGAATATCTCGTTTGTTACTACGTGAGAACATCAAAACAATCATTTAGATTAGATAACTTTTTTCAACTGGTCTCATCACATGATAGTGCAAAAACCTGAGGTTGAGGTCATACTGATATTCCATTATTAAAGGGAGCATCTATCAAACCTACAACTTAATCAAAATGATTGCCAGGATGAAGTTATTAAGAAAACCCATCTCCTTTTCCCATTGGAAATTACATCACGAAGAGTACTTCCCTCACGTCAACAACTAATACGATCAAAGCGTGTCCTTACAATCATACTTCCTAAATCACTTCCAATAAGAAGTCGATAGACGCGAGCATAACTAATAGAAAATGAACCACAAAAAGCGTAAAATATTCCAAGAAGGTAAAAAAATCCTCCGAGAAAACAATACGTCTGCGTTGCTAAACGATGCTTGGCATCGTTTAACAGCGTCTGCCGTCCGGAACGGATCCTTCCCATTATGTATGCGTTAATTGTGTTTTCATTTTACTGAAATTCATTCAAATGTCTTTCGTTATCTGCCCTATCTGAAAATAACCAACCGAGCGCGAACTCCGTGACTGCGAAGCGTGCAGACGTAAATTTGTAAATTCACCGCCGGGAACCGAAGACAAGAGGAAGGTCGCGGGTTTATAAGAGCGGAACAACACGGCTTTACAATGAACAAGACCTTCGGACGATGTCTGGGAAAGTCGGTTTCGAATCAAGTTAATTAGCACCCAAGAAGACGCTTCCAATATGCTTCGAAACCAAAAACCAGCACTCAAAATTCCTCTTGCATTGGATGCAGCTGGTGAACTAAAATGTGCCCCTTTTGTATGATAATATGATTACGTTCCAGTGTAGAAAAAGCATCTTTGCGTGGAAAAACGTGTTACACAATGCCTTATTGTTCTAGAGAACTTTAAGATTCACACAAGACAATCATCAAATCCACATCCGTTTTCCCTGCGACTACTCAAATTTCCCACAACAGAAATGTGGACGAGACCGTGGAGGTCGTAATTCTATTTTAAAAAGGTTTTATTTTTATCAGTCCCAGTTGCATGACGACAAAACCCTTGTCGAGTAAATACACCAACGGTTCACATATGCAGATTGCACTTAATTTTCTATGGTCACGATACTGTGACTGCTTGGTAACATAAAGAGTTTCCTCCTTTCCGACTGTTCCTTCCAAGTCTATCGGAAAGGATGAACCAAGAGTGTGCTTTTAATGACGACCATCCAACCATTAGTTCTGATGAAGGGAACGTCTTCTTTTTCTTTTTCTTGTGTGGCAACTGTCTTTAACGCGAGGGTTATGCGTTAACATGACTGTGAATCGTCACGCTATATCGGTGGACGATCACGAAGAATGCCATGATGTCACGCACTTGAACAGGTAGCGTGCTCGAGAGCAAGTTGCATGTTCGCCAAATTAATATTAAAAATGCAGGGTTTCGTGTCGGATAGTGACTGTTAACACGCCCAAGAGAACGGTGCAATTTACGACATATGATTTTACAGATATATTGGAATTGTCCCCATTTGCATCATTTGTTGTAGACCAACTCAAACTCTGCTTCTCTATAAGAATTCAAGTTAAGAAAATACAAACTTTTCAAGTTTACAAAAATCATCTCTCTCAAAAGTGACACAAAATAGCACAAACAACAAAATATTCAATTTGCGTTTGGTGTACTTTTAGACAATTAACAAGTTAATCCAAATAGAAATAAAGGAAGATACACAGCAATGTACGCAAATAGTTTATTTACACAGTTGGCAAAAAATTCCTTGTCGGCGTTGCAAATTCCAAGGATAACAACGTTCGCCGTGAATCAGAACGATGACGAAATTAGCAAGTTTCTGGAAGTGGTGCTTGAAAACCGAGAAAACGAAACCTTCTCATATCTGATTCTGTATTAGCTCGGCGGTGGCTAGCAGGAATATTTCTTTATAAATTGCCCCTTTTTCAAAGTTTTTGTTTCGTCCAATCGAGCTTACAAGAGTTTATAGAGTGAGACGAGCGACTAGTATGAAACTTCCACGAATTGCACAGCGAGAACCTGAACGTGACAGGATTCGAAACGTCGCAAATGCGAGACGAATACGTGATTACCACTGCGGTCTCCTGCCGTTAAACCGGTTCCTGCAAAACCAATAAATAAAACATAAACCCCGACGGGGTTGGCATTCTCAACGTAAGTGGAGTAACCGCGTTATTTCTCGTTTTAAATGTCCTTTAGATGGGCGAAGAAACAACGATCCGGTTTGCAGGAACAGACGATGCTTTATTACATCGCAGGAGTTTAATCAAAAGGGGAATTAGTTTTAACTATTCCACTGTGTGTGTCAATATTTCAGAGCATGTTCGTCCTTTTTAATTGTTATCACGGGCGAAATTAAACATCTGCTGTCTGTATCCCCGTCACGATTTCGCTGGTGAATCCTTTGAAACTTTCACGCGGTTTCCTGATGTTACGTGGGATTTAGTTTTCGATGGCGTCTTCGAGATTATCCAACGCTATTTGCCCACCATTTCCATTTATTACTCATTACAAATGATAATGACACACACGGCCAATTAGCAACACCGGATTCTCTCAGGTCACAGCAAAATATGAGTGAAAATAAAATTCAAATTTACAGTTAAACAAGTTTGTAAATGAATTTGTCACCACAAAAGCAAGCATAATTAATTACACACACGTTACAAAAATTAAAACGTCGAAAGATGATACCTGGGTGATACATAGGTAAAAAAGTTTTATTGGCACGTGTAAATTATTATTACTTAAGAATTAATTAATAACACCAATAACACCAAATCATATTTATTAATATTAAATAAATACTTATGTGTCGATTAATTTTATTAAAACTATATCAACGAGTACACTATTTACCTATACTCTGCATCTCCTCACAATAAAAAATGTTTGCTCTTTTGAAGATGCGTAAATTAAAAAAAAAGTGGAACATAAAAAGGTTCAAAAGCATCATGAATGAAATTAAAAAAAATCTTTTCGAGTTGTGAGACGAATTAAAAAAAATATTTAAGAATTACATTCCGACAATACAAAAATCGTAAAATTATTTTTTGGTCCTCCCTCTAGAAGCGTTCATTTTGCATTAGTCAAAATCGTCCAAAAACAATCCTATTGAAATCCTATTAAAAAATTACCAAATGTTGGAAATGTTGGTTATCCGTTGGTTATCCTTCAATGACAAGTGATGGTTTCATTTCACAACAAATTTAATATTATGATGTATTGAATATTTTTTTTTATTTGGAATTTAATTTGGACATTGTGTTGCCAGTCTAAATACTCGTACGTGTAACTTCACTAGCGCAAGTTATTTAAACTTTTTTAAGAACTTTTGAGGACAATTTAAAATTGGTCGGTCCAAAAAATAGCACACAGACAGAAACTGTCTTGCAAGTGCTTGCACTTGCGCAAACCGTGCTTACACTTGTAAAATGACAGTTTCTCCCTTTGTGATACAAATAACTATTGAGTTTAGAAAAAGGTAAAATTGTGCTGCACAATTTTTTACGAACAAAGAAAAAAAACACATCAAAAGTCTTTCCATGAAATACCTTTACTTCTTCGATATCGCTCATTAATTTAGTGACCATCATTAAATCAGCAGGTGCAGGTAGCATGCCCACATTAGAATAAAGTATAAAATAATATCAGTTGCTTTTCCATCCAATTATGTTAAAAGTCAAGCTGATGGTACTACCTCGCATAGATAATAAAATCGAACAAACAAGCATTACCTGTTATACTTGAATAAATTTATAAGAATAAAAATAGGTGTCAACCTGACGTCATTTGCAACACTCCTTCAATTAAGCAAAACGTCGATAATCATTTTCATAATTAAAGAATCCGAGAGAATAATAAAATAACCGAAAACCTCCCCGAACAGCAGACCTGTTTAATAATTCATCAATTATAAAATTTCAATTTGAGACCAAAATAGCCACCCGAAAGAGTAATTTGTCTTTTCATATGTACAAATGTCAAGATAAAACACATTTTTTGAATTATTAATAGAAATTAAAAACCAACCCCCAAAACCCGTGTTTTTATAGTCTATTATTATTATCATCTCAGCATCTGAGTGCAACGAATAGCTCATCCATTTCCGTGTTATTTCAATCAACGACGAAAATCCGGCAACTGAGTCGGACTACGGCGCAATCTTCCTGAATCAATTCTCTGCTATGTGGATCGTTCCCAGGACCGCGGGGTAGGTCCAGCTCGCTTCTGTGACACCTACAATCAATACTTGTGCCTGTGAGGGTGTTCCGCATATTGATCGGACCACCACCATTCTGACACTGTCTCTTTTCTATCAGCTTTCGCTGGAAAACCAATGAGGGAGAAGCAAGAGGAAGTCCACTTGTTTTCAACGCATCGCGTGCCGCGAAATGCAACATCCATGAACAATTTAATAATATTAGTTAAGCTTTCCGCAGGGAAAATCTAACGCAGCCACTTTCAGTTTGATCACAACATAATGCCCACAAAATTTTCATCATTTTTCTTTAACTCGGAAACTATAATAAATAAGACAGGCCCGTAGCTAGAAACAATTTTTAGGTAGGGCGCCCAAAAATTTTAGTGGAGCTAAAACAATTCTGCATTTTTCAAAAAAACCTCGAACAGGTCGATTTTATGTTTTAAATGCTATATTTTGACATCATTTTTGACGTCATTTTTAATTTTTTTAAATGACAACTGACATTTTTGTTTAAATAGTAAATTTTAAATAGTACACATCTTTGTCTTTCTAGTAATAAGGAAAAAAATAAAAAAATAAAACTAAAACTTTAAAATAAAAAAAATATTGACAATTATACAAAAAATAAACACTTAATATAAAACCTAAACATAAAAAAATAAAAACAAAAAATAATCACCCCCTATAAAATAAAGCGCGAAAAACTTTTTGTATAAAACTTTCTATAACTTTTTTAATTTTTTTATTTTCTTTTCTTCTTATTTGCATTTTTTTGCCTAATTTTTAAAATTTTTTTATGCTTACCAGAAAGATAACAATACTATCTAAAACACTAATAAAACATATCGGTTGCACTTAAAAAAATAAAATCGATCTGAGAATTTTGTTGAAAAATGACTCATACAGAGATATGGATTTTGTGCGTTACTAGTTGTTAGAAAAAACAAAGTTTTAAAGTAGGCTTCAGAATATTCAAAGTAGGGCTCAACCCTACTTGGCCCCCCACTAGCTACGGGCCTGAAATAAGGTTTCCCTTGTTTATTTCCTTTTTTATGTATTTCCTCATTATATTGGGTGAACAAAACTTAATTATAATACTCTGTGTTTAACAAAAATTATCACAAAATTATAATTTTATTTCTAAATATGTAATACATTACGTTGCGCCGTACTTTAGAATGTTGCAAATAAAGCTCGTGATACAGATTTTTTTTTCAATAATATGCTAATTGTTTTTATAATTTTTAAGAAAGTTTAGAAAAATATCAATTATAAATTTCTTAGATTTGTATTTGCTCTGCTAGACTTAATAAAACAAGAAAAATGCCTATAATAAATATTATTATTAATGATGTGCATCACCCGTTGAAAATATTAAAAGTTGCCATTGCGTCAGATAAAATTCAGCTGAACCGAAAAGAGGAAATTTCGTTATTATAAAATTGTTATCACGATAAGTATTGAGCAAATTTGTTTTTGTGATATGCAATTATAGAAAGTGAATTTCTGCAATTCTGTCGGAAATCCCTTGTAGATATTAAGAAGAAAAAGTGAAAATATTTGAGTCAAAATTCTTTCATCGTTACGTAACTGTAACCGTTAGGTTAATTTTTCGCCAAAAAAGTCACCGATCTGATGTTATTTTTAACTGTATCAATAATCAACTTTGGCAATTCAGCCTCCGGCAATAATATCAGTTATAATTAATCTCTTGGTGCTGCTAGCATCAACCGTAATTATCCGATGAGAAAAACGAATTTTACAAACAAAACCGGTAATTTTAATAGAATCAATTCCTGTGGGATGATGGATGGTCGTGGATTTATCAAAGTCGTGAAACCGCAAACGAGCATTGCAATTACAAGTCCGTAAAACGTTTGATGGTCGGTCAATAATAATCGCAGCTGTTTTACGTTTTGTGTTAATAAATCCCGACCATTGTTGAGATGGCTGTTTGGTTAGGTGGATACGTGGGTGCAGATAAGATCTGGGCACGGTGCAGCGACGTTAATCGGCGTTACAGCAGGCGAACAAGAATAATGGGAGATTTCTCGATTTCTCCCCCGTCTAGACCGTACAAACAACAAAATCGAAGCAGAGCTTTCATCTTCCATTCAGGATCCGGGACTTGCGCCGTGCTCCAGACCCGGTTAATTCATCCAGTCGATAATGCAACCACGTTGTTTTTCCCTCGTCGGATCAATCTTCGAAACGCATTGTGCTGCTACGCACTCACCCCCAGGATACGCAACGGACGAACCCAAAAATGGGATGCGCACTCGACAGATGCAACGGATATTCCGGGAGTAGGACGTGGAAAAACCCACGTCGTTTATTTTTCAAGAGAGGATAGAGACCATAAAAGCACTAGGAGTCTTTAAAACAATGCTGTAAAGTTACATGCAGCGCAACTGTTTAAATTTCTTCATAAAGCAGTTTATGATAGCGATGTCATTACCAGAGATTGCGAAAAACGCCGTGGGAGAAACAATCTTTATGCTGCAATATTAAAAATCTAAACCAAAAGATTCCCGATTAAATGTTATTGTTCTTTTTTAATCTGTTTTATCAATTATTTGTTTCTTGTTATCAATGATTCCAAAAATTCAAAAATTCCAAACCAGTCACAACAAATATACTAAAAATTGATACGCAAACATGCAATACCTATACCAAGAAATAAAAATGATAAGCATCAGAAAGAAATAAACAACCATTTTTAAATACATCACATCAAGAAACAAAACTTACATACTACCTTACATCCATGATTAAAAGGCTTTATAACTTGACAAAAAGTAAAGCATTTAAAAAACAAAAAACACCTATTTTAAATTTGTAATAATAATTAATAATTGTAGGTAGGTATAATTCCACACAAAAACAAAAACTTTTAAATCTTGATATCTCCAACTTTTGTAAAATTGAAATAAATTATTACACAACACAAAAATAAATAACACGTATTGTATTTTAAATTTTTATAAAAATGAAAAAAACCAAAACTGTCCAACAGAAAAGAGAATGTCTTTTTCTTAAAACCCTGAGAAAACTTAGCAGACAGATGGTTTTATGAATATTTTGAGATTTTTATAAACATGATGCGTAATTGCTTAACTGTTTGTTCATACTAACAAAGTTGACATTTATGTACTTGTTAATAGCAATTTTTCAAAACAAATTTTTTACCACGTTACCAATTATAAAGTACGTAAAAGCTTTTCAATAATTTGTTGTCCAAGATATTTTTTGTTTAAATTGTGCACTACTAAACACCCCATTTTTTCATAAATCTCTTGGAAAAATAGTAAAAAAATAAACGTTTTGTCTGAAATGGAAATAATCCATACCGAAACAAAAAACTGTGTAGTAAGTTGACAAAATTTTAAAAACACAGTTTTTAATTGATTTTCTCTCTTTGATAAATAAAAAAAATATATATGTGAGCGCAGAAGGTAAAAAAAAGTAGTTGCCTCCTGTGAGGTTTGAACTCACGACCCCTGGTTTACGAGACCAGTGCTCTACCACTGAGCTAAAGAGGCTAGTGATGATGTCGCTCTCCTCACCATATCAAATGCTACATTCAATTCACAATCAACTTTCTCACTTTTAACAACAACAAAGGGTCAATAAAACATCAAAATTGACCTTGTTGAAGTATCCAAATAAAACCTTTTGTGTCGATCATTACAAAAACTCGACTTCCTTGTATTTCCACACCTTTTTTAATGAGAGCCTGACATTTACCCATTATGTTACTAATTTCAAAAAGATTACACACATAATCATTATTAGACCACATGAATTGTATAACGTGAGCGTTAAATTAAGATTTTTGTTACATAAAAGACTTTTTATTGTTCACTGCCATCTATTTATGGAAAGATTAATGCGGTTATGAAAACTTGTCAATTGCAGGAGATCTATCTTTATCTAATAACACATAATTGATTCGAATCGTGGGGGTTGAGTAATTGCTTTTAAAATAATAATTGTTAATTGTGGGATGCACTGACAGTAGGTATACACTGTGTTACAATATGAAAAAATCACAATTTACACCTATTTCATCTCAAAAATACAAAAGGGTAAACATTACAATCACCTGACGTTTTGTCTTTGGCAAAGAATAGGCGTCATGTAATAAAATTTAAAACAATGAAATTTTATCGAAACAAACATCTCTGTATTTATTTGTCGCACGTCTTTTGGGGTTATAAATCTCATGTTTCTTACAGCGAAAAGTGTTTAAAGTCTTGAGTAGTATATTAAAATGTTACTTTTGAATCAAAGCATTTGATACACAAAAAAAAACCATTGAAAATCATCTAAAATGAAATATAAGCATGATTTTGGATGATTTTCGTCAACCAAATGAGAGTACAGAAGTAACATTTGAGATATACTACTATCTTGTAACAACTGCGCAATTGCTACGCAAAAACTTTAATGAAATCAGGTCATTATTGCGCCCCACAAAAGCAAATTATTAAAAAAATATGAATGGACTTTTCCCTTTATGATTACCCATACGAAGGGTCTTATGATTTTGAAGAAGCCTTGGAAGACACGTGTGTGTGTGTCACACAAAGAAACTTCTTCCATAATTCCCCTTTTGTGTCCAGCTCGATGGGCACTCAGGTAGTATTCGCCATTGCACAATACCTACGACGCAAATTTTACACATCCATGGCCGTAGACTCACCAATCACTCGATAAAAGCCTAAATAATGCAAACTCCGGATCAATTAAATAATTAAGTGGAACGTTATAGCCACCTAGACCAAAAAAAAAAACAACTGCGAGAATATGAAAATGTCTATTGATTGGCCTTTTTGAGAATAAATCAGCAAGCGTACGCCTATGTTGTCGAAAGTAAAAAACGTAAAGTGTTGCGTGCGCCAATACGGCGTAGTAGAGAAGTCTAGAAAGGAGGCACGCGAGCAAAATGTGGAACACAAAGACGCCCTCGACAGCTGCTCGAGGAAAATTCACGTTTTAAAGACATCTGCGACTGAAAAATAAAGAAGCAAGGGAGGGTTGACGATACAAAGGTAAACTGACGTAAGAAAGCAAAAAAAATATATCGAATTCAATTGAGATGAAAGGGAAAGGAATCGGGTTGGAATTTATTCGTGTTGGATTTCGGACGAGTGGAGAAAAGGGGTACCCACGTAGAAAGGACTTAAGTTTTGCCACAAAGTCGGACTTAAACCATTATAACTTATGACAGTAATTAAAAATCATGGCGAAGAAGTGAAAATTAATCATAAATGAATAAAAGAATAGACATTAAAATACAGAAACTTATAACACTTAGCCAAATGTGACATAAATCCCTAACAAACAGAAGGTTTTCATAAAAAAATTCGTTACAAACATGTTTCATCACTAATGAAGGATAGATAATTTATAAGTGATGATTTGATGAAGTTTAGAACTATCCAACAAATTAAACAAAGATGTTCATTCACCTCTAGATATAAATAATGAAAAGACTATTTTAAATTAAAAAAGCCTTAACACATAAAACATAACATACGCACACATATGGTACACTTCCATGATTTCTTTGTGAAAATACAGCTTTCAAGAATTTGATAGAGAGATCTGATGTTTCAAAAGTAATTTTTAACTTTTATCAAAAAAAAAACAACTGAAAAGGTAAATTGAAGAATGCATAATAGTTGTTAGATAAATATTCTGACAATGTTCTTAAAATAAATATATCACAACAATCGTTATCAAGATTTTTTTTAAATTATAAAAAAAGTAAGTAATACAAAATATAGAAATGTATTTTTTTCGCTTCCTATACAAAAACCACTTTGTTTCATAGCAACAATTTTTAATTTTAGCATCGTTATCAAGCTTTTGAACTTATCTCAATTAAGGAAGATGGATTTGTTATCACCTGTTATCTTAATTAGCGTATTGTTTCTAAATATGTTAATAATGTTAATAATTAAACAAATTTCGCCCGCAACATCAAAAGTAGATTGTAACAAAAACAAAATGTTTTATTATTATTTATAGTGCTAATTACTTTGAATTTAAATAGTGTTTGGGTCATGATGATTAAAGCTAATTAATTTTGTACACACGATAACTTGATAATGACAAATTCTAGAAAATGTAATAATAATAATCAAACACAAAATTATTTACTTGTGAGAAAACAATAATTGTTTCGTCTAGATCGGTTAAGAATGATAAAACAAAAGATTACACTAAATTTATCAAAAATAAAATAAATATGATCGTTATCAGTTGATAGAAATAATCCAACACGAACTAGAAAATCAATTTATCGTTTAATAAAATCTCAAATAAACAACGATTGCGTATTTTCTTTTTAAATTTTGTTACAGACATGCAGATTTCTGTAAATATATTTAGAAAAATTGTATTCGTTTCATTCACGTGCTGCAAAAATAGCTTTTCCACCGTCGATTCTAATTATAAATTAATAAAATAACGATCTGTCAACCACAAAATTGTAGTTGCATCTTGAAATAATACAGTGCGACTTTACGATAAATGCACCAAAAAAGTAGATAATTTCATTAGGAATTAATAATCAAGATGAATAAAATATTCACTACAACTTTTTGGATATTAAACAGATTGTTTGGTACTAAAATAACTGGCTTATTTTAACCCGTTTAATATACACAACGCATTGTACCATAAACAAACTTCCACATGAATACAAAATGGTTAGAGAATTTTCCATACAAACCCAAAGCAGCCTGAAAATTATGTTTCTAAAGCACGAAGCTGTATTGATTGAAATCTAACTGTGTCGTCATCCTGGAAATTATTGAAAAACGTTTTTCACTATTTTACTTACCTCTGACACACTTTTCACTTGCAACATTTTTTCAACTATCTATTTAAAAGATAAATAAAAAAAAATAGGACGCAAATTCTTTTCTTAAACGATTTTCCACACAGGTAATTTTACGACCAATAAAAATTTTATTGGTTTAACAAAAGCAACCGAGATCAGGTACGCGATTTCGCCTGATTCATTTCTTACTATTTGACAATTCGAGATAAAACTTACCCTATTGTTCCGTCCGGAGAATGAAGTGATTCTAAAGAAATAAGATTATCTAAAATATCACGGAATAAATAATTACACTTACCAAAAATTACTTTATCGCCGATTTGCTTTCTTTGAGGCGAAGCAGGACGAATCTTCGTTGGCGTTTTGTCACCCCCTAGAGTATCTGACGACGATGCAAATCTTGCTTTTACTTGAAGTCTATAATTGTAGATTTCTTTTTGCAAGTCGTTGATTATGTTCCTCGCGTCGTCCAAACATCGCGACTTTTGAACCATCAGCTCCTCTTTTAATTTTTTCACATAATCATCGTTGTTTATGTCCAGTTCTTGAATTTTAGGCTTGTTTTGTTTAATTTCGCTTTTTAATTCTTCAATGTAAAAATCAACACATGGTTTCTGTAATTTGGTTTCGGTTTCTCTTGAACTAGGAGATGGTGCAATTCCATGAACGCACGGTGTGCACCGAGGGGGGCGTAAAGACACTCTAATATTGCTACTACTGCTCATATTACACAAGTTTGTCTTAATTCTGTCCTGTTTTTGACTAAGACATGCTGGCATTCTTGATTTCTTCGTTGCGAGGTTTTTGACATATGAATTGGAAACGGCGTATGTTGGACAGCAAGTGGATTTGTTGTTAAACTTTACACAAGATTTTCCATTAACATAAGCACGAGTCTTGTTATTTTCAGCAGAAGAACTTAGAAAATTATCTACGAATTTAAATACTGGGTGTAGATGTAAGTATCGACTACCCTCAGGAAGGTGTTCGGAACATTTAACTTCAGGAATATGCCCTTTTGTTTCTCGGGCAGGATTCGGTTGAAAGTGCTTAATTACTGTTACTTCAGGCATTTTTGTGCTTTGCTGCAACACACCTAGGCTCATGTTAGGCTTCCTTTGGGGCACCGTTTTCATTTCTTGAATGTAAACAAACTTTTAGGTTAGGTTGTTTTGATTTCGACATAAGTGTTTAAATTATATTAATATATCGACGATTCACCAATTTTACAGCAAATCACATTTTTGAGACCTCAATGCAATTCTGTTTTATACATTAATGTGAATAAATTCGAAGAACGCGGGCAAAATTTACTAAAATTTTGACAATCACAACCATAGATCGGGAATTTTAACAAACTAGCGTCACCTGGTGGTCACTACGCCAGTACACATTACAGGTAACAGAGTGTTTGTATTTGATTTGGTGTAAAGAGTAATTACAAGATCTTTACATAAAAGCCTACACAGACAAGAATTAGTTCTACTAATCTTGCCGTAAATGTTTCTTCACTCTTAAAGTAGGTAAGTGGAAAATTTCCGTGTAAATTTTAGGTTACATTTTCACAATCAGAAATACTTAATACCTTGGTAAATTTATAATGTTTAAATTAAAATGAGTAACTCTTTCTAGTTAAGCACAGGTTGTTATAAAAAGTTCGTCTTTTTTATATTAACTTTGTTCGAAACCAAATGAAGAAACCGCTGTTTTTATTCATTTTATTTTATTTTATTTTTCTGATTAATTCTCATCTGTCATCTTTCGTTTTTTGCACTAAAATGAAAATATTTATTTCGAAAACATAATGCAATAATTGTGAAGCCTTAAAATTTTTTCAATAACATAAATAACCGAATGAACATTTCCCGCCATTTTAGATGACACTTGACCATTTGTTGGTCTAGTGGCGCCCCTAACAGGAATTACAACGTGGTACTTTTAAAAAGTTACAGCTGAATGAACTTCTCAAAAAAAAACATTTTAAGACTTGGTTTAGGCCTTTTCACCAATTTGTTTAGTTTTAAAGATGTGTTCTAGTCATAATTATTATGTAGCATACTTAGGTACATAAACAACTCTACACACTACTATACATAAAAAAGATACACCATTTACATTTATTGTTGTTCTCTGTACAAATATACATTTTAGATAGAAGTAACATTAGATATAATTAGTCTTAGATAATTATCAGTACATTGCCTTGAAATTTTTCACGCCATCATTCCCAACTAATCGAACAAAAATAAAATAAATTATCTACCCCCCAAAATAAGTTAAGCAATTTTTCTCCTTATAACAACACTGTGCCAATTTGGACAAAAAGAGACAAGCATTTTCAACTTAATACAAAAATCGACCTTTGCTTCATTCTTAATCCGAATCAAATAAGTGTTGATATCTCCTATTTTACTGACAAGTTAGAAAATAAAATATATCTGATATATTACATGCAATTGCCAAAAATAATCACAGCTTAGATACTAAGTACATCTAATATGACACATGGGATTGTAACCATGCCATAAAAGCTAAACTTGCCTAACTACAATAAATTCGGATAAAATTTCTAATAAAACTGATCAACTCTCCATTATTTTCAATCTTGAGTTTTTGTAGGCTCTATTAGAGATTCGTTTGGTAATTTTAAGTGCAAGGCATTGATGAGTACCCTTTACTTAAATGAAGTTTTTGTTTATTGATTTGAAAGATTAAAAATAAAGGAGAACTAATAAATAGTATCACGGGTAAAGTAACAAGTGTAACAGTACTTTAAATTTGTAAAAAACATCAACAATCACTGTTTAAAATATGTGGTACACGACGTAATGTACCAATATAATGAAATATAAAAAACAAAATCGATACTGCGGGTATTATATTATAATAAAAACAAATATACATAGTCTCTGTAACGATATTATATAAAATTAGTATACATGTAACCGTACGAATATTTTTTTCATAATTTTTTCTTAGTTTATCATGTATGCTGACATAAAATACATTTTTATAATATTCTAATTTATATCTACAAAGGTCACAAGATTAAGTACATCAGTGCATAGATAAAAATTAAGTCGAAACCTTTCTGTAGTGACGAAAACATATAAAATGGAAAGAGAGGACTGCCACTTTCTAGTACAGTAGTTCAACTATAAAAATTAATCTCCTATCTACACTCTCTAAATAAATGTGCATAGATTTCGTGCTACAAGGAATGTTTAAATCGTTTGGCTTGTCATTTTAACATTACGTTTTGAGATAAATAATCCTTGTCTAAAATAATATAAAATAAAAATACTATCAAAAGTGATGTCAAATAAATAAATATTCGTAAGTACTCGTAGAATGCACCAAAAATAGCGTTACGTTTGTGCTGTAATACGTATTTAAAATATGCTCCTGCATTTCCCTGGTTCATAGTTAAATAATTTTTTATGGTGCTGAAAATAATGCCTACAAAAATATAATACTATAATGAAATATATTTTTTGATGGTCACAACAGTTGCTTTGGTCATTTTATATTAAAGTGGATGCCTCTTCATCTGGAATGTTATTTAAGTCGTTTTCGTCGTTGCGCCAATAGAAATATGGTGGTCCTTCAGATATGCAATATTTCATGTCCAGTGGTGTACCTTGCTCGACGTAATATATTATGTAAAAGTTGCACATTTCATTATCATGTTTA
Organism: Tribolium madens; assembly: GCF_015345945.1. Lineage (NCBI taxonomy): Eukaryota > Metazoa > Arthropoda > Insecta > Coleoptera > Tenebrionidae > Tribolium > Tribolium madens. The sequence goes on along the minus strand of NW_025400985.1, from coordinate 5,003,865 downwards.
GGGCTAAAAAACAAAGATTGATTACAATGCAGAAGATGAAGAAAGTTGTACATTATGTATGGCATACATAACAAATACTTACCCTACGATAGTATATTCGGTTTTATTAGTGCTGTCCATTGTACATCTGGCTGCCTGTGAAATATTTATTATTCCCAGATGTAAAAGTAGCTTTACAACTTACAAGTCTGTCTCCGTATCGTATAGGGCCTTTGTTAAAAATAGGATAAAACATTTGCGGCGTATTGGGATTACGTTTTCCTAAAAGTGACCAATGATCCATGCCAGATTTATCTCTATGAACACTGTAACCGGATACAACTCTGCCTAAACTGTGCGTGTGTGTTCTATAGGCAAAAGGATAAATAGTTTTCTTCTCTCTAATTTGACAAAGCGTTTCCATATGTGTCACAGAACGTGGAGGAATAGCACCACCAGTTCCTAGTAGCAAAACTCCAGCTAATTTACTTTGTCTAAAATCAAAACTTTAGAATTGTTTCAAATTCCTAAAATTCTACTAACGGTTCCTCCGTGTATATGAGATTCAAGCCCGAATTATCACTTTCATTTTCTAAAAAAAAAACATTTGTCGGTATTTTACCTAATAAAGAAGCTTCATATTACCTTTAAACTTCTTCGAGTAGTGAATTTGTAGAACTAAGTATTGAATTTTTGTCCCTGCTCCGACTTGAAAGCCAACGTTTTCGGGAAGTTTCAATGGTTTGGCATTCAAAGCCCATGCATAAATTACCTAAAGGGTTTCTCATCACTAATTCAGGTTGCAAAGTAAAAACTTACATTTGACCCTTCTGCGCAAGGATTCGCTTTTCTTAAACTTGAACTAGAATCCGATGCCATTTCGCCGCAATCCCTGTGAATAAGAAACAAATGAGGAGGTCATAAGGAAGCGTTTTTTTCAAAAGTCTATACATATTTCAAATTTTGATTGTAGAGTTACAAAAAACATTGTTGCTGCTCTAGTGCAGCGTTTCGGACCAATAACAGTAGCAAAAAGTTAAGAAATACTACTTTAGCGCGTTCTTCTCACAAGGGTAGCAACAAAATATTTCATTTTTATATTTTTACTTAAAATTCAATTTGTAGTAGTTATAACTTCTAAGTAGTTTATTAATTTTTTTTTGTGAATTAGATTACAAACATGGTGAGAAGCATTTCCGAAACAGTAACACAAAAAAACTTACCAGTATGTATCAGTGGTTCCAGGTTTTGAGCACCCAAAAACAATCATGTGGTGGACGACATCCATTGTAGCAGTTGGCTCAAAACCCACTAATTTTTATTATCAGTATTGTTTTTATTAAAAAAAAACATATTTAAAGCTTACCGATGTAAAAACTTTTGTCAGGGACTACTCGAACGGGAGTGCAGAAATATGACTCGTCCTAAAAATTATTATAAAGCTTGCAACAAGTCTACTATTAATCAAAGCAAAGAAATTAAGGGAAATATTTACTTCTTTTATAAAAACAGTCCAATTAGTGTAATTTTTGTGAAGTTTTGTTACAACAATAATTTTGATGGAAGCGAAAATTGAAATATCTTTAAATTTAGAGCCAATTTAGTCGTCAGAATTTTTTCAGATTACTGAACCTTTTTAGCTGTTTTATAAAAAATTGATATTCATAAAAATATCGTATAAGTACTAAAATTTATATTATCAGAGCTTATGCATAGATATGTTTTATGTATTTTAAACACCTTGTGGCCAAGGAAATGTAGTAAAATGTATTGCAAAATGTAAACAAAATAATTCAACAGTTCCAACACAATAACACAAACATAATTAACTCTACCACATTATAAAATATTTTTTAGACATGAAAACGCTATTGTTATGAACTGTCAAGATTTTTAGATAATGTTTTTCCTGTTTCCTCTATATCATAAAAAATCAAAGGATGAAAAATTATGAAACTCAAGCCATGTTAGTAAAATAAATTTCTGTTGTTTAATAATCGATTTGTGTTTGTAATTTCCTGTTCCAATGTGGTACACTATAGGAATTGAATATTTCCCGCAATTTTCGGCTAAGTAAGTGGACCATTCTCATCAATGGAACTACTGAACTAGGCAACCACACGAACATAAACCAATTAACAGTTACTCACCCTGTCAGGATAGACATTGGGCATACGTAAAGGGAATTTTTTCACTTCTAGAGAACATGTTACTTGTATTAAAATTAAAACAGCACCCACAATATGTAGCGTATGTCTTCCTCCCATGCTTCTACTAATCGATCTAAGTTACAGGTCGCATTTTGTTCTGTTAGTTCTTTCAGTAACCAACCACAGTCAATAACCAGCAGAGTGACGTCAACGTGTAGGCGGGAATTTCAATTAAACATATGGTGGTGTTTGTTCTTAGATAAGTAACTCTTGTGGTTAATTAGTATTTATATACTGAAGTGATTGGTATTTTATAAGGGTTCAAATAATTGTAAAGCCATTTTTGTAAACAGTATGGGGAGATCAGATTTACATTTATTGATTCTCAACTGAAGAAAGGAAAAAGAAACACTGTTCATATACTCAAGTACAATATTTAATTGTAAATTATTTGAAAACTCAATGAATAAAGTTTTATAACAAATATAAATTAAATAATACTTATGTAAGAATTAAAGAATAATTTTAAAGAATATCATTTATGGGGCCGCTATCGGGTAGGCAACCAGTAAACCAAACTATATTATTGCTTTAATAAACTGAGTCTGTCGTAGGGAAAAAGATTTTTTATAAGTGATAAAAACTGTAGATTTGCTGTGCATACAAAAACACATTATAATTGCTTACATTTCTTTTGAATTAAAATTACAGTTCAATATAATTGTTTACAGTTTCCTATTTTACCTACCTGCCTATTGAGTGACAACCAGAGATTTTCCTAACCTCAAAAATTTTCCTCGTGAAAATCTCAACAAAAACTTTAAATTAAGATGAATGTGACACTCCCCCCCAGTGCAGGCCTCGAAAATGTCGATGCCGAACAAGTTAAAACGGTAATTGAAAAAGCGAAACTTTTCCAAATCTGAAAATTTGTATTTTCCAGTTTAAAGATTTTTTAATCTCTTACAATAAATTAGCTGAATTGTGTTTCACCGACTGTGTTTCGGATTTTACATCTCGGAATATTAAAGGGAGTGAAGTGGGTAACATGTATTTTTGTTTCTGTTTATTTTATCTGCTTATTACAGGATCGCTGTGCGTTAAATTGTCTAGAAAAATTCCTTAAAGTAAACCAACGTATTTCTCAAAGATTCCAGGAATTCCAGATGCTTGCCAATGAAAATGCAATCGCAGCGGCACAAAAACTCGGTCAAAATCCGACCTGAACGATAATTTATTTGTGTTTGTTATTGATTTGCTAGTTTGTTATAAAATATAGTTTCATCTTTAAATTTCCGTTTTTTCGTTTTTCATCTTTGACAACAGTGGGTTTGATTGTTTTGATAAAATTGAGTATCCTCATTCGTTAAATGAACCACGTCATTGTCAACAGAAGCAGGAAATTGTAAATTTTCGTGATTTTCCACTGCTGCATTTATCAGTGTTAACATTGCCTCATCTGCAATAAAAAATAAATTACTACATTTGTATAACATTTAGTTTTACCTATATGGACATTATCCTTGGCCGAAGTGATAAACCAAGCTAATATGTTATACTTTTCGCAGAAATGCACAATTTCTTGAGGCAGTGTTGCAATAGTAATATCACCCTTATTTGCTAAAATCACCACAGGTACAGGAACACCCCCCGGCAAATGTACTTTTTTACGAAGATCGAGTAACCACTAAAGAAAAAATATGAATAAAACAATAAAATTTTCATATTTTAATACCTTTTCTACCGACTTAAAAGTCTCGGGCCTTGTCAGATCAAAAACAATAGCGGCAGCAACTCTAAAAAATAAAAGGGCAATAATGAATGAATAATTGTTCTTTATCACAATGTCCTTGAATTTATGAATTAACGTAATTGTAAAACTTCCTTACGCATATCTGTAGTATACACCTGTCAAGTAACCAAATCGTTCATGCCCCGCAATATCCCATAATTGCACATTAACTTGAGTATTTTTATCCCATGTCAAAGATTTTATTGCGAAGTCGGCGCCGATTGTAATTTTGTATGAAGAAGAAAATGTACCTACATGTAAAAAAAATCGGATTTAATTAAAAAAATAAATAAGAGATGGCTTAGTAATCTACATAATGCAATGATAACAGATAAAATTCTTGTCTTTTCACCTCACTTTTACAATACGCTGAAAATTTTATCGCTGGGGAGTAAATAAAATAATGAAGTTGGCGTTTGGCAGATTTTGTATCCTGAGGGTTAATTTTTTTAAAAGGACTAGTCTATTTTCTGAACGATTTAAATTTCGCTTCCTTCCCTATTCATACAGTTAGATATTGATTAGACAAAGTATGTAAGGAATGCGGTTTTTATCGATTATTTCAGGAATTCGTGAAATACCCCGAACATATTAAATACACATAAAAACTTGTTTATCTTTAAATCAGATTCTTATCACTCACCATCAGCGTACCGCCTAATTATAGAAGTTTTCCCTGAAAAAAATAATAACTTTAAATTATCCATCCTTTAGCAAAATTGGCAAAAATACCAACTCCAAAATCTCCAATGACTAGAATTTTGAAAAGTAATTCCTTTTTACGAAATCTGAGTAAAAGACGCTCATCTTCGGACAAACTAGACTGGAGCGATTCTTCTCCAGAGGCACAATATTCACTATCCATGAGCAAAGTTTGTCATTTCAAAAAACACTATAAAAAAGTAAACTTATCAACTCATTGTTAGTTCTCACTTATCAGGCTCAGTACTTTGTGCATTGTTCAGTCAGGTGGAATTGGCGCTAAACTTGGATAATAAATTAAGATAAAGGAAAGCGTTTTGTCGCCATCTGCCGACATTCCGCAGGAAAATCGATAGCAGGATAGCAGGAATGGTGTTATAAACAGATGGCACCACTTGTTTATCGTTTATTTGTTTTATTTTCACAAAAAATTAATGTTGGATGTACTGTTCCACATATTCGAGTGTTTCTCGGATGATGCGTTTCTCCGTCGTCCTCATTTTTATCGCCATAAGGCGATTAGGCGTTGCTTGAGCTTCTGATATAAATTTCTCGTCTTCTTCCAATGTCGTTTTGTATGTTGATAAAAGAAGCTTAAGCCTAGCGTGAAGAAACCGCCACGATTTTGCTTCCAAAGCCGTGTCTAGAGCACAGTCGATGTACCCCAAATCGGCGCTTTTGTCGCTGTTTATCCAATGATCGAGTTGTTCTAAAACGGAAAAGTCACAAACTTGTGAAAATTGCAAAGACGACTTGCCCTCGTTCATGTTGAAAACGCGCAAGAAGGCCAACAGCTGGCCGTCGATCGGTTTCGCACCTTTTCTAATAGAAAAGTCGCAAGTGCTCGATATCGACAATTTACTCAACAAATGATTCCTCTTCTGTTGCAGAGGGTCAGACTTGCTTATCCCCAAACGGATCCAATAACAATCGTAATCGTTGTTTTCGAACACAAATCTGAAACGTTTTATTTAAAGGGGAGCAAGTTTTAATTAGAAAACCCACCCGTTGTGAACAAAAAGATCGGCGTTACTTCTGCTTCCGTAGAAAATGAATAATTGTTCTCCGGCTTTGAAGTTTTTTACCGCTAAACATTCGCTGCGATCGAGGACCGGGTTGTAAGCTGTCGATATCTGAAATGTTTAATTACTTTCGAAAAAAGCATTAATTAAACTTACAGTTCCGTTTGTGTGGTTGCACATGTCCCATAATGGTATAAGAGCGTAGTAATTCTCTTGGAAAGGGATGGTGTTTTGACGTGTCATCACAGTAGAAACTGCCCAACTAGAAAATTTATATGTGCTTTTTTCAGATCTTTGCATGTTGGGACCGCCGCTCTAATTATTACAAATGATATAATTTCTCATACTTTCATGTTCCACATGAAAAGATCGCTAATATAAACATACATTGAGCATCACTTTCGCCAAAACTATCCCTAATTAAAAAATTCATGAGAAAATTGAGCCATTTCATGTGAATCTCATTACTTGTTACTTTTACTCGTCGACATACGACAATTTTATTTAAATAAGGACTTAAAAAATTCAAATTCGTCTCCTAGAAAGTATGATATGAAATCATTATTGAATTTGCGTGTTACAATAATAACACAAATGAAGATAATTTCAGTGCTTTCACCTTTTATTAATAGACGAGAATTTGATGATAATTGCTATTTTCCTGATGCCAATCATGTTAACGATTAAAAACAAATAATTATGCAAACAGATAAGATTTTATCCTTGACCTTGATCGTCCAAACTCGTTTAAAAATAACCGCATTTTGGAACGAAAATAGAATATCTCTGTCATAAATAACAATATAAGAGGTTTATCATAATAAACGAATTCACATTTTTTAGAAGCGAGTTTTTATTTCAAATTTACGATGTTGTTAAATTGTGTAAGTGCTTACATAAGAATTGTATATGAAATTTAAATGTCATATTTTGTTTTCCACAATCTGGACAAAAATTTTAAATGCACTTTTCTCGCTTTCTCACTTGAAAAAGCCAGTCGAAACAAACTGGAGCACTTGCACGAGGAAATAACTCACTTCAGTTTTTTCCTAATGGAAAGTTATCAATTAAATGGAAATTATGAAGCATTGAAATCATGGAACGTTGATTGCTATTTCCTCGTAAAAATCAATACAAGCAAAAATGCGAGAAGTCCCTCCTTGTGATGTTTAAAATGCCATCACCCTATTTGATTTTTGAAGCACAAAAGTGTATCCTTTTGTGAGGACACATTTTTCAAGAAAAAATTTAATAAAAGCGCCAAGATAAACACCAAAAGTAAACAAGTAATATGTTTTCCTGTGAATAGCTTTAAAATATGCAAATATTGCTAAAAAGAAAGGCAATGTTTTGTACATTTTATAACAATGTGATATTTTTTAATTTGAGAAATTATACTAAACAATTAAACAATGAGCCAACCTTTTACTTTTCTACAAAAACAGGCATTCAAGAATAGAATAATTAACGAAATTATTTCTCAAGTGATAAAAATTTGCTAGCAAATGACATGTCAAGGTTTATCACAGGTTGGCAATATACTTTGTTTTTGGTAAAAAAGCATTCAATCTAAACGTGTTAGTCACAATAAATTTTACAAAATTTAAGAAATTTGCAGATATAAGGTCGGGTCAAGTAATTAAATAAATTCCTCGTTTCAGTTATTTTTATCAACTGTAATTTGCGCAGTTTTGTTATTAGTTATTATTATTGATACGCCTCCTATAAGGAGTGGACTGAAGGACGACAAATAGTAACAATTTAAAAAGTGATATCACTCGATTTACGTAACAATAATAAATAAATATCATTACAATACACACATTTGTTATATAATAACTGCCATATCCATATTTTATATTGACCGATTATTAAGGATGTGTGTCCACAATTTATTACGTTTATAAAAAACAGTAACTTCTCAGTTACATCAGGTTTTTCATTTCGACATTTTCTTGAATACATCAAAATCTGGTTGTAAACAAGTTGTTTAAAATTCGGTATTTTGAAATTGTAATCAGAAACTGAAAACGATTGTTAAAACGCACACTTCTTCACTTTCTTTGATATTTAAACGAATTCAGTTAAAACGACATTTAACATGGTTGGAATAAGTGATTATAAAACTTTCCATTTTTGATGGGACTGTAATTACATAAATTAAGCAAGTCGTACATTTATTTACCGTAACATGTGAGCTAAAGTCGTTGAAATTCTAAATTAACTACGTTTTTAATAACTTCTTATTACCAGTTATCAAATTAGTACGAAAATGAAATCGTTCCGCAGTCTTGCTGATTGCGAGAAACAGAAATTCGACTTATTAATCATTTTCAAGCTAAAACAGGAGAGTCAAAAATAATTTCGCTTTCGTTTAATTATTCAGGAAAATTGAAAATTGCAGAACACAAGTCTCATTCTTCATTCTTAGTTCACAGCAAATTTCTACCTGTGTTTAGAATTTTTAATCATTTTGCAGGTGCCAAAATAAACTTTCATGACGCGGTCTAAGTAGGTAAAAATTCTCAACTAGAACAGGAAATCGTGGCATCCAATATTCACCATGTGGTCGGTTATTTTCTTTATGGTAATTGAAAAATGTCGATGGGAGAAAGTGCAGCCACAATACGTACTGGGACACCTGACATTGAAATCGTCTGATGCTTTACACAGTGTGAACAATAAAACGGTAAATAGTTTTCCGCTACGACTAATAAAATGTAAAAAGAGAAAGTCACTATTGTCTCAGCTTAATTTATCGCAGTGTCAACGTAATCCGCACCTTTGTGTACATTTCCAATAAATCTCCGACTATAAGGAAGAGATTAAAAGACCAACAAAAACTTTTCTGAATTCCTTTCAGTCCCGCGAGACTTGATCCAAAAATTACCTCCTGAATTATTGAGAAAAAAGGCCTTATCGAACAGATGAAAATCAAATTATATGCTCGCTATTTCAAAGTGAAAACTGTCTATTCACTCACGCTATGCTCACAAGTTTATTGAGATTGTTTCGCAAGGTTTAGCTGATTTGGTATATAGAGGGGTGTTAATGACTTGATAATCCACGAGGCGGTAAAGCTTTCAAAATTTATTTTATGTATAAAATGCTTTGATGCTTCAATTTACGAGAAAATAAAATTTCACAAGCTTGTAACAGGCTTTTGTGAATCTTGGATTGTAGTGGAAGGAATAATTATATAGAGTGGAAGGTTGAAAAGTCATTGTCATGTTAACATTGACTCCTTTTCTTTAGAAATTATAGGTTTGGGCCTTTAATTGACTGGAAAAGAAGGATAAAAGCGCAAAGTTGTAATTTAAGCCATTGGCCATTTTAATGTCTTTGGACCCATTTTCAAGAAATTATATAATTGACAGGGTCTATTCTCTATTTGTCCCGGTGAGATTTTATTGTTAAATCAAAAAAGAAAAGAATGGGAAAGTTGTCTTGGATTTAAAAATCAGTTTCAAGTTGAACAAAATTTAAAAACGAAAATAAACTGAAGCCTCATTAGAACCCTTGCTATTTGTTTAGATATTTATTATTCAAATTAAATTAATCTGTTTGAGACTTGAAGAATTAAATTTTTAAAAAATGGATCATAACTGAAAAATTCTGCAGCTTTTAATATGATTTTACAACAGTTTTACCACAAGAAAAGCAGATAAGAGATATTTAATATTTATGTATAAAGGGAATAAACATTTTTTTTAATCCCGAGAATGTACCTATAATTTTCATTCGAGGGATTAACCATGTTTGTTCCATATATACCTACAAAACTTTTCTCCTAACAGACTAAATTAATAATAACATAAGAAAATAATAAATTTGTCAAATAATGTCAAAATAATTTGTGAAAATATTCACTTCACTCAATTGCAATTTTAAGAGTTTGTTTATATAAAAAAAACACTGAAAAGATTTAATTCAACTCCATTTATTTGAAGAGTAAAACTCGATGTATTTTATTCACAGGGGAATAAAGTCTTACTTTATTTCCGGTTGGGAGGAAACTATATTTGACATTTAGACACAACTAATTTTTGTTTCGCTAATAAGTACAAGGTGTGACAGAACTCGCGCCCCAGAGAAAAATTTCAGGTAAGATAAGGTACCAGGAACATGGAAAAATCTTTAAAAAATTCTATCTGTCAAAAATTTTTGACATTTTGTATATGTCTTTTTATAATTATTTAGGTGCAAAAATTTTGCTAATAAAAGCCACAAATAACATTAAACAGAGTTACCTCCTTGTTGCCTCTTTTGTAGCAAAAAAACTTTTACAACAGAAATAGAGTCAAAGTGCAAAATTTAAACTCTCATAATTTCGAATTTTTTATAACTAGAATTTTTTTAACATCCTCAGATTGAGTTTACAAGAGGAAATTTTACGCCAAAACTGCGAAAGAAAAGCATTTTTTGCTTCACCTGAAACGAGCAAATCTGTAATTAAAACTTCATTATTCTGATTCCGTGAAAAAAAAAAGTTGATTTTTCTCTTGATTTTGAACTTACAATAATTTTTCTCTGCTTTTTAAGTCTTATCATATTGGCGGTTTTATTTATTTGACAACTATGTCACTTTGACAATTAATTTATTAATTAAATAAAGAAAATTCTTGTTAAAAATGACTTTGTTTTTTATCTTAAAGCTGTTTCTTTAAGTTGCTATTTATTAAAATTATGTTTTTCGTAAATATTTTTGTTATTTAACTTGCGTAAATTCATTTGCAAAAAATGTTTTTCCTGTTATTTTTAGTCTGCCTGTACAATAGTTTCATCCCCAGATAATTGCCCATAAATTCCCCTACACGTAACTAAATCAACACCCCTTAATTCGTCAAATTTGTGGATAATGAAATTATGCCGTACCGACTTGGAACACCAGTTCAAAGCCTTGTAATTAAGAAAAAGTTACATAACATATTGCAACAATACTCTTGTCAAAAAACCAATGCTCTTCTGCAAGTCGTATCAATAACCGGTTGATTGCTTAATCGGGGTAATTAATGCAAACGAATTTTTTCTTAGTAAAACTTCCTCTCTTGCATCAAATATTCTGAAATACCACATATCCCTCCGGGCCACCGAATGAGATTAAAATGTTGTCACTCTCTCGGCGTCGTCTGCTTTAAAAATAAAGAGCTTCCACGAACCCCGAATACAACTTTCTTCCTTTTACGACCGAATACAGCCCTCTTCGGCTTAACGGAACATGAAAAGCTCTTTTCAGTACCTTGACAGTTTCGCAGATATAAAATTTTAAGCGGCTCATTCGAGGAATTTAAACACTTTGCTAGTGTTTTCTCGAAGTTTGTACAATTTGGAGAAAGCCATAGAGCACTTGGCGTGCCAGAAACAATCTTTGATTGACTACTACGCTCCCCACTATTGGTGAAAGGTTTCAGACGTGCCGAGCACATGGTAAATTATCACTCAATACAAATCCAGTGTCTTTTAGTGCAGCATGCGACTGCTGTCCAAACATTCCGCTAAAGTATTATGAACTGAGCTTGAGTGATGATGAAGTTACTCAAGGGAGTGTGTGTGTTTTTCATTTGTGCAATCACTTTCGCTCAGGATATTGATAAGAATCAAGAAAATCAGGAAGATGGAAGAGGACTTGATAACTACAACCAGGTAGAACATTTTGTTTGATCAATAAAGGAAACGTGAATCAATGGAAATTTTGCAATTATTTCAAATATGTAACCTTGTTTACTTATTTATTATTCAAACTATTATATTGATAATGAAAGTTAAATGAGTCAAGATAATCGATTTAAAAACCACAACCGGATGGATCATTACTTTCAAACGTAACCCTTATTCTAACTTATTCGATTTACGACCCAGTAAAAGTACAATTTATTGCAAGTGTAAAAGTAAAATTAAACTTTCACCTCAATTTTTATTGCTATCTATCGATTATCCCGGAGATGAACCGCTAGGTCATTGGAATAGAGTTAATTTTAGAGACTTAATTAGTGGCCTTAACACAATAATCTTCAATAACAGAAGCTTTTTAATAAATTATCTCGCGATAATTGCATATAGTCATATGTCAGCAATAGACAAAAAAATTAATCTAGGTCGAAACCCACTTCCTGCCGCCTTTTGTAACCGACGAGTACAATAATAATAAAGCTGACCTTCATCGTGCGTAGTTTACCTTACAGAGACGTCCATTGAACTCGATTTTATATGGCAAAAGCTAATCACCGCGATTACAGATTTTTTTAATTGCAGGAATGGAGAGCAGTGGATTATTTTTCACCCACTTCTGATAACTCCGGATGGATTCCACATTCCGAAACCGATGAAGAAGCAACCCCAAAACGTCGAAGAATTCGGAAGCGCAAACGAAGACCCCCAGTATTCATTGAAGATGACTGGCCTAAAAGAGCCAAGGAGCCTTGGGAAGAAATGAGTGAGGAAAGTACCCAAAAGTCCAACAATCGGAGACGACTTACCCCCGTGTATGAAGAAACTGTGACTTTTGAAAAAATTCGGGACCCGTTTACAGCATTACAAGAAGCTGAGAAAAAACAGAAAACTAAACTGGATGAAAGTTCAACGAAAATGCCCGATTTAAAGACGATTCTGAAGCAAAGTGGAGGTTTGAGTTTGAGTGAAGTTTTACAACAGAGGAATTTGTCACTTTCTGAATTGTTAAAAGGGAATCGGGAAGCGATTTCTGCTCTTGCCAAAGAAGCTGAAACTACGACTGAAAATTTCACATATAGGCGATTGCCACCTTCGATCGGTTTGAAGAAAGATATAAACCGGAATTTTGAACGTGAATCTTTTGAACATTTAAGTTCAGATGAAGTGATTGAAGCTCAGAGGAGAAGATTAGCTCTTTTACATGGCCACAAGGATAATAAAGTTTCGCCTGTGGATGTGGTTACACAAGAAATGACCACGGAAGGTGTTACAACAATTTCCTTCAGAGAGAAAATGAGGAAATTTTTGCCTGTGACTAGTGCGAAATTGAGTAAACTCATATCTCAGTCACCTGAAGAAATTGTAACAAAAATACCAGACAAAGCAGTGAATTCAAGTGTTGACGAAATTTTGAGTGTTGTAGAGAAAAATGAGTCAGATGGTCCGTTAAAAATGAGCATAGACTTGGAAGAAATGACAGTTAAAAAAACGACTGAAAACTTTGTTCCGGCACCCACAACTGAAATATCTTTTAATAAAAAACTGAAAAATGTGACCGCCAAAGAAGAAATAATGGAAATTTTGCAGAATCCAATCGAACGTGAACACTTATCCCGAATTTTACGATTACGAAATATGACAGTTGAGGAATTGGTGCAACAGAGGGAACGAGGTTCGAGTCAGTTACATTTGGCCGACATTTTCCACAACAAAACCCGTGAGCCTGAACCACATGAGGAGCCCCATATTGGGCATATTAATCCAGAGAGTTTCTCCTATTTCCGCAAACCCAAAACAATCCCAGAATCAAGTTCAGTTTTGCCTGAAACTACAAAACCGCCTTACACTATCACTAGTTTTCCCACTTACAAAATCGAAACCAACAAAAACGTCCTTCCTGTTTGGCGGCAACTTTACCCGGATGTTTACCAAGATAATAATCAGCTTGATAAGAAAGAAAAACGGCCTACTACAACTACCGAGAAATTAGATTACGAAGAATTAGAGAGACTGGAAGAGATCGAGAACGCGTTAGCAGACGCGGCCAATGGCCGGCTTAAAGTGGAAGTACCCCAAAACGTCTACGAAGAGGAAGAATTCCTAAAATTGCCATCGGGGGTCAAGTCGGCGATTTGGGCCAGTTTGGCCATCATCGGACTTTCTTTGCTCGTATTTTTGACCATTTTGCTGATTTTCAAATGGACGCAAAAACAAAAACGGAGACTGAATTACAACGGCAGTTTTTTAAGTTCTAAAATTAGATCGCCGATTTTAGAACCTGACCAAAGGCGGACGTTTAAGACGTTCGTGTGTGAGACTCTCGGAAAGAAGAAGAAGAATTACTACAAATCGCATCTTCAGAGTATGTCGGACTCGATTTGGGATAGCGAGAAGAAACCTTACATGATTTGAATGTTTAAACTGTATTTATTGTTTTATTTATGTGATTTTGTGTGCAATATTTATTAAGACTTTGCCAAGTTTTTTCATTGTTGTGTATTTTTAAGTACTTGTATGTTACAAAATAAACACTTTTTTAGACAATTAGCTCCGGTCTTAATGTATTTGTTACATTATATTATGCAATTTCCGGCTTTTACTCACCAATATTCGGTGTAACTAAACCGAGTCCGCATGATCTTGCTGACAGGGTCATCCGAGGTTGCAAAAAGTTTGTAAAAATAGGCATATTGTCGTGAGATACTTTTTATCTGTTTTAGAGCGATTTCAAGAGTCGGACTTCCTCTAAGTTCCTCCAATTCGTCAATACTGAAGTACAATACTGTAGTATACTTCTTTGGCAAAATATCAATGTAGGGCTTCCAAAACGAGTCTCCTTTAAACTTTTCAAGTAGTAGAAATATGGCCAAAGTCACATTCGGCATACTCCCCAAGATCTTATCCTTTTCAATCAAGTCTTTGAGAATACTTTCTTTGGCATTTTCCACACTCATCATTAACTTCCTCGGTACAGCAATGACCAAACTCGACTCTGCTATATCAACATTTGCTTTAACCCCCAATCCATACCCTTCAAACTCCTCAATTGAACACCCATTTAATTGCGCGCCGTTTTCACTCGCCCACTTCATAAAATTACCAACGGTGGCGCCAATTGCACGGTTATCGACTGAGCTTTTTGCATCTTTATCAACCTCGAGCTTTTTTACCCTTTCAGTAATATTGCTAATCTCTTTCTGATTTTCTAGAGATTTTTGAACGGTAGGCTGTTGAGGTAGTGTACTTATTCTGAGCAACTTATCGATTAGTTCTTCGAGTTCGAGTTGAGACGGAGTGAGGTTACGTTGGGTCTTGCTTTTCACCGGCTGTGAGATCTTGGAAACTTTGTTTTTACGCCCCATTTCGCAGATTTGCAGAAAATAACACACACAAACTTTTTGGTCACCCACGTGTGGCTGTTAGTATTAGACACTTATGATTAATATTAGAATTTTTATAAATAGAGTAAAACGCGGAGTGGACAATAGATGGCAGGACGTGTAGTAAACGCAGCTCACTGTGACCACAGAATTGTTTTTTTGATAAAATAGGTTTTTACTGTTTTTACCTTGCATTTCGAAATAAAGTATAGACAAAAAAAATCTCTGAATCAATCCTTTTCATTTACAGTTATCAAAGCTTTAATTAAAAAGTAAGATAAAAACTCAACGGTGCTACTCGTATTGTATTTATTTTCCGGATATTAAGGGTAAAATTCATTCTGCTTTTAGATTTTTTAAATACCTTGAATCAAAAATAAGATTGATTTTATTTTCCATTTTTAATGAGTGAAATTAAAGATTTTAGATGTAAGAGGCAACCAGTAAAACAACCGTGTTGTCTTTCGAAGCTAGGTACACAATAATCGTATCATTTACATTATACATAAAAGATATTTCATTTACATTTTTAAACTTTGTTTTTAAATAAGTAAACTCGTTTTTAATTTGTTAAGCTTCCTTTAAGCTTTTTATTTTTTGTGTTTTTGCTCATTATTAAAATGTGGACAGATGTCGTA